>NC_133666.1:127148458-127748458 GCF_037893015.1 Macrotis lagotis | reverse complement strand
ATAGTTAGTAAATATCAAAAATGTTATTTGAACTCAGGTGCCTTCCAATGCCAGATCACATGCTCACTACATGCTACAGGACTTAATATTTCAGTTCTGACTGTGCTCCTAATTATCTTGGGTCAAGATTCTTCATAGTAATCTTCTCTCTTTAAAGATCCTATAAGTCCCAGTGATCCCATAATACATGAAAACAAAGCCAAACTTCAGTGAATATCCCAAATATATCAGGGCACAATAAACCTACATTAGCAGGGAGTTAAAACAACAAAAAAGTTCAAATAACATATACACATATATTAATTTTTTTGGTTGAAAATTGATGCTCGACGTGAAGTCGACCCAGAGCTGAGGGGCTCCGAGCAAGGCGTTACAGAGCAAAGTGGAGGGCATCCTGCAAGACGTGCAGAGGTTCTCAGACAACGACAAGCTGTATCTTTACCTTCAGCTCCCCTCGGGCCCCAGTAGTAGAGACAAAAGCAACCTAGAGCCAAGTGCCCTCAGCCACGAGGAGTATATGTATGCCTGCAAATGGATCCGAGATCACCTGGAAGAGCACATGGCCACCTGTTTGCCCAAACAGGATGTTTATGATGCTTACAGATACTGCTACAGTGGTATCCGAAGAAAGACCCTGGTATCTATGCCACTTTTGCCTGGACTTGACCTCAAGGGTTCAGAGAGTCCAGAGTTGGGCCCAGAAGTGGGTCCAGGTCCTTGTTATGAATTAGTGGAAGCAGCATGTGCCCTGACCTGTGACTGGGCAGAGCGTATACTGAAACGCTCCTTCAGCTCTATCGTCAAGGTGGCCCGATTCCTGCTGCAGCAACATCTCATCTCTGCTCGATCTGCTCATGCCCACCTGCTCATGGCCATGGTGCTTGCTGATGAACCTGAACGGCTCCCAAGGGATCCCTCATCTGCTACCAAGAATGGTGTGGAGGACCCAGATGGAAGAGCCTCGAAAGGTCAGCCCCAGCCCTCCAATGAAATGGAGCCCCAAACAGGGTCTGCCCCCCCCCTAGTTAGAGGGGAGTGAAAGAAAACTGCAGAAACATCCGCTCCAGCAGCCAGCAGCCCCCAAGTGAATGCTCTGGTTGCCCAACTGCCTGTGCTCCTTCCACGAGTACCCCATCCACAATTTCCTTGGCCTCTCCGAGTCTCCCCACCAGTCCTAGCCCCCAAACTTCCCTCAGGTACCTTAAAAGTCACTACACTGCCTTTGCCCAGTGAGGCTGGGGTAGCCCAGGGAACTCTGCCTATCATCAACATAATTTTGCCCACTGTATCTGCTGTGCCTATATCTGGGTGAGCCCCCCCAGAAGGTCCCATCCAGCCCCAGGGCCTTGAGAAAAACATAGTGATAGGCCCAGGGGTGGACTTGGGACCACGGGGCAAGGGAGTAAAAAGAACAGCTGAAGTGCCTATGAATGACCCCAAAGGACAAGAGCTAGTAGCCAAAGTATTAAGCCAGGATACAGAAGAAGTAGGGATTGATGCCAAGCGTAAAAGAGGGCATCCTCGAAAGAAATCAAATGGTGAGCAGGAACAGAGCTCCTCCCCTGACAAGCCACTGCCTGCTACTGATTCTGCCCATTCCCCCAGGGTCCCACAGGAGTCTGGGGGCTGTGGAGGAGAGAATGAGCTGACTAGAGGGTCAGGGGAAAAGGAGAGAAAAGTGCCTTCTCTTGGCCAGAAAGATAGTAGACCTAGTGCCCAACATGCCAAAGAAATAGGGGACAAAACTCTTGTCACTCCTAAAGTGAGTGTCATTAGGGGCAACAAGAGCTGGGGGGAAATCCCCAGGCCATGGGCAAAGAGGCCACAGAACCCCCAGGGAAAGGTCATAAAGATTCAAAAGGAAATGTGTCCCAAGGCTCCCTAGTCTTTGGACATAAAGATCCCAAAGCAGCACCCCCTTAATAGTCTGAATATGCCTACATGCACCCAATCTGTCCATCTAAGAAGGATCCTTTCTCTCTGATCCTGCTTATTTGGCCATACCCTTCCCAAGGAAGACTTGTCATAGTCCTTCCCCTTATGGACTTCTGTGTTCTTCAATCTGACCGTGTCTTGCCCCTCCCATTGCCTTTCCCAGCGTAGTGCCCTTGGCTTCAATGCTACTTACCAATAAACCTGCCATGCCCCCTAAAAAAAAAAAAGAAAAAGAAAAAAGAAAATTGATGCTCAAGATAATCCTAATAATCTGGATGTGACCCTAATCATACAAGAATCAATTTTTGTTTGGTTCAGTGCCAATCTCTCTTAATTCTGGTAACTTTCCTCTATTAATCATTTTTTCTTTGTTTATATGTAATTGTTTGTTGGTTGTCTCCTCCATTAAATTGTGAGCTCATTGAGGGCAAGAATTATTTTCTGCCACCTTTTGTTTCCTGGGAGCTTAACACAGTGATTAGTACATATACATGTTTAATAAATGTTGACTAGTTGATTGAGTGTGGTTTTAGAGTCCTTATTATAATTCTTTAAAAGTTGACAATTCTCATCTAATTGAATCATTGATGTCATTTAGGTGGCATAATGGATAGAACAATGGATAAAGAATAAGGCAGACAGGGCAGCTAGGTGGTCTAGTAGATAGAGCATGAACTGCTCAAGAGGATCTGAGTTCAAATCTGACCTCAGACACATATTAATTGCCTAGCTGTGTGACCTTGGGCAAGTCACTTAACCCCACTGCCTTAAATAAAAGTTTTTTTTATAAAAGAGTAAGGAAGACCTGAGTTCAAATCTAGCCTCAGACACTTTCTAATTATGTTATCCTGGACAAGTCACTTAATCTCCATCTGCCTCAGTTTCCTCAACTGTAAATTGGGAGTAATGATATTATCTACTCCACAGTGTCATTGTAAGGTTCAGGTGAAATAAAGTTTGTAAAATACCTTATGAATCTTTTTTTTTTAGTTTTTGCAAAGCAGTGGAATTAAGTGACTTGTCTAAGGTCACATAGCTAGGTAATTATTAAGTGCCTGAGGTCACATTTGAACTCAAGTCCTCCTGACTCCAGGGTTGCTGCTCTATTCACTGCACCACCCAGCTGCCCCCCCAAATCTTAAAGCTTTATATAAAATCTAGCTACATGTCCACATTCACCCAGCTCTCAACTGTTACTCCAATAAGCTACACCCCAGTAAACCATCTGGGTAGATGGGCTGTACCAGGTTGAGGGTAACTAACAGCCCTCAAACCTTTTGGTAAGTTAGGGGTTGTTTACCCCATATGAAGATTTTCCCCAATGAAATCTATGGTTGAGAACATTTTGTTCCAAAGGGCTTAAAGGTGAGTGAGGCAGGAACTATGGAGAGCTTAGAGCTTGATCAGGCATCAAAGACATCAAGGTCATCCAATTAGACAACTTTTGTCTTTTGATTTTTGTCTTGCCCCCAGACTTCTATGACTGTAATAGAATGAGGTTGATGATTTTTTGCTACTCTGCCTCATTTAAATCCAATTCACACAAGTCAAGGTATCACCCATTGGTTCTCTTTGAAAATGAAGGGCAAGGGGTAACTAGGTGGCACAGTAGATAGAGCACTGGCCCTAGAGTCAGGAGGACCTGAGTTCAAATCTGGCGTCAGACACAATAATTACCTAGCTGTGTGACCTTGGGCAAGTCACTAAACACCATTAACTTGCCAAGAAAAAGAGAAATAAAATGAAAGGCAAACAATGACAGATTTATTTTGCAGCTAGCTGCCACAGCGGATGAAATACTGGGCCTGGAGTCATCTTCTTGAATTTAAATGTAGACTCAAATACTTCTAGTTGTGAGACCCTGGGAAAGTTACTTAACCCCAATTGTCTCAGTTTCCTCATCTGAAAATGAGATGGAGAAAGAAATGGCCAACCCCTCTTTGCAAAAAAAATTCCAAAATGGGATCATGAAGAGACAGATACAACTGAAAACAACTGAAAACAACTAAACAATAACAAATAACAAATGATTATTTTTAAGATTTAGAAAATACTTTACCTAAAAAATACTTTAAATAAGTTATATCATTGCTAGAGGCAACATAGGATCTCAGATTTAGAGCTAGAAAGAACCTTAGAGACTATCAAATCTAACCCCTCACTTTACAGATGAGCAAACTGAGTCACCAAGAACTTAAGTTACTTGCCCAGCATCATATAACTGGTCAATATCTGAGATTGGAATTTACCTCTAGCCTTCCTGGCTTCAAATAAAGTATTTTATTCACCATACTAAGCAGACTCTGCTCCCATATTTTACAGAAGAGGAACCCTGTAACTCAGAAAAATTGGAACTTGCCAATGATGGAACTGAAAGCTAGTCAGTCCCATAGATGAAAATCAAAACCACTCAGGTCTACCATATTAGACTAATTCTCCAGCAGAAAAAAGAAAGGAAACAAGAATTTATCCAACACTTACTATATACCAGACAGTGTTTTAAATACTTTACAGATCTTATTTCCATGTCATCCCTTTTCTGGGTAAACTAAACTTTGCAGTTTGCCTAGTTTGACCAACTATCAAACTCTAAAGAACAAAAGAAACCGGGATAATGACTAAAGGATAACCTGGGTTTTAGTTTTTCTCAGATTCTGAAATGGACAACAGCACAGCAAGCTTATTAGACTAATATAAATGTTGAAATTATGTCCTTTTGTGCTGGAAAAGTCTCAATTGGAGAGGGCCTATAGCGGCACAAAATTATAATGATTCTATAAAGAGCCTGAGGCCATGACAGATATGATAAAGTCCCTTTTAAGCTGCTCATTAGACTGGTTACACTCAGGCAGAACTGGATTATAATCATTGAGGAGCATTGTGGTCAAATGACTTGGATTTCACTGCTTTAATGCTTAATAGATGTGAATTTTCTCCATTTCTTAGAAATGACACATCAATGACTTTGTTATTTTTCCTATTAGAAAAGTAACTTCTGTATACTTCCCATTTGATAAATTTCTCAGTCTCTTGTACTGGACAGATCTGAGAAGTTTTTTTTTTCAGGGTCTTCTTTGGGTTATTAACCACCAAGAAGGTTCAAGGGAGCTAGTTCCATGTAAATTGTTCAGCTTCTTTCTTTAATATAGACTCCGAAGGCCCTCAGGCAAGAAACCTTGCCTAATTACATTTTCTGTCCAACACCTAATAGACTATTGATGTTCGATTCTTGTCATATGAAAACAATTTGACAACACTGAATCTTTGTTCCAGAAAACTTAAATGACCTGATATTTTGCTTAGTAGATGTTAGTGTATTATTTGTAGCATATCTCTCAAGGAAACTAAAAGTGTGAAAGTAATTTGTCCCAAAGCTCTGCTTATTTTCTGATTTTTTTTCCTAAAATTAAGGTCTTTTCTTCTCAATAAACTCCAATGACTCCCTATTGCCACCATGATAAAACATAAACCCCTTTGCTTAACATTTAAATTCCTCTACCCTATAATCCCAACCTTTCCAGCCAAATTACATGTTTAAACAATTCTCTAAACCCTTCATACACTTCATTTCCCCATCTCATGCCTTTGCACTGACTGTTTCCAATGCCTCTTTACAACCCTGATCTCCTTCAAGATTCACCTTAAGTACATTAGTTTAAAATAGTGTTTTCACCATTGCTGCCTTTGGATCTGATTCATCTCCTCTTTGAGACTCAGTTTCCTTCTCTGTAAGAATGAAGTGCTTAGACCAAATAATCTCATAGGTTGTATCCAGTAGCAATGTTCTAATGCTTGTGTATTTAGTTAGCTGATAGTTTGTCCTTCATAGTCTAATTCTTCCCAAAAGTGGTCTAGCAAATATATTGAGAGAAATAGACAAAGTTGTGCCAGGAAATAGTTCTATTTTTATTGTCACCACATGAGTACACTCCCTCATTTCCACATCTCCAAGACTACTACAATCATGTTTGTCTTTCATTTGCATGTTCAAATTGTCCTCCTTACTTTTTTCTTACATACATCACCTCATTTCCCCTCTCCATGTCTTTGTACTGGTTGTGCCTAGCACAGTATCTGGCAAATAGTGGGTTCTTAATATCTACCCACTGACTAATTGATTGATCTTATGCCATACTCCATCTCTTGCCCTATGACTTTGCTTAGACAATCATCACTCCTGGAGTGCACTCTCTTCTCATTGTACAATATCAACTTCAAGGCTCAACTGAAGTACCTCTCCCACATGGAACTGATCCCACCAATTTCTAGAATTTCCTTTGGGATCATCCTCACTCCCCCTGTTCCTCTCCTCCCACCATGTATTTATTTTGTATATATGCATATGCCTCTGTGTTGTCTTCCTTAATGGAATGAAAACTCTTTGGGAGCAGAAATGTTTTCACTATTGTTGTATCCAAGATTCTAGCAAAGTATCTGGTACTTAATAGATGCTTAATAAATACTTGTTAACCAATTGATTGATTCTCTCTCCTGGGAAATCATGCTATTTGTTTTCCTAGAATGATACAATAGAATAACAACAGCAAAAAACCATTGATTTGTAGTCAGTGGACCTGAGTTTTTCCATTAACCACCAGTGTAACCTGAGGTTTAACTTCCAGTGGTTGGTGATGGTGGTGGGGGTGTGTTTCAGTTTCTTCAAGGTTCCATTGCAGAGTTCTTTTGGTAAAGAGATTGGAATAGTTTTCCATTTCTTCTCCAGTTAATTTTACAGATTAGAATCTGAGGCAAATAGTGTTCCATGTCTTGCCCAGGGTCACACAGCTAATAATTGACCAGATTTGAACTCAGAAAAATGAGTCTTTCTGATGACAAACTCTGTCCTCTTTCTGCTGAGCTGCCTAGCTGTTCCAATTCTTTAGATTATAGTTTCTTCAATTGTGAAATGATGGGGTAGGTTGAGGGAGACTCAAGTGCCTTCCCAACTCTGATTCCCTCATTCCCACCTCCACATCATCCTACTTTTGTGTTATTTTTCCCATTCCTCTTTTTTCTATTGAATTACTATTCATTTTTAAAGCCTGGTCCAAACATTGCCACTCCTAGGAAACCTTTCTACTTGTTAATGACTTTTCTCTATACCTTACTTTACATTTCCCTTAGATATTATAGTTGTTTTGTGCTTATTCCCTTACTAGTTTGTAAGTTTCATGAGGGCAGAGTCTCTCTGTCTTATTTAAGTTTTGTATTTTTCCCAGTACCTGGTTTAATGTTTCACTCATTGTAGGTACTTAATAAATGTATATAATATGTAAATGAAATTATAAAACTCTGTAGAGATGGACAGTTAAACCAATCTTCTAATTCTGGAATCTTTGTCACCTCCATTGCTTAATCATTCAAAAGCATTAAACTAAGTATGAAACCTCCTTAATCTATTTGGAACTGAGAAAAACCCTTTGATGATGCCCAGGAAGTAAATTGGGATTCACTAAAGAAGTTCATTCATACCCTGTGGGTCTTAAATAAAATAGAAATCCAAGATTCCAATGGCAAATCAGCTTAGAGAGAAAAGATTCAGCCAAATCCCTGAGAGGAGATTGCTTTGGGAGAGGGGGAAAAGATATATTCTCTTAAGTCCTCCCTCACTTA
The DNA here is from genome assembly GCF_037893015.1 of Macrotis lagotis. Lineage (NCBI taxonomy): Eukaryota > Metazoa > Chordata > Mammalia > Peramelemorphia > Peramelidae > Macrotis > Macrotis lagotis. The sequence continues at coordinate 127,740,910 of NC_133666.1, read as the reverse complement.
ACTATGGACCACAGAAAACTTTCATGATCCTTGAAAGTTTGGGAGATTTTAGATTTTCAGGGATTCTAGCAGTAACTCTGGAAAAGCAGTTGTCTGCATTGAGAATTGAAGACAAACTGGAACCACTGAAGAAAAGAAGCCTCTTATGAAGAGAACAGCAGAAAATTACACCATATCTAAGGTCCATACCTGGACTCTGTGTTTACTTGTTCACCTAGTGAGGAATGTTTTTCTATCAAGTGTTCTTATTATATCATATAAGTAAATACTCATTTCTTAAAGCTAATAAATCTAGATGGCTAACTAATAAAACTGATAATAAAAAAAGGGAACACACTGATAGGAGCTTGGCAAATTCATTTCCTAATTTCTCAGTTATCTGGAAAATCTTAAGGAGAAGTTTTTCCTGCTAAATCCAATGTAATTTGGAGAGTAGCCTCTCAAAGTTTGAACAACTACAACTACAAAAGGATACCAGTTATCTTGACTATAATCTGCCACCAGAGAGTATGACACATCAGTGCACAGTCCTTGTGGAAAATAAATACAAATGTAGTCTTCCAATGCATTTTTAATTAAAATTTTGATATAAGAAAAATTCTTATAGCATAATATGTCTGAATGGGAATGTCAACTTTATTTTACAAATGGAATTTTCACAGATTTACACTTCAAACATTTATGAAAAATAAAATATATAATATTTAGCTTTATAAATTTTTCCCATATAATTACTTTATCTTTAGAATAAAATATTAGCTTTGTCTGGTACGTTAAGCAGTCTGCAATCCCCAACCAAGTGGCAACCATTTCTGCAAAATTACTGGGAAAAAATACTTTGTGGAAATTTTCAAATCCATACAGAAATAAACATGAATTAGAAACAAGCACACCTACTTTGGTGGGAAGAGAACAATCCACACCAAGAGGCTTTAAAATGGCTACTCCTTTGTACTGTTGGCAAGAAACATATTGATTTGTCGTAAGAGCTAAAACTGAACTTTGGCACTGGCTCAGAAAAAGGCTTTTCAAAGCCAAACCAAATGATGACTCACTTGGAAAGTGTTTTGTATGAAAAGCAGATGACAGCATCAGGGACAATCAAGAGCAAAGCTTTACATTTCTGAGGTCCACACACACTTAGCAGTTTCCAGTGTTCAGAACATTGTCTTCTTCCTGATTGTATGCATGGACTTCTTGCCCATCCCCAGCAGTTCCTAGTTAACCAGGGAAGACACATCTTCTGACTCTCTCTGCCAGGCTTTATAGTTTCACAAAACTGACTTAAAATACACAAAAAATTTAAAGAAAAAATCTTTGCAATACAGGAGACAGTTTACTGCAATGCTGAAGCATTTGACATGAAAGAAAATGATAGCTGCAGCCCAAGGGTGACACAGTCTTTTTAAAGGACATAAAAGTATTGCACACAACACATGAAGGATTAGGACTGGAACAGGGCAGAAAAGACTTGACTAGCATTTATATTGGCTCTTACAAACCTCTGGAGGTGCTTAATGACTCTTGGCTTCATATACTTTTATTAAATGGGCAGTTTAGTCACATGGCAAAAGATGTTTACATGTGACTTCCCCCCCTAGAAGATTGACAATACACTATCTTGGCAAGAAAGGTGTTTGATTCTTGCTAATGAATTAGATAAGGTAGATGAAAGATGCTATGATATGGCCTTAGAGGTATTTCTTTCACCTGAAGGTTTTATCCCAATAACTATGAACTTAGTTTGCACTCAGCACACTTCAAAGAGATTTGAACAAACTTCATCTGGGGAAATAAGTGCCTACCAAACCTCAAAAGAGATTGTCTCAAGAAACTGGGACACTTCAGTGGAGAATGATTGTAGCTATAAATCTAGCAAACGCTCTTCGCAAGTCTCCACAGGCCATTTGGTTGCACCTCCAAACACATCCACATTGTTATCGACCCAGGGAATGATATTGCCTGGCATGTTGGTAGAGCAGTTAGCAATATTCATGATTTCTTGAGCTTTTAAGACCCGATCCCATATATTAAATTGACTTAATTCTCCAACAAAGGCTTGAGTAGCATCAAATCTTCCACCCACGGTATCCTTTGAAAATAAAACAATGAATAATGGTTAGGATTTGTTTTTGTGTGTATTTTTTAAAAGAAGGAAAAAAGCAACAAAATATTTTCCTACTGTATAAACTACTTCTTGGGGAAAGTCTTGAGTTGAGGGAGTGTCAGTAACAGAGGCTTGAAACACCAATCCTTCTTTCTCCTAATTCTGATCACATTCCCTTGTCTGCTGCTTCAAAGAACAGGAAATCTGGAAGGTACCTTAGATATACCGAAAGTCAATCCCCTCATGTTTTTACAAATGAGGAAATAAGAAGGAAGGAAGGAAGGAAGGAAGGAAGGAAGGAAGGAAGGAAGAAGGCAGGAAGGTGGGAAGGCAGCTAGGCAGGCAGATACATTGTGACCAGTGACTTAACCTTTCTCAACCTTGTTGTCCTCATCTGTAAAATGGGATTGTGAGGATCAAATGAGATAATATATGTAAACTTTGCAAACCTTAAAGCTACACATACACATTTAAATTTGTGTGTGTGTGTGTGTGTGTGTGTGTGTGTGTGTGTGTGTGTTAGCTATCATTATTATTCACCCACTCACAATCCAAATGTTGCTTCTCTTCTAGTTTCCATTCCACCTTAGGGTTGACATAAGGTCTATGCAAATTAAGCTAGTTGGGAAAAAAGTCTCAGGTAGCTAGTTGCTGCAGTTGTTTATTGCACAGAATGCCACCAATCAATCTGAATGATTTTGTTTCTTAGGATCACTGTATTTCCAAAGAAATTGTAAGTTCCTTTAAGACATCAACTATATCTTAAAGGTAACATTCAATAAATATTGATTGATGCATCCAACTAAACAGGAGTCTGAATCAGTGAACATTTCATGGTCAAAGGTGATACCTGAACTGAGTACCAAAAAAAACCCAAACTAAAAGCCAAAAAAAAACAAACCCTCAAGGGATCTTTATATAAAGATCTCTAAATTCAGACCAGAACCCAAACAAGAGGCCCACTGTTTCATTGAGATTTTGGAATGGGGTAATTTTATCTATTTGTTTTGTCTTAGAAAAGGTCAAAATTTGATCAAGAACAAGAAGTCTTAGAGTCTTAAATTCTATTTAACAAATGTATGTAAAGGATCTCTTCATTCAAAGGTCTATGTCAGCAAGAGATACAAAGTGGAGCGGGGCCCTGCTCTTATGAAGTTTATAGTCTAATAAAGCTCATAGAATCCAATCTCCTCATTTTATAAGAGGAGGTAAAGTGTAAACAAAGTCACTTGCCCAAGGTCATCCAGCTGGTAAATCACAGAGCCAATATTAGAACTAAAATTTCCTAATTCCCAGGACAGTACTTCTTCCTTGACACCAGGATGACTTTCTTTAACCCCATTAAAAATGACTAGTTATCAAAACTCAAGATCTAGTTCCAGGAATGAGAGGAGCTCCTAACAATGACACAAACACATCTCTGCAAATACGCAATGTATTAAGATATATGTGCGGCATACTTCATTGGAAAAATGTTAAGCTCGTGAGATTAGAGCTGTTCCTGTCTCAGCTTTAGCTAATGCTTTCCAAGGTCATCTAACTCATGTCTCATTTCAAATAGCTTTTAACCAAAAAACAAACACAAAAAGCAGCTCTTCTAAGTGCTAATGGCCCTGAAAAAATAAATGTCACTAGGCAAGAAAAGTACAAACAGATTCCAGAAGCACATCTGCTGACGTTTGTCACTATTCATCAGTCCTGCATTGTGTTTCTGTGATCAAGCCAGTTCAATCCAGCCAAAGTAAACTCTTATACCAGTACTGGTAGATGCAGAGTTGAGTGGACAGTCATCTTACATAATGCATGATGCTGCTTCCCTGCAAGGCTGACCTTTCCCTTGATGATCTGAGGCATTTAAAAAAAGGAAAACTAATCATCAGTTAGAGAATAGCTAAACAAAATGTGGTATAATAATAAACTAATGTTATCATACAGTAAGAAATGCCATTATGAAAAATTTAGAGAAACTTAGGAAAACTTGCATCAGTGAATGTAATGGAGAGTGAACAGAACCAATAGAACATTCCCACTGTGATATCAATGATGAAAAAGAAAAAGCACAATGAAAGACATCAGGATCCTATTCAATATAGTCATCTATCTTGACTTCAAAGGATTACTATAAAGTATACCTTCTTCTACTTGACAGTGAAGATGGGCTGATTTTTGCAAATTTGTAAATTTTGTTAAAAGCAAGTACTCAGGTGGGGTATGCTTGTTGTAAATTGGTGTGTCTGTATACACACACAAATACACATGTAGACACACATATATATTCATCAAATAACACATTTAAGACAAAATTATGAGTAGGATAGGATTAGATATTGCCATAATTTTTAGGGCAATTGTCATTGAATTAAGTCAAACTATGATCCCCTGGGACCAGTGAAGGGCCTGTTATCCATCATCTTATCGATAGGTGATTGATTCGGGGTGTAGATTGCAACATATATTTTTGGGCATGAACAATATGGGGATTTGTTTGGCTTGATTATGCATATTTGTTACAAGGGTTTTCTTTTTCTTTCTTCCAGTCAGGGGAAGAGAACGGAGGGAAAGAAAATAAATTCTGGTAATTGAAAAAAATTCCAACAAATATGAAGCATACCTATGTCCTTTTTAAAAAAGAAACTAAATCATAATTTTCCAATAATCCTAAGTATTAAAACAAGAAAAAGTGTACTAGATATCACTGTATTGAAAGAAAACAAAAATGGTTTCAAAGAACAAGTAACAAGACATGAAAAAAAGAAATTTGATCCAAGTGCCAAATTGGACTTAACCAGAAGGCCTCATTCATTTTTAAATGTCCTTAAATTTGGCCAATTCAATTATTCTCCTCTTGTATAGGCATTTTACAGTGTCATACCATTGAAAATGTTGTGTCAAATGCAAGACAACTTAGGTAGAAATATAATATAATTAACATCAAAAATTTATTTTGCTATTATTAAAGTATTTACCCTCTGTATCTTTTAATGCATTGGATGCTTAATGAGATCCTTACGGCATGCTTAATGCCAATTATATCCAGGTTCCCTGAATATTAAAATAGAAGAGATGACAGGTCACCATCAACACAACCTTTGCAATGTTACTGAGAGTCTGAAATAATAATAACTGTGACTGAATTACTAATTTTCCTTTTCCAATATCTTTGCCTCAGGAAAGAAATGCTCCTGTCTACACTCACCTGTTCTTGCCCAAGAATCAGAACTCCCCCAGGTTTGATGGGGTGCCAGGGAGCAAGATTTTCCCCAGTGCCAAGCTTCTCTCCATCTTGAAAGGCTTCCCACATCCCATCCCTTGTTGTCCAGGTGACACAGATATGATGCCACTTTCCATCACTAACGAACAAAGGGAGCTGAGCCACCTGTGTTTAAAAAAAAAATAGAAGAAAATGAGACTTGAAGAGTCTTATTACTGATCAAGGGGATAATATCTGTCTGACCTGAGTCTACAACACAGCTGTAATTCAAAAGAGGTGGGGGGGGGGAAGATGAGGAAGGACAAATAAGAAAGAATATGGTCTAATCATAAAAAGCAAGGAGTCGATTGTTCTAGCACTGACTCTGCCAATTACCAGCTATGTCAGCTGGGGCAAATCACTCAACCCACCTGGGCCTGGGTTGCCTCGTGTGAAAACTACGAATAATGTTTGCCCTATTCATCTCACAGAAGACACTACAAGGAAAAAAATTATATAACTGATATTTGTACCTTGAATAATATTAAGAGGGTGGAACGATGTAAAAATATAAACCAGAATTGAGGATTTCCTTTAGACATCTTGATTTCTGATCCAAAACTAGATATACAACACTTTTCTATCTTATAGGAGAGATGGTAGAGATGGATACAGTGGATAGAATATACTCTCTAACAGTATGGTCTACCCAATGTTAGCCATTGGTCAAAACATTCAAATTAAGTCATTCTTTCTAGTAAAATTCACTCCAAGAACTGCTAGCGATTTTTTCTCAATTCAATGTTCTACAAAAATTTTTTTTATCAGCATTGACTGGAATCCCCTAGCCTGCCTTTGAGTTCCATATCCTGACACTGTAGCTTAGATTTCAAATGAATGGATGTGCAAACAATAAATATTGAAAGTCTTTCTGCACAAATAATTGGTATAATATACTAAAAGGCCTTTAATTTAAGGGGAGGGGGAAGCAATTTAAACTGTAATTAGCTCAAGTAAGTAAATTCCAACTCAGAAAACACATTAGCAAGGGATCTTTGTAAGTATTCTTAACAAGCAAACATGACCATGAAGCATCTGAATGCTACTGTATGTCTCCTAGCAACCCTCCGGTGCTATCCTCTCAGGGATTAGGTGTTTACAAGAGGACTAAACTGAGAAGAAAACAAGGTCCTGTGTCCTCCTGCGAATCTGAATGCACCCAATGATGTTATTTCAAAACAATTAATATCTTGCTCCAGAAGGTGCCATGTGAAATAATGAGCACAATGGGAAGATTCCATGACATCTCAGACTTAAGGAAAGATACTTATACACTTACACACACATAATTGTTCAGGTAAGACAATAATCAAAATTAAAATTACTTTCATTCCAAGAATTTTTAATATTCTAAGGAGTTGAGTAGATGTGAGAGATGAATTCTACCTGAATCAAAGAATCTAGTTTTCCCAGATCCCTCAGATCAGCTAAGATACCATTTTCTGAAGGTCTTTTCCTCCACTATTATCACCATCTTCTCCTTCTCCTTCTCCTATATAACCTCTGTGTAATTCATTATTTACATACCACATCTCCTATTAGAATGAATATTCCTTGAGGGCAGAGACTATTTTTTTTGTATCCTCACTAAACACATTGCCTGGCCAAAATAAGAACTTTATAAATGGTTGTTGATTAAAAAGACAGCTCTGAGTTGTATATTTCATATTACACATAAAGTCAGATTCACTTCTAAAATGAATCAATTTAGAAATCACTGTTATTTTTATGTGAATACACAGACATACCCAAATAGATCATGTAGAATGAGATTAGTTTTTATAATCTAGGGCAAGCAATGGTTTTATGAGAGAGAAGACTGCTAACCCGATGCAAGTTATTACCATTATGGCTGATTAACTCAGTTGGTTAAGGACCTTCACAGGGGATTTCATTCCCATGTAGGTCAGTTAGTTTTGCTCTATTTAGTGACTTCAGACTGTAACGTTAACTTTAGTCAGACAGATGGTAAGATGCAGGAGGAGAAGAAAGGTGAAGTAAAGCAGAGAGAGGGGAGGGAGAATGGAGTAAACCCATTTACAATACTGAAATAAAAACAGCATTGTCCACAGTGGCTTGGTGGTTTCTTCTTTGTAGACAGGAGCAGAATGTTGTAAATGTGATTATTACATAGGATCTAGGACTGAAAAGAATCTGAAAAAGAATCAACTAGTCCAACTTCCTCATTCTTTAGATGAGAAAACAGGCCTAGGAGTTTTAAAATGACTTGTCCAAGGTAGCAAGCATAAAAGGTGGGATTTGAACCTAGAACCCCTGAACATGATAGCGGGGGGGGGAGTTGGGATAAACATGTTTAGGCTAAGATGCTTTAGGTAATTAATAACTTGGTTGTTTGAAGGGGTACCCAGGTATAAGACTCTTCCAGCAATGCTATTTTTCCATTCCTTCTCAAGACAGTTTATAAGTATTTCATGTTTTTAAATTTTATTTTAAACATGTTTTTCTATTACCCTAGAATGCATATTTTTGCACATAAAAATAAATCCTAAGTAAGTCTTACCTTGTCATTAATTAGCAATTCAATTGGATTATTTCCCCATTCAATTAGCACAATCTCATTGGCCTGACCAGATACAGCATAGGAAAATGGAGTTCCGATGCCTGGGGAAGCATTGGATCTCAGCCACAAGCATATGGTGAAGGCATATAGTTCAGGGAGGGTCTTCTTAATCTTTCCATATAAGTAATTCGTGCGAAGAGGAAGAGATACCTTAAATGCATCAGGTGACTTAAATGCACTGTTACCTAGAATTGTATAAAAAGGAAGATACCTTTTTAGTCCATAGCAGAGTTTCCACAGTCCATTTCTCAATCACACTGATTTTTAAATACAGAGTTGAATTAATAAAAGTTGAGTTCTGTAACAAGTAAATGAGTAAATCATTTTTTTCTTAACTAGTCAGATCACATCTGGAGGATCACACTTCATCTGAGTCCCACCTTTTAAAAGATTTATTCATAACCACAGTTTATCCAGAAGATGATCAAGATGCCATAAGGACTGGAAATCACATTATAAGAACAAGTCATAGAATTAGTTAAAGGAAATAGTCAAGTTAAAAAATCAACAAAATTTATTCAAATATAGGTAATAAAATAAAATAAATCACAAAAAGAAATAGTTATTTTTACTCAAAAAAATAGTGGAGAGGATGAGTTTGAGGGATTCCAAGTAAAAGAGAGTTCTAGTTAATTTAGTTATGAATGCAGAAGATTTAAAAGTACTATAGAAATGTAAGGTATTATTATTGTAGTTTAGTGATTGGGCTATGAGATTTTGCTAAACTTGGGACTAAATGTGGAAAAGGACTAATATGGAATTAGAATTAGGTAGCAGGGAAAACTACATCTTAAATTACCCAAAGTAACATCACTTTCAAGGACAGAGAGGAACCACAGTATTTCAAGCAAGACTTGGCAAACAGACAACGCTGAAGAGGTACTTTTATTGTTCAAGTGAGAATTATTTCTACAAAACCTCTTTCCAAGTTAATTTCATTGGTCACTGTCTCAACTTCTCTACCCATAAAATAGAAATATTATTATCAAGGGTAGGTTTTTTTCAAAGATCAAAGAAAATAGTGACAATGAGAGCTTACACCACACAAGTATGTATAATTACCATTGGGGTATAGTCATGGAAACCTCACTAGGTGTTTGTCTCTACTCTTGTTTTTAATTAGCTGTTTTATTTTGACTGGACAAGGCAGATGACTCTTCTTTGAAGTGGCTGTTAGGGGGAGAATGCTACTTGTACCATCACTCTTAATAAGTATGGTGATTTGTTTTGCCAAGCTAATTTTTTCCTCTTTCTTTTTATTTATTTATTTATTTATTTAATTTTTGGCTATCCAGGTAAAAGAAGGGTAAATTTATTTGGAAATAAAGAAATCAAAGAAACAAAAGATATCAATAAAATGTTTCAAAAATAGGTTCTTTTTTTAAGTTGCATGTTTACAGATGTAAATTTATTTTAAACTATTTACCAAATTCTTTTTTCCCTAAAAAAAGAAATCATAACCTTTAGCACCAATTATCATGAATTTCTGATTAATAAGATTAAGAATTCATGAACTTTTGTTCCAAAAATGTAATTTGCAAGGGCATTGGGATGAGATGAGATGGTATGCTGATCACTATTCCTTGGTGAAGATACTAACAGTTGCTGGTCCCTGGGGTTCCACCCATGCACCTAAGCAATGATTTACTAAATAGGGTTTTGAGGGTACTGTAATTTGTTACATTATATCCTAATGGTCCAAGAAAAAGGAAACCAACTTAGAACAATTTAAAATCTGTAATCCTTAGTGCCTGGCATTATGCCTGGCACACTGTTGTTCAATTGTTTTCAATGCTTCATGACCCCATTTGGGTTTTCCTGGCAAAGATACTAGTGAGGTTTGCCATTTTCTTCTCCAGATTATTTTATAGATGAGGAAACTGAGGCAAGCAGAGTTAAGTGATTTGTCCAGTGACACACCACTGAACTCAGATTTAAGATCTGGAAGATGAGTCTTCTTGACCCCAAGTCTGGCACTCTATCCATTGTGATACTTAGTTGTCCTATAAGTCTGATACATAGGAGGTACTTAATAAATGGTTATTAATTGATTGATTCTAGGATTCTATAAGACAGCCTTGAGATAACAGCAACTATTCCACAAATTTGCAGGTAAACTGAATTTTAGAGAACGGCTTCTTTTCCTTTGCTATCTTATGTTATCCTTTTGAAGATTATCTTCATTTTTAATTGATGTAAATTAGAACACCTCCTGCAGGGACAGCTAGGTGGCGCAGTGGATAGAGCACTGGCCCTGGAGTCAGGAGTACCTGAGTTCAAATGTGACCTCAAACACTAAGTAATTCCCTAGCAGTGTGGCCTTGGGCAAGTCACTTAACCCTATTTGCCTTGCAAAAAACAAAAAACAAAAAACATCTCCTGCTATTTGGAGCTGCTGCCAAACCTGCTGAGCAGGAGGGTTGCTTCTTGTTTAAAATAAGTCTTTGGTGACATAAGAATCAGGGATTTACACATTAAATAAATGAACCACCTTCTCTGATTTATCTCTCTTTTCCTAGAGTTAGGTACAACCCTACACAAAAATCTTTTTTTTTTAGGGGCAAAGTGTTGCTAAGCTCTTGACAAAATAAGGAGTGTTAACCTGATTTTACAGGTGAAAAAAAATCCAGGCAGAGAAATAGGATGTAACTTCCCCCAAGCTAGTTTGAGACCAGACTGAAAAAAGTAGAACATGCAACTTTGATTTCCCGATTGAAAGGAAGAGCAGGAGGAAACAAGGATTTATTAAATACCTACTAGTATAAATCACTGTCCCAAATATTTTATAAATATCAATTTCTTTGGTCCTCACAACAACTTTGGGAAATAGGTACTATTGAGATGCTCATTTTACAATTGAGGAAACTGAGGCAGAGGTTAAACATCATGTATAAGGTCAAACAGCTAATATCAGAGGTCAAACAGCTAATATCAGAGGTCAAATTTGAACTCAGTTCTTTCTGACAACAGACCAGTCAGGATTCTCTATTCCCTACACCAATTAGTCTTAAATTTTAAATATAAACACACACATAGATGTGTATATATAACTATATATAAATATATATACACACACATACACACATAAATATATGTGTACACACTTCACACTTATGTTTCTTTGTGTGCATACGTGTGTGTATGTGTGTGTATGTGTGTGAAAAAACATGGTGGACAGGTTGCTGGTATCTGATGATCTCAGAGTCAGGAAAGTCTAAGATCCAGTTTGTCTTCTGATCTATTTGTGCTGTGTGATCCTGGGTAAGTAACTTAATGTCAGTACCCTAGGCAACTATCTAAGTTACAGAGAAAGGGCTGATTTGCCTTGGCAGAAAGGGTTTCCTCACCTGGGAGATGCTGACTGTCAGTCTCCACCCCTATAATTTTTAAAGGGGAAGAGACCCTCCACAGAATCAAAATTCTTTAATTCCATGTAGATTGTTTTTTTTTTTAACAGCAAAGGCCAAATGACTATATTCTTAATGCAGATTTTGTCATCTGATAAAAAGAAATTACTTCTCCTGCCCTACTGGGTGGGTGGACTCCCTAATTTAATAAAACTCACCATCTGAAATAGCACTAATTTAGTGACAACAGGCTTAATTAGAGTTGGGAACAGCTAGGGAAGGGGTGCCATGAATAATATGGTAGTCAATACCTTTTATGTAACTACAATAATCTTACCTACTGAGGGCCAATTAAGAAATTAAAAGGTCAGCCAGATACATCAGAAGCTGCAGGCCGCCAGTAAGAAGAAGAAAAGGGGAGTGAAGAGAAAACGATTTAGTCTCATTTGTGGCTCCAGGCTCTCTCTACAGCTGATCCTATGACCAGTTTGCCCTAAATGTTGTCACAGATGGAGCAGGATTTCCAGTGAAGAGAAATTAGTTTGATTAGACTCTCTGGGAACTTAAGTGCTTGATTGCTTTGGGATCTCAGCATGGGTTATTATTTTTTGGGTTTTGTTATTATTGGGGGAGGGTGGCTTAGTCTCCCTCTAGGCAATTCTACAGGGTAGGATGATAGAAAGGTAGAAAAAATGGTCATGTGTATGGGTATATCAGACCAAAAAACAAAAGATAAACACTCTGGCCTCTGTTATGCTAGTAATTTAGGCCAAACAGAAGTTATGCCTCTTATTGGGGGCAGGGAGGGGCGGGAGGTAGGGAAAGAGGAGAGAAGGTGGAAAGGGGGTGGGGAGGGTAGTGACTGTTCTACAAACCGGGACTTTTCCAACAGACTGCTCTCCTCTTCACTATATGACATCTGTATATCCTCTTATTTCTCCTTTTATGAATATGTCTTATTGTTGCTTTTTGCACTGTCATTTCCCTTTAAACTTTATTTTCTGCTATTCCTGTATTATTTTCAAAATTTTTACTGACATCTTTTTTTTTACATCCCCTTCTTTTCTGAGTCTATTTTTCCTCCTTCCCCTAACCAGTATGTCATTCCTTGCAACAAAGAATGAAAAAAGAAAAAAAGTAATTCAACAAAACAAGTCACATCAATCAAGTCTGACAGGAAATGCAATATTTCCCACTCACAGTCCTCTACCTTTGCCAAAGAAGACAGAGGAAAGGGAGGAAAACTGCATTTTCTTAACTCTTCTCTAGGGGCACTCCTTAGTCATTATAATTACCAGAGATTCCTTTCTAAACCCTTTTATTCTCAACTAGACATTTCTAAATAAAGTCAAATTTTCATTCATTATACATGTGAAAGACAGGGAATTTAATATTTTTTAAACAGGCATACTTAATTATGAGAAAACTCAATGGAAATTCAGAATCACACAAAAGATAAATTAGGAGGTGGATTTTCACTTTACTTACGCATAGTTTCTTTAAATAGTGATGCTTTGATACACTTAAGATGAGGTTACAACAATCCAATTGACACTTATCTTGGTGGGGAAGGGTAATAAGGCTATTGTGTAAAGTGTGATATATATCCCTAAGGCTATAATTGTAAACTACTAAGAAATCAAAAATCCTCGGGTGATCTTTAATACAAGAGCTAAGAGGACCTTGAATCTTGCCTGACCTCTTTTTAAAACTTAAAACCAGTTATTAATACATGTTATCAATAATTACATATGTCTATATGTTCTACTTTTAGTTAAAAAGAAGTAGAAGGCATGTCTACACTCACCTTTTCAACACTATGGCTCCTCTTAAACCACTGTTTAACATGCTAGTGATTTCAATGGTGAAGGATGTTCTCGTGCTATTTTAGCCATGTCCGGCTCATCATACCCCATTTGGTAAAGATCCCGGAGAGGTTTCTCATTGCCTTCTCTACATTATTTTACAGATGAGGAAACTGAAGCAAACAGGGTTAAGTGACTTGCCCAGGGTCACCAACTAAGAAATATTTGAGGCTGAATTTGAACTTATCAAGATAAATATTTCTGATTCCAAATCCAATCCTCTATCCACTGTACCAACTAGCTACCCACACTGAAGGAGGACAAATATCAAATCTCTTGCCAGGATACATGAACAGGTTATCATTTCTGGAAGATATAGAAATCTATTGATTTACCTGAGGATTACCCAGTAAAATAGAGGATAAGGCTGGGAATCTCTCAAGATTCCAAAACACAGAACTTCTGTTCTAACAAATAAAATATTTGCTTAAATGTGCTTTTAAAAAAGATCATGGAAAGAGAAATAAAACTTGAAGAATACTCAGAGGAAGTGGAAGGTAAGGGGACTTTTGAAACCTAGCATATGAGGGAAGATTAGTTGAAAGAAACTGAGGATATTAAGCCTCCAGTCTTCTCAACTGGAGAAAGTGGTAAAGGAGCTGAATATGAGATATCTTCAAATATTCAAAAGATTGTCATTGGGAAGAGGGCTTACAAATTGCAATGGGTTGAAGTAGCAAAAAGGGAGATTTAGATTCAAATATAAAGAAAAATTTTCTGATAACTGGAGCTACTTAGTAGAATAGATTGTTTCAGGAGGTAATAAGGTCCCCCTTAAGAAAGTTTGTAAATATAATGGAAGATATTCTTTTTTTTTTAGGTTTTTTTGCAAGGCAAATAGGGTTAAGTGGCTTGCCCAAGACCACACAGCTAGGTAATTATTAAGTATCTGAGACTGTATTTGAACCCAGGTACTTCTGATTCCAGGGCCGGTGCTTTATCCACTGCGCCACCTAGCCACCCTGTGGAAGATATTCTTGTTCAAGTATGGATTGGGTTAGATAATAGTTATCATTACTATATAATTATCATACTATATAGTATGTATGATATACAAATATACCATTTAATTATTATAATAATTGTATAATATAATAAATATATCATTATATTGAATATATTAATTATATAATATGCTTACACTACTGCTATAATGATTATAGCTAGTATTTATATAGTGCATTAAGTTTTTTTTTACAAAGAGTTTTGTATAGGCTAACCTTTTTTATTCTCAAAACAATCCTAAGAGGTATATGCTACTAATATCTACATTTTAGTAATGAGGAAACTGAGGTTAAGGAAGATTAAGTGATTTGCCAAGAATCATATTACTAAAAAGTGTCTTAGTCCTCACCTTTACCCCTTTAAATGTCATTTTTTCTCATCCATAAAAATGAAACTAATAATATTTATGCTCTTCATCTATAGAAACTGGTTAGTATAACAAAAAGTATCTTACAAAACCATAAAATGTTAGAGAAACATGAGCTATTGTTACTATGATGCCAATTGATAAAGGCAGTATGAAAGCAGTTGAAGGGTGAATGAGGCAAAAGAGCATTTCATTTGGAAAATTAAAGTATCAGAATGACTGAGGATTTATCAAGCAACTAGTTTGAGTTAAGATCAGGTCAGAAATTTCATTTTAGAGGATCATCAGAATCCCAGATCCTGAGGCAGCTAGGTGGTGCATGGGTTGGAGCACTGGACTAGGAGTCAAAAAAAAAAAAAACCCTGAGTTTGAATCGATTATGCTCTCTGCAAAATGAGGAAGTTGACTAGGTCAGAGGCATCAAACACAAGGCCCACTGAATGCTCCAGAAAGCAGATCAAATCAGTTTATAATGCAATGCAATATTTAACAAAATTAATTTAAATAGAATGGAATATTCTGTTACTACATGGTTTTTAAGTTAACATCCTTATGGATGACTTTGATGTTGTTGTTGAGTTGTGTCCAACTATTCACAACCACATATGGGGTTTTCTTGGAAAATATGCTGAATATACTGAAAACATACTGTTTTCAGTTCATTTTAGGAAACTGAAACAAGTAGGATCAAGTGTCTTGCCCAAGGTTAGTTACATAGCCAGGTAGTGTCTGAAGCCAGATTTGAACCCAAGGAAACAGTCTTCTTGATTCCAAGCACACTGCTCTAGCTACTGCACCACCTAGCTGTTTTAGTAGCCTTGTTTCTTACTTGAAAGATCATTTCAAATGTTTCTTCTACTTCTAAGTTTATGACATAAAAGCTGAAAAAAATAATACATTGAAATCATTAGTATTCATGAAACTTGTTCTACATTCCAAAATCAATTCAACTATTTAAAAGAACGATATTATGAATTGTCTAGGAATTCAGTTTATGCCTGTTCCTCTCTCCTGTTATTAATTAACATATCCACCCTCGTGCAAAAAGAAAGAAGAAAAGGAGTTTACTATATGTTGTTAGTTCCAGTTGAGATGTTTAAAGTTGTGAAATAATAAGAAGCTTAGGGATTATCTGTTAATTTTACTTATTCCTATCCCTTTTCAAAGGAGGATGACAATAATTCCTTAACATTTTGCTAACATTATGCCTTCTTATCATTTATCTAAATATCAGTCATTATCAAGTTTACCTGAGATCATCTACAGCAATTAACTTAAATGGAATATCTGATAATAAATAATAAAAGAGCCAATGTAGTATCTATTACAGTATTATGCACAGAGTAGAACCTTAATTAAAGATTGTTGAAGGAGAGGAGATGAATGGATGAAAGACTGGATGAAAGAGCTTTCAAGTCAATCAGGGGAACTGGGACCTAGACTCAGCTCTCCCACTAACTACCTGTGTGACCTTTACCAAGTCATTCTATCCTGTTTAGGCCTAAGTTTCCTCTTCTCTTAAAAAAAAAAGGAGTGTGGGGGTGGGGTGAGATCATTGTACTAAATAATCTCTAAGGTTACCTTGAATTTGAGTTTTAGATTGGCCTAGAGTCAGTAACAACACTGATAGTCTTTGGTTTCTGTGTCAATCAAAAACCAATCAAGTTCTCAAATAAATGAAACTTATTAAGCAACTACTATGTGTTAAGCATTTTACAAATATTTTATCCTCACAGCAATCCTGGGAAGTAAGTACTATTATTACTCCATTTTACAGATGAGGAAACTAAGGCAAGTAGAGGTTAAGTGACATGTCCAGAGTCATAAAGCAAGTAAGTATCTGAGACCAGATTTGAACTCAGGTCTTCTTGACTCCAGACCTAGAGATCTTTCTGCTTTTCAATTAAAGAAAGATAGGGTTATATAAACTACAACCCCAAATATATCTTCTCCAACTTTAGAAGCTGTGATTTTCAGCACTCAGAGCAATTTTAGTCACTAAAAATGATGAAAAAATTCTAGCTAACAAATTCATAAATTCAACAAATATTTACTTAATGCCTACTCTGTGAAAGGGATCTTGGCTAGGTAATGAGAAAGTTAGAAAGGTGATCATCATGTTGACCAAAACTGACCTTCTTCAAGGACTTCAGAACTTCTCTATGCAATTTCGGGGAGTTAGAGTACTAGACTTGAAATCAGTAAGACTGATCTTCCTGAGTTCAAATCTGATCTCAGACATTAAGTGTTTGATCCTGGGCAAGTCACGTAACCCTGTTTACCTCATTTTAAACGAAATGGCAAATGACTCCAGTACTTTCGCCATGAAAATCCCAAAATGGAGTCACAAAGAGTTGGATATAAGTGAAAGAACTCAACAATACCAAAGTTCTGGACTTCAGGTTCCTCCCCTGCAAAATGGAGGCATCAGATGAGATCAGCACTGAACTTTTAAACCAGATAATAACATCCAAGTTCCAAATCCTCTTAAGTCTATGAATTAAGAAAGGAAAAAGATGCAAAAACAAAAACAGTTACCTCGTTCTAACTCAGAAACTCTTTCCAGGAGTGCATTCAGTGCTGTCTCTGTCTTCTGTCGATGAGCTGAAGTCTCATTATGAAGCAAAGATTTCTCATCCTCAAGTTCAGCCACTTTGCTCAAAAGCTGGCGTTCTAGCTCCCCAAGCCTCCTCTGAAGCATCTCTCGAAAGTCATTAGGCAGAACTGCATATGACACATTGACACGTAGTTGGTGCTTTAAGAGAAAGAGAGAGAGAGAGAGAGGAAGAAGTATTTATACAGTTCAAAAAAAAAAAACTGTGAAATTTATATCCAATGGTACAACCACAAGGGAGAAGAGTTTCTAAAACATAAGCAATAAATTATACCAACAGTGGGAAGGCAATGACTTACTTATGCTCTGTTGAAAATGACTTTCACCAGAGTAGGAATTTTTTTTGCTACAATATTTGAAATTCATGAACCTTTTTGTCTCTTGCAAAAGCTTTTTTCTTACTAAATATGTAAACTTCTAACCAACTATTGTAACTTATCACAATCTCTATGCTTAGTTAATTACCCTTCCTTCTCCCCCACCCCCAAAAGAAGCATTGATTTTTTAAACTAATAATCAAAATTCATTCAAAATTGATACAGAAATTACAGCAGACAAAAATATCTACTGCTACAAATGTAGATGAATAGGCATCAAGTAGACATTATTTGAATTTATTTAAATTCTAGAAATTAATATTTTAAATATTATTAAGAATCTGATTCCTTATTTCTGCTGAATTCTCTATCATCATTAAATTATATGTTGAATATCCATAATTACTTATGTATTTGGACATTATAACAGAAAATTGGAATTTTATGCTTATTATTATTATTGGTAATTTGAACCTTATGTAGAGCTGATAGAGCAATTTTGACAATAATTTTCTATTTATTCTGAAATGCAGAAAAACTTCAATTCCTATAACCTTGAGACAATTTAAGGTCAAATTCAAGACCACAGGCTTTTTCCCCCTCTCTATAAAAGTTCAAAAATGGCTCTGAAGATTAAGGGATAATTTCTTCAACGAAAATGGATATGACTTCTCTTCCTCCTTAGCAATCAAGAATCACACCTTAAAAATTACTTGTTAGATTTCACAACATTTTAGCATTCATTTCCTTTGAAATTAATGAGATAATTTCCTTTCTGCTTGGATTTCTCTTAGCAATCCCAGATTTGGCAGCCCATTCATGGTAAGTACATTCATGAGGCTTTCCAATTTAATTTTAGTAAGTACAGTGTGAAGTGTGTGAAGTAACACAGACACACATTTTCACATATTTCTGAAATATCTTTTTTTTGCCACTTTTGTTCTAGCCCTCTACTGCTCTATTAAAGGATACACCATATGCCACTGTCATATGATCCCACATGTCAGTATCACAAACCTAAAGGAGAGTCTGGGCTCAGATAGGAGAGATCAAGGAATATTTTTAAAAAGGAAACCCAGAATCCAGGAAAAAAATTCAAAAAAATGTTTTTACTGTTTACAAGAAAACCATCTCATTCAAGCAGCAGGGTCTCTAGGAAACAAAACAAGATACTCCCATTAGCACAGTAAGCAGAGAACTGAATATTAACTCTTTCAAGAAGAACAGTGAAAAGAATATTTGGCCTTTTGGAATTGTGAGACAAGAGATTGGGGAATGGACAGAAAGGAAACAAGAGTTTTCTCTGAAGCACCATTTGGAGAACCAAATGTAACTTCAGACTGGCAACTAGGAGACCAGACTAGATTTATGGATCCGCAGCCAAGAACTGAGAATTTCCCCCTCTGCCCCGCCCCCAAACTGTAGAAAAGACAATTTGCTCGGTCCTATTTTCATTGAAGAAATTGTCTCTCCTGTATCTGTCTCTCTCGTCTTCCCTTTTTCCTTCACTTCCCTTTCTCTTTCCCCCCTATCCGTACCCATCTCTCTCCCTTTTGATCTATCTCTTGCCCTTCTCCATCTCTCCTCCATTAGCCCAACTCTATTCCCTTTCCCCATCTTTCTACTCCCTTTTCCAAGGCGTTCTTATTCTCTTCTCTCCCCCGTTCATCCCCATCTCTCCTTTCTGTTCTCTCCCCTTTTGTCTCGTTCCTTCTCTTCTCAATTCCCCTTCTCCGTCTCTCTCTCTCTCTCTCTCTCTCTCTCTCTCTCTCTCTCTCTCTCTCTCTCTCTCTCTCTCTCTCTCCTTTCCTCTTTTCTCAGTATCTTGTCTCCTTGTCACGCAAGCCAGTAAATACAGATAGATAAACACATGCACGAACATTCTAATTGAGCTGCATATCCCAACACGAATACAATCGATCTCATCCACGCTGCCGTGGACACCACCACAGCTTTCCCTACACCACCCTTTCTCTACTTCCCCTCCCTCACTACCCCCCTCCTCAAGTTCAGGTCTAGGGATACCTTGGGGATTTAACTCCCGGGAACTAATCTCTAGAGGTAAAGATGCCCCAATCCCCAATCCGCCTCGAGGCTGGGCTCCGGCAACAGCCTCTTCTCTCCCTCCAGCATCCTCAGCCCAGGCCAGCCAACATCCCGCAGAGTACCCCCGTCCCCAACTCTTAATACCTCGAGGGCTTCCAGCCTGTCCTTCAGGCTCTGCATGGTCCGGCTCAGCTGGTCAATGACTTGCCCTGGATCTCGAGGAAGATCGCCCATGGTATCCTTGCCCGTCCCGGTTTTGCCGTACTCTTTCCTCCAGGGGCCGGACTTGCCGTCCGCACCGCCCGCCAGACTCTCACAGCGGGTCAGCTTGCCGGTCAGTTCGCGGATAGTCTCCCGCTGGTTGCCAATGGTCTCCTTCTGCTGCAGGATGGTCTCCCTCAGCTGCAACACGGTAGCCTTGAGCTCCTCTTCGGGGGTCAGCGCACCGCCCTGCATCGGGACCGCTGGGAACGGGCAACCCGCGCTGGTGGCGTCCAGGGGCAGCGAGGTGCACACGAAACGGCTCCCAGGCGGCGCCGGACTCTCCTGACTCCGCACGCCGACCCCCCACCCTCCCCCGGAGACCACCAAGAACACTAGGCCCGTGGCCAGTAGGGCCAGCATCCTGCCTGATCCCGCTGAGTGAGGGCTCAATTCTCTTCACACCTCTATGAAGCCCTCCGGCTTAGTTTAGCATCAGGAGGAGAGGGGGGAAGAGATGGAGAAGTTCAGTCCGGCACTGGAGACAAGGTTTCTTCCAGAAACAGCAACAAAGTCCCGGGCTCCCCTTCTCCGAGCAACTGGTCCTTTCCCTCCACCCGAGAAGCCGAATCTCTGGCGGAGTCCCAGAGCCCAACCGAGGCTCCCACTCCAGCGCCTCTACTTGCTTGCTGTCCAAGCGGCTCCGGTCGGACCAGCTCTCTCTGCCGGCGCGCTGCGAGCTCTCCGGTCAGACTCAGCGCGCGCGCTCTCCCATTCTTAAAGCCGGGGGAAGGCGTGCGGGGCGCAGCCACTGGAGAGTCCTGATTGGTCCGGACTGGGGCCGCGCGTCATCTGGGTCCCCTGGGCAGAGCTGAGCCGGGAGGACCGGGGCTGGGCGCTGAGGAGGGGCAGGCGAGATAAGGATGCAGTGGCGGGCCTCGCGTTTTCTATTGGCTGCGTCCCAGGCTGCGCGTGCTGGACTGATGGGGGCGGAGGAGGACTGAGGAAGAGAGAAGGGGGAGGTAGTGGGCAACTGTAGCGCACTGGTTCGAAGGCTCGGAGGGGCGAGTTTCCTTCTTTCCCGAGCTAATGGTGGGAGAGGAGGAGGGAAGGTGGAGCAGGTTGGCAGGACCACTGACGGCAGCCTTAGTTCCGGAGGAGGAGAGAAGCCCCAGAAGGGGGCTTCAGCCCAGTAGCTAAATCTTTGACAGAACTCTCCACCCAAGGCGCATCTCCTAGCCAGCGCTACCAGGACGTTTCCATTCAAAGACGAACAACTTGTCTTAAAATCTATTTCTTAAGGTAAAAGCAGGAGGTGGTGAGCCTCCCAGTCCCCATTGCCCACTCCCTTGAACTCCTATTGCTCATGCCACCCCCAACCCCCTTCCTATCCTTCACTCTTCTAGGCTCTCCTCCCTCAGTAGGGAAACTAAAATCTCGAGGTAAAGATGAAATGAAAACAGTCAGATGTGGAACCCTGGAATACCTCTAGTCTGAAAGAGGAGGAGAGGAAATCTAAGGAATCTTCCTTGTGGTACTCGGTCCCTATTCGTTTCAGCAAAGCTTCCCACGCGCCCCTTGGGGTAACTTCAAATGCAGCCTCCAAGTCACGGGCCGAGAATGAGCAGCTGCGCAAAGGCGTTGACTTGAGTAAGAAGGGTGGGAAGGAGTCACGCAGACGGCGTGTCCCTCTTTTAAAAGGACTTGACCTGAAGTCTGCTAGTGCCACTTCTTTGCCCTCACATAGCCCCCCGCTTCCCTTCCCCCGGAACAGTGTGGGTGTAGGGAAGTCCGCTATCTAGCTCAGGGTTTCTTAACCTGGGATGTGCAGGACTTGCTTTGTGAGTATTTTGTCAACTGTGTTCCTATCGTTAGTTTCCTTTGTAGTCTTTTGTATTCTATGCATTTTAAAACGTTCTTTTGGAAAATGGTCCACAGGCTTCACCAGAAGGGGTCCATGCCACGCAGAAAAAAAAGGTTAAGAACCATTAGTCTGGAAGAACCTTTAGGAAGTCTTCCTTTCCCCTTGATTCAGACTTTCAGAAAGCTCGGATTAATCCAGAGCTTTTCCTACCCACCCCAAAACTTCCACAACCCCAGCAGACTCTTCTTTCCCCAATCAAAAAACAAATTACAGCTTACCAGTAGGAATTCTGATAATCAGGGTTGTCTTAATACTAAACCAAAAAACTAATGCTACCAGAATATTTTCCTGCCTAAACACAAATATTTGCAGTATTATTTTCCCTATAATATCATATATGCTTTCATATATATTTCCATATATATTTTATATATGCAAATTTACTCTACTGTACAAACAATAGCAAAAGCAAAATAAATGCTAACAATTCCATGGCATAATTACAAAATGGATTCAAACACATCTCTTCCATTAGATTGAGCTCCTTCAAAGCAGAGATTTTTTACTTTCTTTCTTTGTATCCTCAACACTGCTGACCAACTGACTGACTCTCCCCTATCTCTAACACTATCCCACCTCTTGAAAATACTTTAAAACAATTCATTGGTTTTTAGAGAGCGATGCTTTTCAGGGCTCCTTAGAAAGAGGAATAGGAATTGTGTTTAAATAAAATGCTGTACTCATAAGTATAAAGAATTAGACCTCTCCTTCATATTTATTATCTCAGTCCTCAATGGACTACATCACTGCCAATGTGAACAATTTATATGGTATAAACTCACACATTGCTATGGACAATTGATATTCAGTATTTGTGTTGGTGAGACTGGCACAGAGTAAAGAAGAGTCCCCTGGCTCTTGCTGAGGCTAGAATGCAGTTATCTTAGCTCAAACTTCTGTCCACTCTTAAACTCTTGGGAAAGAAGGTCCAAGTGAAAATCCAATACTAGAAGAACCCTGAACAGTTGGTTATAGTCAAGTCTAGAATTTATTGCACAGCTACAGGTTGAACTGGTTAACTATATTATAAATAGAAATGTTTCTGTTTCTGTTTTCCCTTTAGTTTTTTTTAAGAAATCCTGTTGCAAGGTCATTGATTACATTATCCATTATACTAAAAATAAATGGATTTGTCAGTTTTACATGGAAGCCAACAAGGATTCAGAAAACAAACTATATTGAAATAAATGAAATTATTATAATATAAACTAGACTGCAGTGATTAATCTTCAAGAACCAAACTTTGACCTGCTTTGCACTTCAAACAATAGCTTGTGTTATGTAAATAATTGTGGGTTTTCCAAGGACAATCTTTCAAATACAATAAGAAAAAGGACTGTGCATAAAAAGTTTTGCATAGTAAAAACTCTCCAGAATCTGAAAGCTGACCTATACAACATCAAAAAGTGGAGAGTTGAAGTAATAATTAAGATGTTTCAGGTCTTTTCCTTATGAAATGTTTTTTTGAGGGAGTGAGATGATAAAACCCCATCCGGCATATTATCACTTGGATTAATCAGGAATGATTAATTCTCTACTTCACTTTATCATTATCCACATGTTGAAGGTCATCCACTACAGCCCAAGTCATTACCAGTCATTCTGTCTTTTCTCTTACCACTGAACTTCAATAACTGTGGAAGAAAAAAATGAGACTGATGACTTTGTACAATTTTGCCTCAGTTAAATCCAATTCACTCATGAGTCAAGACATTTCCCTGTGATGTCTTCAAAAATGAAAGAGAAACAATAGATATGTCTTCAGAGTCATTTCCTTTCATGCCCAAATTTTTCTTCCTCTATTATAAGTCAGATTGACCCAAGAAAAGTGGAGTACAGAGAAAAGAATGTAACACCTATTCAAAACAAGATTGTGAAGTCAACATATTTTGAATTCTTGGAACAATCAATGTTTCTATTCCTATAGATATTCTTTCCACTAGTACTATTGCATTGTGTTCCTATATAGTTCTTATCCAAATATCAACACCTTGTTCTTTGTCCTTTACCTTAAAATAGGATCAATGATATCACAGGGTGATGATGTCTTGACTTGCTTGAGAATTAGATTTAAATGAAGCAGAGTCGCACAAAGTCATCCAATTTGCTTCCTCTTCCAGAGTTATCAAAATTCAGTGACAAGACTAAAGTTTAAACAACTGGGGATGACAAAGGATGCAATGTTTGACCTCAGTGTCTTTGATGCTTGACTCCACAGCATCTGCTTCAACTGCTTTCATGACAGTTGGAACAAATTATTCTCATTTGCTGGTCCCACTGAGGGAAGTTTTCACATGTTTTGGGTTGGACATTCCCTTCACCAATGGATTGATGATGATGTTAGTCCTTCCTTCTCAAAGAAGACCATGACATCAGGAAGATAATGCCATGACAAAATATGAATTGTATTTGAGTGAGGGGTGCTGTCCTGAGAAAGCCTCACTTTCTCCTCCAGAGTCATCTGCATCCAGTGACCAGATATGAATCAAGACAACTTGAGATGCCCTGGATGCAAGGCAATCAGTGTTAAATGACATGCCCAAGGTCAGATGGCTAGTTAATGTCAAATGTCTGAAGTCAGATTCAAACTCCCATCTTCTTGACTCCAAGGTCAATGTTCTATCCACTGAGGCCTATTAGTTACCCTCAACCTGGTTTAGCCCATTTCCTAAGATGATTTACTGGGGTATGGCTGCTATACATGCTTTAATTTCTTGATGCCACAGATGAGAGTTGGGTGCTTTGCCCAATGGAATATAAATTTTAATCACTGAAACCTCTCAAGATGTCTTGGGGTTTATGGTCTAAATTTCTTTCTTAAGGACCATGCCTTAAAACCAAATCATTCTGACTCTCATTAATTGGCCAGTAACAGGTCCCAGGCAAATCCCTACTTGGGCACTGTTTGAACCCTAATAAGCTTAGAGTGAATCTAAATAGTAGTTGTTTCTGTTTGGGCCAGAAACCCCAAGGGTCTTCCCCTCCCAGAATAATTTTTTTTTTGATTGGGTAAAAGAGGCCATTCATTGCTTCATTCTTACCTAGCCTTAATCACTGAATGGGCATAGCCTCAGTCAAACTGAGACTTGTTAAAGACCTTAGCTTAAAAGGAACAAGTTCTACCATTGCATTCAGGGCCATCTCCAGTCATCCTGATTCATATCTGGTCACTATCTGCTCTATCCACTGAGCAACCTGGCTGCCCCCATGGAGTTTTCTTCATAAAGATAGTAGAATGGTTTGCCATTTCCTTTTCCAGTGGATTAAGTGAGTTACTAAGTGAGTTACCCCAAATCACACAGTAGTAAGTGTCTGAAACCTATTTAAGCTCCGGTCCTCTTAACTCCTGGTATGCTCTACCCACTAAGTAATCCAGTTGCCTCCAAGCACCTAGGTAATGTTAAAAAGCAAGTAGAAATTTGCACTTTGATGACATATGTTTTGAGAACCCAGTATCACATCTAAGTCATGATGAAACAGCAGAGAAAGATTTTTGTGAAACATCATACAAAACATGAAAACTTGGTTTACATCTTCAGCTTAACACCAAACCTCCTATTTGGAGATGCCCAGGTGATTGTCTGAATTTTTAAACTGTAATCCGTATTTTTGGTGTTGAGTACACATAGGTGTTAGAAAAATCTTCATCACAACAGTATAGCATAATATTACTTCTCGTATAAGTGTTATCTCATCCCATTTTATCACACAGAGAACATGATGATATGCATCTCCCCACAATTCCTTGCAGTGTATGAAAGTACTATAAATAAAAGTGACCTCAAAATAAAAAACCTCCAAACTTCCACAAAGAAAACATCAAGTTAACAATAAAATTGCCAAAATGTAGGTGCAGAGAATGAAAATCGGAAGTATTCAAAATAGCTATTTTTATTTGAAAATTAATCATGATATCATTTTGTGGGATCTTAGTTTAACAAAATTCTGCTTTGCCACAAATATTAAAGCCAAAAGAGCACTAGAACAAGTCAGAGAAAATATGGATTTTTATTCCCAAGTCTGTCACAAGTAATATAACTAAAATTCTATGATCCTAAACTTTGAAGCAAAAGAAGACCAAGAAGGTTTGAGTTAACTAGAATATGCCATGAAAGCTCATAGGTTGCTTTCTTTCTTTCTTTTAAATGTACATAATAATAGCTAGAACATAGATCTTGCCTGCTTCTCTCAGTTTCTTTTCCTTATCTCTAGTTTCATTTAAATATCAATAAGGATCATAGAAATAAGATTAATTTCAAAATTCTAGCTAGTTTAAAATACAGCTCTAAATGGAAAGAGGGGATACAGAGTCCCCAAGATAAGTTTAGGAGAAACAGGTGTATTTTTCACATGTGTATGTATGCCCTTGCCAGATAGGTTTCTGAAGAGTGCCTCTTTCCCATGCTTCTTATGTGTTTCCTCCATGTCTATTCCTTCATCACATATATTCTATATGTGTTCTTCCCTGATCGTAGTGTGTTAATTTGTGCTAGAGTACACACTACATATGCATGGGGGAGGGGAGGAAGGAGAGTTATTTTTATATTGTTTGATTAAAAATCTTTAGTTTTAAACTTGTGTGGTTGGATAGTAAAATTAATACATCAATAGGGACTTGCAAGCTATAAATCTGAGTGTTGTCCTGGAATCTGAAGTAGAATTATTGAGATCCACATGCAACAGAGAGCACGAGGGGCAGTAGATATTAGTTTGATTCCCTTCTTTCCTGGAAGAGTAAGAGAAAGGAAATCATTGTTCTTTGTGCAATATCAAATACTCTCAACATATCATGTATCATAAAATAAATGAAGGAAAAAACATTTATTAAGCATGTGCTAAGTTCAAAAGACTGTTGAGCATTGGGGATACAAAGAAAAAAGCTCTCAGGGAACTTACATTCTAATGGGGAGAGTATATATATATATGTATATATATATATATATATGTAATATAATATACTTATGAAACTATCTACAAGTCAAAAGGGAAAGACCCCATTGGCCTTATGGTAAAGCAACAAAGCAGATGACAAT
Organism: Macrotis lagotis; assembly: GCF_037893015.1. Lineage (NCBI taxonomy): Eukaryota > Metazoa > Chordata > Mammalia > Peramelemorphia > Peramelidae > Macrotis > Macrotis lagotis. Next base: position 127,714,253 of record NC_133666.1, on the reverse strand, counting down.
ATATCTTATTTACTGTCATTTCCTTATCTATTTATGAGGTTGAATAATTTGACAGGGCCAAGGATTTTAACGATGAGAACTGTCTTTTACAGATCTTTTATATATGTTTAAGGAAGGAAAGAAAATGTAAATATTATATAATTATGCTTATTTTTATTTAATTAGTTTTATTTGGTATGTACTTTATGTAACTCTCTAAAACAATAGAGTATGGAAGAGGAGCAACATTGTATTATGTATATATATATATATATGTATGTATAAGCATAGATATGTATGTTTATATGTATGTAGGCACACACAAATAGAGATAAGGGAATTCCAAGTGAAGAAACTCCCTCTACCAATCACCCATTCTACAATATATAGTACTAGTTACATTTAATGTGAAAATAGGAGATAATAAAACAATTTATACCCTCTAAAGACAAATAAAAATAACACTGCCTTTGCAATTTGGATGTTCCTTGTCTTTTCAAACAGAGGATAAACCTAGAGATAGGAAGTCCTGAGTTCAAATCCAGCCCAGCTGCATGACCTTGTTGCTAACCCCCTTACTAGTCTTGGTTTCCTCAACCGTAAAAAAAAAACTGAATAATAATGATATCTATCTTATAAGTGTTTAAGGATCAAACTAAATGAGATTTGTAAAGTGCTTTGAAAAATACCTTAGAGCATATAAATGTTACTCATCATCATCATCATTAATATTATAATTATTATCAGTCACTGCTCATAAGACATACTAATTAAAAGACTTTCACAATAGTTCAGGTGACAAATGAAGATATGAGTGGTAGCAGAGAAAAAGAGAAGAAAATATCTCAAAGATACTGTAGCATTTACAAAGAACTTGGTGACTGATTAGATGTGGGTGGTAGAGGAGGAGGGAAGAAACAAATGACTTTAAGGTTTTGAGACTGGGTGGGTGATAGAATGATGGTACCACTGATAGAAATAGCTATCTGGGGGACAGCTAGATTAAGACAGTGACTGAATTGACTAGATATTGAAATGTCAGATAGTTTCCTATTCCAATCTATCCTCAATCATATGAAAGCCATATTGAATTTACATTGGTGATAAGACAGTACCATGCAAGTCAGAGGTCCATTAACAAGCATCAGATGAAGAGGTCTCTTCTTATTGTCTCTGCTTGTACCATTAATCTTATTCATTCCTGTCTTCTCAGCAGATTATCTACACTAGCATTCTCTCTCTGAATCTCTCTTGTTCTTTCTGTTTCTCTGAATCTCTAGCTCTCTCATATCTTCCCCTTCTTAAAAAAAAACAACTTTGATCATACTAGCCTAGATAGATAGATATAGAATGTGGACATGTGTATATTTAACTATATAAATCATCCTCTCCATTAGATTGTGAACTCCTTGAGGGTAAGGGATTGTCTTTTGTCTTTCTTTAATCCTTCAGTGCTTAGCATAGTGCTTAGTACATGTAGGTACTTAATTCAATGCATATTGATTGACTGACTGACTCTTCAAGGATAAACTCCTTGAGTAAGTTGTCTACTGCACTTGATAACTCCACTTCCTATTCTATAACTCTCTTCTAAGTCCACTGCAAGCTGACTTTTAAGATCATTACTCAATTAAAAGTAGTTGTATCTAAAATTTGCAATGATATGTTAATTGCTTAATCTAATGATCTCTTCTCAATCCCCATTTTACCTACTCCAAATTTTTAGTGGTATTAACTTCCTTCTTCTCCTGGATAGTCTTTCCTCTCTAGATTTATGTGACACTATTGTCTCCTGATTCTTCTCCTATCTGTCTAATTTCCCCTCAATCTCCTTAGTTTATTCATTATCTATGTCATGCCCACTCACTGTGGGTGTTCCCAAAGACTCTATACTATACCCTCTTCCCTTTCCTCTCCATACTTTTACACCTTAATCAGCTCCTAAGTGTTAAGTTATTATTTCTATGCCAATGACACCCAGTCAGTTATATATTCAGTCATAGTCTCTTTCTTGATGCCCAGTCCCACATCATTAACTGCCTATTGTATATTTCAAAATGTATCTCCTATAGATATTTCAAATTCAATAGGTTCATAAAACAGAATTCCTATTTTCTGTTACCAATTTGACAAATAATCCTTCTTTCAAACTTCCCAACTTTTGTCCTGTTATCTCATTATCAAAACTTTAGAATCATCCTTGACCACTGCTATTCTCTCATCTAACATATTCAATCTTATATTTTTATTCCTTTGCATTGACTATTCTTCATACCTGGAATTCATTACCTCCTTACCTCTGCTTTTAGGAATCCCAGGTCTCTTTCAAGTAGAGCTCTAGCACTACCTCCCAAATAAAACTTTTCCTGATTCCTCACCTCAACTATAAGTGCCCCCCTTCCCAATTCTGTTTATTCTACTTAATTTTTATGTATCCATCATTAGAATGAAAACTTATCGAGATTAGAAGCTTTTAAAAAAATTGTCTTAGAATCTCTTGTGCCTGGAACATATTAGGTGCTTAATAAATATTTGGTGTTCTATTGATTGATTTTTCAAGTCTTATTCTTACATCTTAGAAAAATCACTTTATAAATTGTAAAGACCAGTACTAATAAGTTTTCTTGACATTCAAAGCCATGTAGATTTGCAGCACTAGAGCAGATTCATCATGTCTTTCTACTTAACTGATCTTGTCATGGCATATATGGATTATAGTCTCAGAACAGTCACCCACTCATTTTATTACTTATCCTTAGCATCAATTCAATTCAGTATTGTGAGACCAAGCCAAGCATAGAGGAACCTCATTAGCTCATTCTCTCTCCCATTTTGTTGTCCCATCTGTTTTGTTCTTTTTATTTGGTCCCAGTGCCCATTTTTTTCTTATGTGCAGTTTTATTTTTTGTCTCCAGGGTTACCTGCTAATTTCCACTGTGCTATTAAAGGACCCGACCTACTCTTTCTAATTTCTTTTTTGGCCATTGCAGGGTGTGGGGGAGGAGACTCAAGAATTGGTTTGAACCTTGATAGAACTTGACCCAGGGATGGCTGAGTTTGGCAAATTCCCAGCTAAGGAACTGTCCTCAGTGCTGAATTTCAATTTGAAGAGAAGATGGGATTACTCTTTTAGATTCTGTGCAAATACAATAGAATATGAAGGCTCAAAAATCCCTGAGTAACATAATTTTATCCCATCCTTAGGGCTTATGAAAACACTAGAATCCTTCCCAAATAATATTTTTCATCAGGTTCTAATATTGAGTTCCCTAGAATTTGTAGCTGAGTATAGGCCAGAGCTGGGGATCTTTAAGGAGGTTTCTTTATATAGTTAAAAATTTTTATTAGTTCAAAAGAAAAGATGGAACAAAGGGGAGGTTCTTTAATTTGCTTTGATTGTCTACTATATCTTTTTAATGTTAGCCAAGGCAAGAAAACAATTTTCTACTTGATGAGGGATACACCAGATAAGTGCAATCCACCCTCCTTGGAAAAAAAAGAAAGAAAGAAGAGAACTTCAGGTGATCTCACTGGTTTTTCAAAAAAGAGAGATTTCTATTAGCAGAATAAGGTTGAGTTTAAGTTATTTAGCTAAGTATGAGTTCTGGATATTTCCATTTCTATAAATTTATGTCAGAGTTCAGAGTTTTAGAGCTCCCCAAAATGACCCACTTCATTAGAACATCCTAAAAGTTTCATTAATTTGTTCACCTAACTTCAGAGGCCTCAGTTTTGATTAGATGGGTGTCAACATTCCTTCCTTCTCTAGTACTATAATTGATCTGAATTTTATCAAATTTGAAGAATAAAAAAGCAAGGTTATAAACCATAAAAATTATTGTAGTTTGATATCTCAATAAGATTGAACACAGGTAGCCTGGAAGAACAAAAATATTATTAAAAATTTGTAACTGTAAAGGATTGTAGAGATTACCTAACCCAACCCTCTCATTTTAAAGAATAGTAAATTTGTCTTAGTCCTGAAGAGAGTTTGAGCTTACATGACATGTTCTAAGAATGCTTAGTGTAAAAAAAAAAAAGAGCTGGAAAAGGAAGAACCTTTAGAAACAATATCAGAGCCATTCATTTTGTTCCCCTATCCCTTCTCTAGATTCTCATAACCTTTATTTTTTTTTATTTTTTGTTTTTAGGTTTTTTCAAGGCAAATGGGGTTAAGTGGCTTGCCCAAGGCCACACAGCTAGGTAATTATTAAGTGTCTGAGGTCGCATTTGAACTCAGGTACTCCTGATTCCAGGGCTGGTGTTCTATCCACCACACCACCTAGCTGCCCCTTCTCATAACCTTTAAACTGAGGATATCAGTACCCTCTTGAATGCTTAATATAGTTCCTCAGGAACTCTAGATTTTTTTCCTAAATACCCTAAAATAATATCTATTTTGTACCCCATTTCACTCTAGGTTTCAGGTTTTGCTAGATTACAAAATGTCATCTGGCTACTTATATAAAAATCTAAATCACTGGATTGACAAGAGGGATCTTAAAAATATCCAATCCAACCTTCTAATCCAATAAAATAATTCATAGGACTGCATTCATGGAAAGGAATGTGTAGTGAAACTATGTCTCCTAAATCTAATAATATGTGGTCTTTGGAAAGCAAAGTCAAGACTGATTCTTCTATGGTAATTTCAGGTTCTTTACCAAGCTAGGGACCAGGGCCCAAGATCAGGGTGGATGACTGCATGAGATGTAAAGCAATAACTTTCACGAGATTCTGATGGGGGTATAAAAAAGTAAAAAGCTTCTGCCCTTCAAGAATTCATAAATTAGTTAAGGAGTCAGTGCATTTACACATGAAAAGTTAAATAACAATATATTTAACAATAGAAAAAAGAGTTTCAAATTAATGCAGCTTTCAGCAGTAAAGAATTTTTTTTGTATTTCATTATTCCCTAGTTACATGTAAAAATAATTTTTAAAAAATTTTACCAATTGATTTTTTTTATTTTTTCAATTACATGTTATGAAAGTTTTTCATCCACATGCATATGCATATTTATAAATTGCATAATTTTCTTCCACCCTCCCTTCCCACTCCATTCCCCTCAGTAGCAAACAGTCTGTTGAACATTGTACATACACATTTATTTTTAACATGTTAAGAGATTAGTCATTTTCTATATGAGAAATTAGTACTAAGGAAAAAGAAAGAAAATCATGAGATAGGAAAGAAACAACATAAAAGAAATTTTTTGAAAGTAAATGTAGTGTTCATTCAGATTCTGTAGGTTTTTCTTCATTTTATTTTGTTTTGTTTTTCTTCCTCTAAGTGAGAATAGCACTGTCCTTAACAGTACTCCCGTGGTTGTCCTAGCTCTAAACTATATCCATCAAGGTTGATCAACTAACAGTGTTGTTGCTCATGTGTACAATGATTTTTGGTTGTGCTCCCTTCACTCAATATCAGTTTCTATAATTTCTTCCATGCTTCTCTAGAGTTTGACCATTTGTGGTTTCTTATAGAACAATAGTATTCCATTACATTCATATATCATAATTTGTTCAGGCATTCCCCAATAAATGGGTATCCCTTCAATTTCCAATTCTTTGCCACTATAAAAAAGCTGCTATAAATGTTTTGGAACATGTGGGATTTTTCTCATTTTTTATGATTCTTTTGGATATAAGCTTAGATTAGGTATTGCTAGGTCAAAGGGTATGATTGGTTTTATTGCCCTTGGGCATATTTCCATATTGCTCTCCAGAATTGTTGGATTCATTCACAACTCTACCAATAATGTAATAATGTTCCAATCCTACCACAACCTCTCCAACATTGATAATTTCCCCTTTTTGTCATCTTAGTCAATTTGATACATGTTAGGTGGAACTTTATGCTTGTTTCAATTTGCATTTCTCTAATCAGAAATGACTTTGAGCATTTCTCATATGATTATGTATAATTTCAATTTCTTCAAAACTGCTTGTTTCATATCCTTTGCCCAATTAGCAACTGGGAAATGATGTGTAATATTATAAATTTGATGCAATTCCCTAGATATTTTAGAGATGAGACCTTTATCAGAACCATTAACTGTGAAAATTGTTTCCCAGTGTTCTGTTTTTCTTCTAATTTTGGCAGTATCAGTTTTATTAGTGCAAAAACTTTTCAATTTAATATTGTCCAAATCATCCATTTTGCAATTTATAACATACTCTATTTCTTGCTTGGTCATAAATTTTTCTTCTTTCCATAGATCTGACAGATGAATATTGCTTGATCTGTTAATTGGTCTATGGTATCACATTTCATGTCTTAATCCTGTACCCATTTTGACCTTATTTTGGTATAGTGTGTGAGATATGGGCTATACCTAGTTTTTGCCATATTATTTTCCAGTTTCTCCAACAATTTTTATCAAATATGAATTCTTATCCCAGAAGTTTATGTCTTTGGGTTTCTCAAACAGTAGATGAATATAGTAAATGACTACTATGCTTTATAGTATAGTTTTTGACCTGGCAGAGCTAGGTCACCTTTCTTAATATTTTTTTCATTAGTTTCCTTGATATTCTTGACCTTTTGTGCTCCACATGAATTTTGTTACTATTTTTTCCTAGATGAATTTGAGTAGAATTGTCATTTATTTATTAGCTTGACCTAACCATGGGCAATTGACATTTTCCCAGTTGTTTAGATCTGATTTTATTTGTGTGAGAAGTGCTTTGTAATTGTATTCCTACAGTTTTTGTGTTTGTCTTGGGAGGTAGATTCCCAAGAATTTAATGTTGTCTGTTGTCCATTTTAAATGGAATTTCTCTTTCTATCTCTTGCTCTTAGGCTTTGTTGTTTATATACAGAAATAGTTTTTTAGATGATTTTTTGGGTTCTCTAAGTATATATTATCTGCAAAGAATAAAAGCTTTGCTTCTTCATAGCCAATTCTGATTCCTTCAATTTCTTTTTCTTCTCATTGCTAAAGCTAACATTTCAAGTATTAAATTGAATAGTAATGGTGATAATGGACACCCTTATTTCACACTGATCTTATTGGAAATGCTCCTAGTTGATCCCATTACATATAATATTTATTGATGGTTTAGATAGATACTGTTTATTATTTTAAAGAAAACTCCATTGATTCCCATAATCTCTAGTGTTTATAATAGGAATTTTATCAAAGGATTTTTCAGCATCTAGTGAGATAATCATATTATTTCTTTTGAAATTGATATGTTCAATTATGTTGAGTGTCTTCCTAATATTGAACCATTCCTGCCTACCTGGTATAAATTCTATCTGATCATGGGGTATTATCCTAGTAATAACTTGCTATCTTGACTAAGATTTTATTTAAGATTTTTACATTTATGTTCATTAGGGAGATTGGTCTATAATCTTCTTTATAAGTTTTGATTCTTCCTGATTTAGGTATCAGCACCATATTGGTGTCAAAAAAAGAAATTTAGCAGAATTCCATCTCCTATTTTTAAAATAGTTTAGGCAGAACTGAAATTTTGTAATGTAATGTTTGGTAGAATTCACTTGTAAATCCATCTGGATCTGGAGACTTTTCTCTTAAGGAGTTTATTGATGGTTTCTTCAATTTTTTTATTTCTTCTTTAATCTGGGTAGTTTGTATTTTTGTAAATATTCATCCATTTCACTCAGGTTTCAAATTTATTGATATACAGTTTGGCAAAATAGCTCCTAATTATCTCTTTAATTTCCTTCTCATTGGTGGTTAGTTTACCCTTTTCATTTTTGATACTGGTAATTTTTTTTAAATCAGATTAATCAAAGATTTGTCTATTTTATAGTTTTTTTCTTTATAAAACCAACTCTTAGTTTTATTCATTAGATCAATGGTTTTCTTGCTTTCAATTTTCATGATCTCTCCTTTGATTTTCAGAATTTCTAATTTGGCATTTAATTGGAGATCTTTAATTAGTTCTTTTTTTAGCTTTTTTTAAGTATATACCCAATTCATTGATCTCCTCTTTCTCTATTTTATTCATATAAGCATTTAAAGATATAAAATTTTCCCTAAACACTGCTTTAGCTATATCTCATAAATTTTGGTATGATGTCCAACTGTTATCATTTTGTTCAATAAAATGATTAATTTCTATGATCCATTCATTCTTTAAAATTGTTTAGTTTCCAATCAATTTTTGATTTATCTTTCCATGGTCCTTTATCACATGCAATTTTTAATGTACCATGATCTGAAAAGTATACATTTATTATTTCTGCCTGTCAGCATTTGATTGTTAGGTTTTTATGCCCTACTACATGGTCAGTTTTGGAATAGGTGTCATATACTACAGAGAAAAAAGGTTTATTTTCAACCCCATTAACTTTTCTCCAGAGATCTGTAATATATAAGTTTTTTTTAAATTTATTTATTTAAGACAATGGGTTTAAGTGACTTGCCCAAGGTCACACAGCTAGGCAATTATTAAGTATCTGAGGACAGATTTGAGCTCAGGTTCTCCTGACTCCAGGGCCAGTGCTCTAACCACATGTCTATTTTTTTTAACATTTCATTCACTTTCTTAACTTCCTTCTTGTTTATTTTGTGATTAGATTTATCTAATCCTGAGAGAGAAAGGTTGAATTCCCACATTATTAAAGCTTTGATGTCTATGTCACCATGTAATGCACTCAGTTTCTTCTCAAAGAATTTGGATGCTACACCACTAGATGCATACATGTTTAATAATGATATAGCTTCATTAACTATGGTTCATTTAAGAAGATGTAGTATCCTTCCTTATCCCTTTAAATGAGATCTATTTTTGCTTTTGCTTTGTCTGAGATCAGGATCATTATCCTTGATTCTTTTTACTTCAACTGAAGCATAACATATTTTGCTCCAGTCTTTTATCTTTATCCTATGTGTATCTTTCTGCTTCAAATGGTGTTTCTTGAAAATAACATATTATAGGATTCTGGTTTCTAATCCATTCTGCTATTCAATTCTGTTTTATAAGAAAGTTCATCTCAGGGGGTGGGGGAAGGGAAGCAGGAATAGGGGAAAAATTGTAAAATTCAAAATAAATTAAAATTTCTTTAAAAAAATTAAAGAAGAAAGTTCATTCCATTCACATTTACAGTTAAAATTATTAATTCTGCATTTCCCTCCATGCTATCTTTTCCCATTTATACTGTTCCCTTTTCTTTTCTCTTATTTTTCCTCACCAAACTTTACTCCCTTTCCCCTTTAACATGTCTTTTAACTTTTAATCTTCAGTTTATTTCACTTATACCTTCGCCTTCACTTTATTTTTTTATTTGTTAACATTTTATTTGTTTTCCAATTATATACAATAATAATATGTACCCATCATTTTTGTAAGGTTTTGAATTTTACAAGTTTTCCCCCACCCTCCCTTCCCTCCCCCACGGAAGGAGAATATATAGCCAAGACATAGGAAGGATCAGAATATAATGGTATAATATAGTAAAAAGATGGAGTCAATGGGTGATAAAGGGAAGTACTTGGAGGAAGGAAAAGGAGATGAAGAAGAAGCTAAGAAATTTCCCCTACCTCCCTTCCCTCCCCCACAAAAAGAGTGTATATAGATAGGACATAGGAAGGAGCAGAATATAATGGTATAATAAATTTTCTCCAGAGATTTGTCATATCTAAGTTTTTTTTAAATTTTATTTATTTAAGACAATGGGTTTAAGTGACTTGCCCAAGGTCACAGAGCTAGGCAATTATTAAGTTTCTGAGGACAGATTTGAACTCAGGTCCTCCCCCCACAGAAGGCTGTCTGATAGTCTTTACATTGTTTCCATGCTATACATTGATCGAAATTGAATATGTTATAAGAGTAAACATAAACCCCTTCCCACCCCAAGAAGATGAGAAACCTCAAGAATAAAGAGAGAGAAAGAAAAAAAGGGGAAAAATGTGCTTTAGTCTGTGTTCAGATTCTAATGGCACTGTCCCTGAGGAGTTGCCTTATCATAAGTCCACCAGAGAAGTTGCTTCAATATTTTTCCCACAGTTGCTATTACTAGCTGTACCTCCAATCTATTTCTCCCCACTCTCATTTGTTCTATTCTCTGTATCCTTTCATCCTGGTGCTGTCCAAAAGTGTGTTGAATCTGAGTACCCTCTCCCTGGATCTTTCCTGTCTTCTATCACCTATTCCCCATTCCTTCCCCCCATTCCTCCTCATTCTGGCCCTTTCTTCTGATTTTTCTCTAGGGTAAGATAGATTTCCTCACCCTATTAAGTGTGTATGTTATTTCCTCTCTGAGCCATTTCTGATGAGAATAAAGGCTCACTCATTCCTCCTCACCTTCCCCCTTTCCACTCCATTGAAAAAAGCTTTTTCTTGACCCTTAGGTGAAATTTCTTGGCTTCTTCATCTCCTTTTCCTTCCTCCCAGTACTTTCCTTTATCACCCACTGACTCCATCTTTTTACTATATTATACCATTATATTCTGCTCTTTCCCATGTCCTGTCTCTATATGCTCCTTGTAACTGCTCTTATAAATGAGAAAGTTCATATGAGTTATCAATATCTTCTTCCCATTTAGGAATACAAACAGTTCAATGTCATTAAGTTCCTCCTTCTCTTCCACTCCCTCTATGGTTCACCAGAGTCCTATACTTGAAGATCAAACTTTCTGTTCAGCTCTGGTTGTTTCAATAGGAAAGTTTGAAAGTCCCCTGTTTCATTGAAAGTCCATCTTTTCACTTGAAAGAGGATGTTCAGTTTTGTTGGGTAGTTGATTCTCAGTTGTAAACCAAGATCTTTTGCCTTCCAGAATATCATATTCCAATCCCAATGAGTCCTTAATATAGATGCTGCCAGATCCTGTGCAATCCTGACTATGGAGCCTCAATAGTTGAAATATTTATTTCTGGCAGCATTTAGAATTTTATCTTTGACTTGGGAGTTTTGGAATTTGGCTATAATATTCCTGGAAGTTTTTCTTTCAGGTGGTGACTGGTGAATTCTCTCGATTTCTATTTTATCCTCTCCTTCTAGTATGTCAGGGAAATTTTGCTGCAATTTTGCTTGAAAAATGAAATGTAGGCTCTTCTCCTGATCATTGATTTCAGATATCCCAATAATTTTTACATTATTTCTTCTGGATCTGTTTTCAAGGTTGGTTGTTTGTCCAATGAGATATTTCACATTTTCTTCTAATTTTTGACTTTTTTGGAAGAGTTTTATTTCTTCCTGATTTCTTGCAAAGTCATCATCTTCCTTTAATTGCATTCTGCATTTGAAGGAGTTATTTTCTTCAGAGAGCTTTTTTTTATCTCCTTGTTCAGCTGGCCAATTCTGCTTTTTAAAGCATTCTTCTCCCCATTTGTCTTTTGTTTTGCTTTTTCCATTAGGCCTAAACTGGTTTTTAACATATTATTTTCTTCAGTGTTTTTTTGTATAATCTTTCATCAAGCTTTTGATTTGGTTTTCATGATTTTTCTGCATCACTCTCATTTCTTCTCCCAATTTTTCCTATATCTCCTTTAATTACTTTTCAAAGTCTTTTTTGAGTTCATCCGTAGTCTGAGCCCATTTTCTATTTCTCTTGGAGGTTTTGAATACGGAAGCTTCTATTTTTTCGTCATCTGAGTATGTGTTTTGATCTTCCGTGGGACTAAAGTGATTCTCTGTGATCAGATTCTTCTTTATCTATTGTTTACTCATTTCCTCAGCCCAAGACAGCACTTCCAAGGCTTTGGAATTTTTTGGGGGGGTACACCTCACTGGTACCTTTATTCCTCCAAGGTCTTATGCTCTCTTGCCTGTGCTTTGATATGTAGATGACCATAGCACTTCCCTCTGCCTAGAGCTGTAAGGAGGAGTCCTGCTTGGCTATATTAGTATGAAAGCCTAAACTGCAACTTGGATCTGAGTGTAGGCTAGCATCAGAGTCCTACCCCGAGGGAGAGCAGAGAAATCTCTGCAGACTTCCCTTACTGTCTCTAGGGGTGCAGGCTGCTTTCTCCAGATTCTTTCTGCATATTCTGCGGCCACTCCACACTCATTCTGATGTAGTAGAGTTCTCTCCCTGCCCCTTCAAGCTGTTGCCTATGATCTCTAGGCTGGGCTAGGCTGGGCTAGGCTGGACTGGACTGGGCTGAGCTGCAGCCTCGGCTTTTTTTCCAACCCCCAGTCCTGGTGAAACACACCTTTCCTGAGGAACTTTAAAGTTATCTTGGACTGGGAAAATGTATCACTCAGTCTTTCTGTGGGTTCTAATACCTAGTCTTCTCCTTTTTATGTTTTTATTATTTTCATGGTTTATGTTTTTGTGTTTTGTTTACTGTCTTGGACTTATTTCCCTTATATCAAATTATGCTTCTTTTATCTGACTTGATAGAAGTACTATCAATCAAAGGTTGATTGATTATTTTATTGCTTGATAAACACAAAGTACTCTCAAAGAAGAACAGAGCTTGATTGATTGACTGATTGCTTGACTCATAAGTAACATTCCCTCATAGTCCCTCCCCTCTTCCTTCTCATAAGAAATAAACTTTTCAAGAGTGATAAATTGGGGTGGCTAGGTGGCTCAGTGGCTCAGTGGATAGAGCACTGGCCCTGGAGTCAGGAGTACCTGAGCTCAAATCCAGCTTCAGACACTTAATAATTACCTAGCTGTTTGGTCTTGTGCAAGCCACTTAACCCCATTTCCTTGCAAAAAAAAACTAAAAATAAAAAAAAGAATGATAAATCATGGGGCAGCTAGGTGGCACAGTGGATAGGGCACCGAACCTGAAGTCAGGAGCACCTGAGTTCAAATCTGACCTCAGACACTTAATAATAATTGCCTAGCTGTGTGACCTTGGGCAAGTTTTGCCTTGCAAAAAAAAAAAAGAGTGATAAATCACAACAAATTATAATCAGTTTATTTCTTACCCCCTTTTCAAGTATTCTCCATGGGCACATACTCCTTATGAACCCTAAGTAACATGCAAAGTCAAATCATTTTATGAACCATTTGCAAACCTCCTCCCCCCAAGCATACTCTTTCTAACATTTCCCCCACTTTAGCTCCCCAAATATGGTACTTAAACCCTTGTTATCTAAAGTATGGATTAAGATAAAATCACTCTCTAATTTCTTTATGTCCAACCCTTCTAAGTAAATTCCTACCCTCTGCCCTTTGGTACTACAAAACTCTAAATACTAGTAAAGTCACTTCTGATTTAATTAACTATAGAGTCTTTAAGCACTCTTACTCTGAAGGTCTCTCTTAAGAACTTATAATTGATTATAAGATATGAGAGACACTGGCATAAGACTACCAATATAAGATTCCCTCAGTAGAGAAAGTACTAAGCTATATGAGCAAGACAGAATTAAAATAAATCAAAGGGAAAATGATACACTTAAGTTTTAGAGTAAACATCCCAATTTTTTTTTCACCTGTTTTTTGTCTCAAATATAATGATGTCATCTTGGTCCTCTTCAATGGAAAAGACAAGAACCAACCATATCCATATCCTCTAAATCCAATCTCTTCAATTATTCAGTCTTTCAACCATCCTAAGAGAAATACAACAAGAGTTACAAGTGTCATATCTTCTGTTGTTGGGTGGTATACAATTTAATTTTTTGACTAACATTTGTTTTGGGTTTTTTTCCCCCTTTCCCTTTTCCTTTTTATGCATCCCTTGAGTCTTATATTTGGAGATTGAATTCCCTGATCATTTCTGGTCTTTTTAATCAGGAAATTTTGGAAGTCCTTTATTTTGTTGAACATCTATCTTTTTCCCTTACAGAATATTTTGCATTTTGGCAGGGTAGTAAATTCTTGGTTGTAATCCAAGGTCCTTTGCCCTCTGAAATATGGTATTCCAGGTCCTCCAGTCCTTCAGTGTTGAAGCTGATTAAGTCCTGTGTAAGTCTTATTAGGTTTCCTTTGTATTTAAGTTGCTTCTTTTTTGTTCCTTGCAATATTTTCTCCTTTATTTGAGAATTCTGGAATTTGGCCATGATAGTCCTTAGAGTTTTTATCCTGGCTTTTCTTCCTGGAGTTCTATGTATTCTTTGAAAAGCTATTTTGTCTTCTTGATCTAGTATGATAATTTCCTGGAAGATATTTTCCAGGCTCTTTTTTTTTTTTATCTAGGCCTTTTAGTAATCCAGTAATTTGTAAATTATCTCTCTTGGATCTATTCTTCAGGTAGTTTGTTTCTCCTAAAAGGTACTTTAAATTTTCTTCAATTTTTTCAGCTTTTTTCCTTTTTTGATGGAATCATGTAGTTCTCATAGATGTAGATCTCATAGATTCATTGTTTTCCATTTGTCCAATTCTAATTTTTAGGGCTTTATCTTCTTCAGTTAGAGTTTGTGTTTCCTTTTCCATTTGGTTAATTTTACTTTTTATTGAGTTGCATTCCCTTTCCAGTTGGTTGATTTGAGTTTTAGATGAGTTGCATTCCTTTTCCAACTGGCTGATTTTATTTTTTGAAGAGTTACATTCTTTTTTCCAGTTGGTTATTTTTAATTTTAAAGGAAGGAGTTCATTTCTTTGGTCAATTTTTCATAATTTTCCTGCATGACTCTCGTTTCTTTTTTCCATTTTTCTTTTTCCTCTCTACTTTAGTTATTAAATTCTTTTTAAACTCTTCTACGAGTTTTTGGATTTGAGTCCAATTCATAGACACTTTTGAGACTTCCCATGTAGTATTTTTTTCACTACTCCATTCTTCTGAGGTGGTACTTTTATCATCTTTATCTGCAAAATAGCTTTCTATAGCGAGCACTCTTTTTGGATTTTTTTTGGTTCAATTTTATTGTTCAAGCTCTGCTCCTGGGGTATAGACCCAAGCTTTTTGTTCTGGGACTGGGGTCTGATTCTTGGCTTATAGCTGTCCAAAATGTTGCCTATGCAGTCAAGGCACTGCCTTTGCAGAGGTTTATTTCCTCCTTTATGTTCAAGTTCTACCTATGCAGTAGTTTGTTCCCAAACCCAGTGTTCCCAGGGTTCCAAATTTGTTACTGACTTGCTATAGCTCCTGGGACCTATGCTGCTGCAAAGTTTTTGGGACCTGGACTATACTGTAGCTAAAAGCTTCCTGCTGGCTTTCCCACTTTCCCACCTAGCTGGGCTTTACTTCCCCCTTTCCCCTAAAGAGACAGATCTTCACTGAAGATCCTCCATGATGTCTACTGTTGAAAACATGTTTAGATCTTGTTTTTTTATAGGACCTGTAGCTTCAATATCTATGTAGAGCTTCATTTAGGATTGTGCAGGAAAAAGCTCCAGGAGTATGCTAGCTTCATGCCAACATCTTGACTCTGGCCCAGAATGTTGAACTGCTTGTATTCCTACATGAAAAGATGACACTGATAGCCCATATAAACCTTTTCATTTATTAGGGCAACTAGAAGGAATATATATATATGGCACAGGAGGGAGTTGAATCTGAAGGTATAATTTACTAAAAAGATATACTTAATGAGGGAGAAAGGAATGTATTAGGAGATAGAGAAAGGAGAGATAGAATGGGATAAGTTATTTCACATAAAAGAGGCAAGAGAAAGCTTTTGCAATGGAGTGGAAGAGGGGAAAGTTGAGGGGGAGAGTGATTGAGCCTTTATCTCATCAGAAGTGGCTCAGAGAAGAAATGACATACACACTCAATTGGGAATAGAAATTGGGTATATATTTTCCTAGAAGAAAGGAATAGTAGAAAGGAAACAGGGAGAATAAAGGAGAGGTAGTTGAGAGAAGAGTGGGAAGTTCATGGGAGAGAGGATTATAAGATATAACATATTTCTGAGGAGGGATAGGATGGAAGCAGAGAGAGAGCATAGAATAAACAGAGGTGAAGGGAATAGGATGGAGGGAAATAGAGTTAGCAATAGCAACTATGGGAAAAAATATTGAAGCAATTTCTCTGATTGACTTATGATAAAAAAAGCTATCCACCCCCAAAAAAAGAACTGATGGTGTCTGAATATAGACTGAAGCAATCTTTTTTCCCCAACTTTATTTTTCTCAGGGTTTCTCTTTCTTTGTGGGAGGGGGATTATGGTTACTTTTGCAACATGACTATTGTAGTAATGTGTTTCATATCTACACTTTTTTAACCTACACCAAGTAATTAATTTGCTCAATGTGGGGAGTGGAGTGGAAGAAAGTGAGAGAATTTGGAACTCAGAGTTTTGGAAGTAAATATTGAGATTTGCCTTTTCAAGTAACTGGGGTTTAAAAAATGTAAAAATTAAAAAGAAATTAAAAAAAGAAGAAATCATGAGGGACAGGACTTCAGAATAGCCTAGAAAGACTTGCATAAACTAATGCTAAGTGAAGTGAGTAAAGCCAAAAGAACATTGTATACATTAATAGCAACACTGGATGATGATCAGCTGTGATGGACTTGTTCATGTCTGCAGTATAAGAATCAAAGACTTGTGATGGAAAATACCATTCATATCCAGAGAAACTATGGAGTTTAAATGTAGACCAGAGTTTACTATCTTCAAATTTTAAAATTTGTCTTATGTAAAATTTTTTTCTGTATAATTTTTTTCCATTTTGATTTAATTCTTTTCACAACATAATTAATGTTTAGAATGGTTATAAACATTATAGCCTATATTAGATTGCTTTCTCTCGGGGAGGGGATGGGAGGCAAGGAGAAAAATGTAAAATATAAAACCTTTCAAAAAATAGTTGTTGAAAACTACCACTGCATGTAATTGGAAAAATAAATAAATGAAATATTTTTTAAAATTTAAAAAATTTTTCAATAGAATAGATTTCTTGAAGGTTTCTTACCTCTCCCATTTCCTGAGGAAAAAACTGAACTTAGAAATAAAGTGTCAGAGTTAAAACTAATCTTCCAGGGAAATCTTTGAAACCTACAAAAAAATTTATTCAAACTAGCATTGAGTTTGGAATAATATTTATCTGTATACATGTATACATGTATATTCAAGTGTGTAAAATATATATTCATGTGTATATCTATTTACACACATTTTTCTGGGTTTGCTATAGAGGGCACTGTTTTCTTCTTGTTATTTGGGTCATTTCAGTTGTGCCTGATTGTGACTCCATTTGGGGTTTTATTGGTAAAGAGATCGTAGTGGTTTTCCATTTCCTTCTCCAGATCATTTTATAGGTAATTTGCCCAGGACATACAACAAGTAAATATCTGGGTCTGAGTTTGAACTCAGATCCTTGTGACTCCAGACCCAGTGCTCTATCCACTATTCTCCTATCTGCTTCTCTACTTCAGAAATACACATTTCTATTGACTTCCAGCTCTGATATTCACTACTTGTGTGACTCTGGGCAAGTCTTAACTTTTCATATGCTCAGTTTACCTACATGTAAAGAATAAAGTTCAAGTTCATAGCCTTTAAAATTATTTCCATTTCTAAATCTATAGTCATATATCTGTTTGTTCAACTAAAAATTCTCAATTTTATTCCCTAACACAAATGAATCCCAGGTAGGATCCATTTTTCCCAAGAAATACAATTTTTATAAGAAACTTACATTAAAAGAACAATCTCTCAGAGGAAAATAATGCTATATTATAATGAAAAAATATACCTGACTTCTTAAAAACAACATAAAGCAGTAAATGGGTTATAAGAATGAAAACATTATGCTCTATTGCAGTTTTGAGTTTTTGTGTTTGACAGTTAAGGTCAATTTAGTGGCATAAAAACAAATCTTTGTATGTGGAAGACAGCAGATTGTGATTTGTGGTGTGTTCTTTTTTTTATGTTCTTTTCTTTTATGTTCTACTTTTCTAACCCACTTCAGGATTAAAAGAATTCTTTTAATTTCCAACCCTTCCCTCCAAGATAATCATGATTAAATATTCCACTTGAAACTGCATATGAATCTTTATTTTAAATAAATAAATATCATCATAACCAGTGGTTTGAAAACTACCCAGACCAAGGAATAGAAAGGAAACTATATTTGAATTCTGGGGTTATGCATGAGAAATTTTTCAAATTATTTCATAAACATGATTCTTGATATTTCGTATTTTGCTCAGGGTTGTTTTGATGGAGAAGACTGGCAGAAAAATATTATATTGTTTGTTAAATTAAAGGTGTATTGTCATGCAACACTGGTTGTATTTTTCATCATATAATAAATATGATTCTGAAAATATAGAGAAAAATTACTGTCATAACTCAGGGGCTTTAAATTCCCTAACCTTGAGGGATTTCTAGCAACCTTAAAATATCTCTCTAACATATAAGATCAGAATAATGTGTTGTATTTTTAATATCACATTGTTTATTTCCATAGCAAGTTAAGACAAATCAAGTCAATAAGCATTTATTAAACAATTTCTCTCTTCCAGAAACTATGCAAAGCTTTGGGGGATACAAAGAAAGGCAAAAAAAAAATTCCATGTTCTCAAGGAGACCATAATCTATTGGGAGAGATATATTTGATTCCCAAGATAGACTGAAGTGGAGAGAGATTCAAGGAAGAGAGTACAACCAGAGGGCTATTACAATTCTCCAGATATGAGGTGACAAGGGCCAGCCCCAAAGGTAGTTGGTAGAAGAGAAGGGGTCATATGCAAGAATCAAGACAGAATCAATTGGATTTTCTAATTGATTGGGTTTGGAGTGTGAAAGTGAGGAGTTTACCAGGAGGATGTTCTCTACAGAATGAAAAGTTCAAAAGAGGGGAGGGAGGAAAGAAATGAGCTCAGTTCAGAAGATGTTGTGTTTAAGATGTCTACAATGCATCTAATTCAAGATGTCCAAAAAGCATTTGGTGATACAAGTATGTTCTTACTCCTCTAAATGACTCTAGAATCATTCAAAGAAGGAGTATTGACTTAAATAGTCCAACTCTTAAGAAGACATTAAATCGTCATGAAAGGAATCAATAACTTTTCTGTTCATAGATCTTAGAGCAATTTTCTTTTATTCCTTCCACTCATGTCAAGATCATGACTACATTGTGCCATTTAGAACTATACTATCATTTTAGGACACCTGTTCCTATTACATGATACTAAGCACCTATCTAAAAATACATCATTCAGGGTTTGGGAGCACCTATTCTTATTTGTTATTTTTGGACTGGTGACCTTCTTTTTTTGGTGAATACACAGGGGAGAGGGAGGAAAGAGGAACTGAAGTATATGCCCAGTATTCTCCATGCCTTATCAAAGTCCAGTGCCTAAAGTCAGTCCAAAAATTTAATAGCCAGTTAAATCCATTTTCTGGATGTACCACTGCTGATTGTAAGTTTAACCTACAGATGACATTCATTGACAGAGAATGTGAGAGACCATAGACTTTTATCTCTCTATTTTTTTAAGTAGAGCACCATTATTTCTGCTATTGATTTCTTTTGTAAGGCATGCTGTTCTCTTAGCTATTCTTTCTACCCTCACCTTCTTCTTCATCTCCAACTCAATACCCATATTCATCTCCTGTACTTATCAGATAAAATAATAACAAATGGAGTCTGGAAGTATAAACCCAAAGTTATAAGGAAATAAACAAAACAATCTTTCAGCCATCATTTTCATCATCATCATCATCATCATCATCATCATCATCATCATCATCATCATCATAAAATACTTCAGGGCTGCTAGGGGGTGCAGTGGATAGAACACTGGCCCTGGAGTCAGGAGTACCTGAGTTCAAATCCGGCCTCAGACACTTAAAATTACCTAGCTGTGTGGCCTTGCTCAAGCCACTTAACCCCAATGCCTTGCAAAAACAAAAAAAAATACAAGTTATTATTATTATTATCCCCATTTTAAAAGATAGAAATACTTAGAGGCTGAGTGATTTTATACATTGTCACACAGCTAGTAAATGCTAGTCCTCCTGTTAACCCAATTCTAGTGCTCTTGCCTAGTGTTCCTTCCACCATACCATCCTGGTTCCCAGCTTTTAAAAAACTTCACTATAAGCACATAATTTGGGCATATTAAGCCAGATTAACTGAGTTTGACAAGAACTATTTCTAGTTCTAAACCCAACTGAGTTAATGTTGATAACTAATCAATATAGAAGTCCATGTCCTCAATGTGAATTGTAAGTGATTTGGATGAATTTGGTATTAATTTTTTCTGCCTTTTAAAAGACATTGAAACAGGAATAATTTTGCCAAGAAATTTCACACTGACCTGCTCTAAGTTGTGTCTGGACTGATGGATTTGAAGGGAATTATGTTGAAATTCAATTTCACAACACATCATGCTGTCCAATATAAAGAGCAAAAATTAGAATTATAAGTGACAGAAAGAGAAGGAGGGTCTGCTCAGCAAAATTTCAAATCTTTCCTAGTACCCATGGAAGCAGTGGAAAAATAAATGCAGACTTGTTGATTGGGGTGTGGGATCCTGGAGGTCATGTCAAATACCTTAAAGATTTAGTAGCTCAGTTGGGTCATATTGCAACGTGAGAGACTTTATTCTGAAGGGAAAAAAAAAATATGGTGTTGAGAATTCAAAAAAATGCTATGAGATGAAAGATTACTCTTAGAAATCAGTGCCCATTTTTAAAACTGTCATTTTAGAATGACTACATTCTGACTTTGGAGCAAGGAAGGTTTAAGTCTAATTTTAAAAATCTTGAATCACCAGAATTTCACCATCTTTTGAGTTCAATTCCAGAAATAACTCTTTCTTGGGTAAAATGAATTTCATGCAGGGTCATTGTGAGGTTCAAATGAGGAAATAGGTGTAAAGCACTTTAAAAACCTTGAAGTATTACATTTATTGTTGTTTTTTGGTTGCTTCAATCATGTCCAATTCTATATGATACTATTTGGGTTTTCTTGTCAAATGATACTGGAGTGGTATGCTATTTCCTTCTACAATTCATTTTATAGATGAAGAACTGAGGTAAGCAAGTTTAAGGAGCTTGACCGGCATCACATGGCTAGTATCTGAAGCCAGATTTGAACTTTGATGAGCCTTCCTGGCTTTAAGCACTCTATTTTTACTGCACCACCTGGTTATTCAGTTACTATATAAATACCAGTTATGAACAGCAACTGCAGTCATCAGGCCTCCAATCTGGGGATAACTTCATTTCCTGAGTCTTCTACTGTACTTCCGCCCAGTATGTGCAATGTTTACAAGTAATACAGGGGTCTACTAGGAAATTTTTTTTAATAACCAGAGTGGGGAGGTGTAGGATGTAGGGGATTATGAAAGAAACACTCTAAACTTAATCTTCATGATTTTCACTTTCTAGACAATCAACAAAATTATAAATCAAGCACTGATTTATAGGTATTGCTCATTTATGAGGTATAAATGTTCATACAGAAAACTTAACAATAGACTCACCCAAGATAATTAGAGCTGCTTACCCATTATTCCATAGCTTACCCAGTGTAGAAGACTACAGAGCATCATAACATCATTGTACATATTGCTACTAATAAAATGCATCACATGTGCTTTGTGTGGTATGATGGAAAAAACATTGGATTTGTCAACCAAGGACCTGAGCTTAAATCCCAACTCTGCTACTAATCATCTGTGTGACCTTAGACAAGTCATTTTTGAAAAACATTTGTTATTTTATTTTTCTCTATTTCATGTAGATCAAATTTTTTACATTTTTAATATATCTTATTTCCCCCAATTACATGTTAAAATTTTTTTTAACATTTTAAAAAAGTTTTAAGATCCAATTTCTATCCCTCCTTTTTCCTTATCCCCCCCCCAGGTCAATACTCTGATATAGATTATGTATGTGCAATCAGGTAAAACATTTCCAGATGATTTTGAACAAATAGACTTGAATTAAAAAAAAGAATGAAAGAAAATTAAAAACAGCACATTTAATTCTGTATTCAGAATATGTTTCATCATCAGTCCTTTAATATTGTCTTGGATCACTGTATTGTTGAAAATAGCTAAGTCATTCACAGTTCTTCATCATACAATATTGCTATTTCTAATGTTCTCCTGTTTCTGTTTACTTTACTTTGCATCAGTTCATATAAATCTTTCCAGGATTTTCTGAAATCATTCTGTTTGTCATTTCTTATCACATCCTTCACAATCATATACCACAATTCCTTCAGCCATTCCCCAATTGATGGGCATACTTTCCATTTCCACTTCTTAGCCACTATAAAAAATCTCCTATAAATATTTTTGTACAAATAGATCTTTTTCCTATTTTGTACCATTTCCTATTTTTTTAAGCTTTTGGGAATCTAGCCCTAGTGGTAATATTGCTAAATAAAAGATGATCCTCTCTTTTATAGCCCTTTGCTTTCCAGAAGATTATATCAGTTCACAATTTTATCAACAATGCATAATGTCTCAGTTTTCCCACTTCCCCTGCAAAATTTATCATTTTCCCTTTTGGTCATATTAGCTAATATGATCAGATTGTACCTTGAAAAAAGTTGTTTTAATATGCATTTCCCTAATCAATAGGAATTCACAGTATTTTTTATGTGACTAAAGACAGCTTTGATTTCTTTGTCTGAAAACTGCCTGTTTTATCTTTTAATTATTTATTAATCGGGGAATGACTTGTATTTCTATAAATTTGACTCAGTTCTCTATAGTTTTTAGAAATGAGACCTTGCTGATAAGCGACACTTGTTGCAAACTATTTTCCTCAGTCTTCTGCTTTCCTTTTAATTTTATCTTCTTTAAGCATTTTATTTACACTGGGAGGTAGCTAAGGGGAGTGAGGAAGACAAAGGTTAAATGACTTCCCCATGGTCATCCAGCTGGGAAGTATGTGTAAAACTATATTTGAGGGGCAGCTAGGCAGAGCAGTGGACAGAGCACTGACCCTGGAGAAAGGAGACTCTGAGTTCAAATTCTACCTGAGACACTTACCTTGGGTAAGTCAATTTAACCCCATTGCCTTGAAAAACAAAAAGACTGTATTTGAGTTTCTTGACTCTAGCTAGGTTCAGCACTCTACCCACTGTGTGGGTAGAGTTTAACCACTATGAGTTTTAATTTACATATTATAAATTGAGGATGTCAGATAAAATTACCTTTCCAGCTTTAAATCTATAATCCAATTTTTTTGGTCCTGACCTATAATTTTATGAATTTCAGATGCCATTAGTGAGAAATCTCCTTCCCCAAATACAAATCAGCAATAAGAGTTGCTTAACTCCATGCCTTCCCTACCTTCCATGCCTTCCCTTCCATACCAAACCTACAACTACTTTGGTAGTTACTGGAGCACAAAGATCTTAGCTTTAAAAGATCAAGCTCTCCCACTGCATCCAGGGCCATCTCTGATTGTTTTGATCTATATCTTACCACTGGACCCAAATGGCTCTGGAGGAGAAAGTGAGATTGGTGATTTTGCACAGCACCTCTTCACTTAAATCCAATTCACTTGCAAGTCATGGCATCACCTCATGTCATGTTCCTCAAAATTATTCTCTGATTAAATAATAATAATCACAAATTATCAATAAGTTATATGAAGTGCCCAATGAACTAGGGCAGTAATAGGCACAAGGGATAAACGTAGAAAAAAATGAAATAATCCCTACTTCTGATGAGATTACATTCTGATGAGATAAATACATATAAATAGATGAGGCATAAATATAATGTTAATAAATACATGTATGCATAGATACAAAGTAGTTGTAAGATGGCTTGGAAGAGAAGGACCTAGAAGAGACCTCTGCATGTCAGTGTCCAGGTAGTAAAATACAGAATCATAGAATCTTAGAAGCTCTGAATTTGAAGTGATATTAGAGGTCCTGCAGTGCAAGCCTGTGAGCAACAAATACCCTCTCCATTTTAGTTTTCATGATTCTACTCTCTCTTGGTGCTCCTATCTGCCTTTTATTTTGTCTTCAATAAATCCTTTCATAACCCTGGTTCTAACTTTCTGGACTTCAAAATCACCTCTAAGCTGCTGCCTCATCCCAGAATTTCCCTAGGAACTTTCCCTGGAACATTCTACTATCCCTCTGGTTTCCTCCCCTTAGAATTTCTTTTTGTGAGAATGCTGTCTCTTCCTCCTACTGATGAGTTCCTTTTGGAATATCCATTTTGTGATGAGGTTAAGACCAATCTACCTTCATTCTTTTACTAAAGGAATAGGTCCTGTTTCTACATAGGAATGTAAGCTCCTTTAGGGTAGAAACTGTCTTTCTTCTTGTTTGTTTGCATTTCCCAGTGCTTAACAAATAGTTTCTTCCTTCCTTCCTTCCTTCCTTCCTTCCTTCCTTCCTTCCTTCCTTCCTTCCTTCCTCCTTTCTTCTCTCCCTTCTCCCCTTCCTTTTCTCCTTTCTCTTCCTCCTTCCTCTCTTCTTTCCTCCCATCCTTCTCCTTTTTCTCTTTCCTCCTTTCCCTTCCTCCCTCTCTTCCTCCCTCCCTTTCTTCCCCCTCCCTTTCTTCCCTCCACTCCTTTCTTCCTTCTCTCCTTTCTCCCTTCCCTTCTTCCTGCTTTCTGTTTCTCCCCTCCATTCCTTTCTTCCTTCTCTCCTTTCTCCCTTCCCTTCTTCCTACTTTCCCTTTCTTTCCTCCCTTCCTTTCTTCCCTCTCTCTTCTCTTCCCTCTTTCCTGCTTTTACTTTCTACCCTTCCTCTTTTCCTTACTTCCTCTTTCTTTTCTTTCATCCTTTCTTCCCTCCCTTCTAGATTAGTGGCATTCATTTTCTAATACTCTCCTTCATTTCTAATCACTGCAGTATACTTGCTTATCCTTTTAGTAATTCAACTTCATTCAATCAATAACTGGCCACGAAACATCAAGGTCTCCTGATCTTTAAAACCTTCAACTCTACTTGAGTTCCTGGACTAGAGATAATTGGATTATAAACTATTCCCAGATCCCTGAACCAATCTAACCCTGTTTCTTACCTTGATTATAAAAAGAACAATAAATATATTCAAGCCATTTGTAGGAACGATAACCCTTTGCACAAGCATCCAGCTCTTAAATTCTACAAGTAGAATAGAAATGAGAAAATGAAGACCCAGCACCCTTCACTGTACCCCTGTTCAAAGAGCTCACAATTTGTTCTAGGACATGAAAATTCATACAAGTGGATTTCTGAGGAGGGGAAACTGGGGGGGGGGGGAGGTTACAATGGGTGAAAATACCTCTTGAAACTTAGCTCAAACTTATATGAGAAAAAAATATCTCCTTTGTGCTTTTACAAAAACACCAATTTAGCTAGTTCAAAATTTTTGAAAATATGATGAAGACAAATAAAGATTTAAAATACAGCAATTTTTTTAGACCTTGAATAATTTTTTCCAGGTTGAATAAAATCCTGATCCTCTTATATAATAAATCACTAGCACAGTAGCTTCCAAAGTGTGATCATTATGACTCCTTCAAGGGGGGTCTATAAAGTTGAAGTTATTTTCATAGTAATACAAAGTTGTTTTCATTTCTAGTGTAGTTAATATCTATAGATATAATCCACATTTGAAAAAAGAACCATTTAGGGAGTTCCCAATAATTTTTAAGAATATAAAGGGGTCCTGAGTCCAAAATGTTAGTAAAGAAAGTACAAATAGAGATCATAAGATCATGGATTTTGATATGAAAAGATCCTTAAAGGCTGCTCAGTCTCATCTTCTTTACAGAAGCAGAAACTGAGACCCAGAAAGATAAAGTGATTTGTTCTGTCACCCCAGTACTAAGTTGCAATTCAAGAATTCCAATCCAGGTCCTCTAAACCCCAAATCCAACACCATTTTTACCTGACACCCAAGGTATTTTAGGGACAGTCAGTTCCTATATCTCTAAACAGAAGCAAGAATGTTTAATCTTGTGAATGATACCTTCTGTGTATGCCCCATCTCTCTCCCTCCACCTTTTCTCCCTGTTCCCCCTTAGGATGAGGTTACAAAATTATCCTAAGAATTAATTCAGTATAGCCTAAGAAAATCTGTTCACTGGGTATTTATTATCCCAGATACCTGACCAGAAATCCTTGCTATCTGCAAAATAACCATTTCCTGAAGTAAAAATAATTTCCATGTGCTATCAGCCTCAGATTAACTCATCCTCCAATTACAACTTACTTTTCTGTCTTGCTCTCTTGTACTCTCTGGGACCTCTTCCCACCATTCCCTGCTATTGTTAACTAATTCCCCAAAGCTGTAACTAAGAATTTCTTGGCCTGAGACAAATTAAACTGCTGTTGGAAAAGATGCAGGCAGCAAAGGTGACAGTCTAACTCAGAGTCAATAAGACTGGATGATGTTGTGTGGGACCTATACCTCATGTCTGTAACCCCCCCCCCAAATCCCAGAAGACTGTGTGTGTGACAGAGGTAGAGGGAGAGGGAGAGAGGGAGAGAGGGAGAGAGGGAGAGAGGGAGAGAGGGAGAGAGGGAGAGAGGGAGAGAGGGAGAGAGGGAGAGAGGGAGAGAGGGAGAAAGAGAATCATGATATAGCCCAGTGAGGTGAAAGGAGTGACAATTAAGCCACCTGAGTATAGTCTTCTGCAAAATGGAAAACCACTATAATGAGGAAGAACCACTTCCACCTTGCCTCCACATTATGTTGGTACCAGTTTCCCCCTTATTACTTAAGATCCTTTCTGAGTATATGCTATTATTTCCCACAACAAAATATTAGTTGCTTAAGGACAGAAACCAAATCATTTTTGATTTTATACCCCTAATTCCTGTCACAAAGTAAGTACTTAAATGTTTGTTAATTGATTGATTGAACTCATTTTCTTCTGGTATTCATGAAAATCTAATTGTCTCCAAAAGACACTGCATCCTCGGATACATTCTCCAACATGTAACTCTTTCTCCTACATCTACTTCTTGTTCTTCTCTACCACTTCCCAACCCTCCCTCTGCCACCATTACTCTGTGAGTTATTTGAAATATACTCTATACATCTATATTACTCTTTTTTGCCATAACACATTGATCTCTAGGTCAGCTTCCCTCTTTTCTCAAAGGAAAAAAGTACCTGGCCCATAGTTTTTCTTTCCATTTATACCTCTCCTCTCATATTTGGGGATTGCTTTTCTTTTGACCTTCTACATCCCCTGACCTACTGCATCACTCTACTTCAGTCATCCATAAGAATCCTAACTTAGATCTCACCATTAGCCAGAACTGTGTTTTCTCCCTGATCTAATACACTGCAATGACTATTTCTCATCATAAACTCTTACCCTTCAATCTTCAGTCTCTCTCTGCCTCATTTCTGCCAAGTCTATTCTTCATCCATCTCTCATTCATCAGACCTCCAGTCCAACAACCCCTCTCTTCTCTCAGTACATCACTCCTACTCTGGTCCCACTTTCTCCACAGTCTTGACTTCACAGCTGAGTACTTCATCTCTTTACTGTTCTCTACCCTTGAATCCCTTTCCTGTTGCTTAATTCTATCGACATTTACACTCTGCCAGTCTTCAGCCCTGGGCCATACATAGGATACACCTTCTTTTCTCCTGTCCAGATACCAGTGAATGATGGCTGAGGAGGTCACAAAATAAGCCTACTAAAAATTCATGATCTCTAATGTCAACTGAACCCTTGCTGTTATCCAGCAATCTATTCTTTATTTATTGATTCTCTAACGCACTCTCTTCACCAATGATTCCAAACTTTCTCTCCATATGACCTTATTGTCCCTTTAGCTACATATTAATTTATCTCCTGATTCACTGAGAAAATCTATCCATCATGAACACTTCATAGTTTTTGTCTATCCTTTAAAGCCCCCATACATTATTACCTCTTTCCCTTTTCTATTCCAATCACAAAGAAGGTATCCATAACTAATTCTTCTCTTCATACTTTTGATCCCATATCATCCTGTCTTCTCCACAATGAACAAAAATCCCCTTCCTTTCTCTTATCTTTAATGGTTCCTTTAATTTCTTCCCCAAATTTCAGTGCATTAGGGTCCTTAGGACTTTTATCACAATTCTTACTTTCTTTTTTTAAGGTTTTTTGCAAGGCAATGGGGTTAATTGGCTTGCCCAAGACCACACAGCTAGGTGTCTGAGGTCGAATTTGAACTCAGGTACTCCCGACTCCAGGGCTGGTGCTTTATCCACTGCACCACCTAGCTGCCCCCTATTTCTTACTTTCTTTGATTAAAAAATCAATTCTCTTTCCCTTTTATTTTCTTCTTTCTGAAAAATTAAAAGACAGCCATTATATCAAATATGCAGTAAAGCAAAAGAATTTCCTACATTGACCATTTCCAAAATCTATTTGTCTTGTTCTATACCCTGAATTTATCATCTCTCCATTAGTAAGTGGATGCTTCATCACTGGTCCTTTGGAATTGGTCATTGGTCATTGTATCAATTAGAGTTTTTAAGTCTTTCAAAGTTGTATGTCTTTAGGGTATTATGTTACTGAATAAATCATTCTGCTTCCTCTGTTCATTTTACCTCAGTTTATGCAAGTCTTTCCAGCTTTCTCTGAAACCATCCCTTTCATAATTTATGGCCCAATCATATCCCATTATATTCATAAATCATCATTTTTCAGTCATTCCCTCATTAATGGGAACCTCCTTAGTTTCCACTTTTTTGTCGAGTCAAAAAAATAAGTTTCTATAAACATATTTAGATATTTGGATTTTTTTCCTTTTTCTTTGACCTTTGAAGCCTAGTAGTAGTTCTCCTCCTCTTTTTTTTTAGGTTTTTGCAAGGCAATGGGGTTAAGTGGCTTGCCCAAGGCCACACAACTAGGTATCTGAGCCCAGATTTGAACCCAGGTACTCCTGACTCCAGGGCCGGTGCTTTATCCACTGCTCTACATAGCCACCCCTTCTCCTCCTCTCTTTCTTCCTTTGATGGTAACAAACATGTCAAGTTTTTCCCATCTTTAAACATTTTTTTTAGATTTTTGCATGGCAAATGGGGTTAAGTGACTCGCCCAAGGCCACACAGCTAGGTAATTATTAAGTGTCTGAGGCCTGACTCCAGGGCCGGTGCTCTATCCACTGTGCCACCTAGCCACCCCCCCCATCTTTAAACATTTTAAACACAAATTAAACACAATTTTATCCTCTCCATTTAACAAACTATATTCTTTCTTTCACAGCAAAATTTCAAGAAATAGTTGCCTATTTCATTGCCTTCAATATCTCACTGTCCATTCAATTCTCAACTTCTTGTGTTCTTAAGTACACATCACTACTTGTATACTTAAACTGTTCTCTTAATTGCTAGATCCAATGAACTTTTCCCAGTTCGCATTTTCCTCAACCTCCCTGCAGCTTTTGTTATGATTGACTACAACTCTCTTCCTAGATATCCATTCTCCAACTCCTTCCTTTGTTTCTGTGGCACTACTTTCTCCTGACTCTCCCCAAAACTATATGATTTTTTTTTATTATTCATCTCCCATACCAAAAGCATGAATATCCCTCTTGCCTCTGTCCTGGGCCCTCCTTTTTTTTATTATTCCACACTAAAGGTTTTCAACCCGGGATCCATACATTTTTGTCAACATTTTGATAACTATTTCAATAAAGTTGGTTTTCTTTGTAATACTCTACATTTTATTTTATGCATTAAAAAAAACACTATTCTGAAATGGGATCTGTATACTTCACCAGACAAAGAAGTCCATGGCACAAAAAAGGTTAAGATTCTCTGTTCTATACTCTCTCTTTAAATAATTTCATTAATCCCAATGGTTCAACTAGATTTCCTACACAAAAGGATAATCTCAGATCTCTATGGCCTTAACGTATCTTCCAGATTCTGGGTTCAGAACTGTCTACTGAGTTTCAAAAAGGTGATTCATTGATAACTCAAAGTAATCATATCCAGAATGGAACTCACCATCTTTTCCTTCTTCCAAACCTTCCTTGTTTTATAAAAGGCACTATCATGCTTCTAACTACCCAGGTTAATAACTTTGGACTTTGACTCTTCCTCTCTTCCTCATCTCCATAGTCATGAAATTATCAATCTGATGTTTGTATCTTAACAATAGCTATTTCATAAACTCTCTTTTCCCCTCTATTCATGAGTCCACAATATTGTGTTCCATTCTTCAATGACTTTCACCTAGATTATCCTAACAACTTCCTACTGTCTTCCTGCTTCCAGTCTCTCTAC
The DNA here is from genome assembly GCF_037893015.1 of Macrotis lagotis. Lineage (NCBI taxonomy): Eukaryota > Metazoa > Chordata > Mammalia > Peramelemorphia > Peramelidae > Macrotis > Macrotis lagotis. Next base: position 127,684,288 of record NC_133666.1, on the reverse strand, counting down.
TTTTCAATTGATCTCCCATGTTGCCACCAAATTAATAGTTCTAAGGCACAGATCTAGCCATGTCAATCAAAAATTTCCAGTGGTTCTCTATTGACTCTAGAGTCAACTACAAACCCTAAGACTAGCTCCAATTTATCCTTCTACTTCATTCCCTTTATGCTCTACTAGTCTATTCCATCTTCTCCATTTACCCAAGTCATTCTCCATGTCTAGAATATACTCCCTGTCTCTACCCCTGAGTTCATATCTTCTAAGAATCAGTTCTCTATAAAGACTTTCACCAATTGCTGATGTTCCCTTTCTATTCATACTTCCTCATATTTATTTATCTGAATATGCTGCATCCCTATAGTAGAATGTAGGTTTTCCATTTTTGTCTTTCTGTTCCCAGAATTCAGCACAGTGCCCTCAGGAGATACAAATAAGTATTTATTGAATTGGATTGTTTCAGTAATCAAAATACTTTGTTCAACTTCCGTTCTGGCAGTTATATGAAGATGAAGATGAAGTCTTTAGTTCTAGCAAAATCAGAACTCTACTATGTTTTAAGACCTAAAAACAAAGGCATCAATATAATTAGTTTAATTGTCTCTCTCTCTTTCTCTCTTTCCCTGTCTCTCTCTGTTTCTGTCTCTCCTCTGTATCTCTATTATATGCATATATAGCATAAGCATTATATAGTTATGTATATGTGTATATATATAATATATATGTTTTGAACAAATCTGCCATTTTGTTGATATGCAAATAAGGAAAACCTTCTACCAATGCAGATCAGCACCTGCACACTTAGAAATTGTGATCTGCCATAATTCCAGTGAAGTAGAAAGAGAAGAGGGAAGAGAAGGGGAGTGGAAGGAAGAGTAAAAAAAAAATGCAAAGGGCAGGTGGGAATGGGAGAACTATGGAAAGAGGAAGAGAGAAAAGGAGAAGAGAAAAGATGGGAAAATTTAGAAGAGAAGAGGAAGAAAAATTAGGAGAAAACCTTCAGAAATTGTATAAAGATTCATTTCAAGGCAGAAATATGGAAATGGATTTCAGAGACAATTAAGATTTTACAGTGTTAAATAAATATAATGGAATGTCATGTTTTCCTTAAAATTATATTGAAACTATGTCTACACAACTCCAAACAAAAACTCAATGTTTGGCACATAATAACTATTTAATAAATGATTTTAATTTTTTCAAGACAATTACATGTTTTTAAAAATTAGTAAGATTTCAAATTCCAGTTTTTTAAATATATAGATTTTGATTGAGTTTTCTAGTTTTCAGTTATGTTTGGCATTGTATAAACTCTGGGATGTTAGCCAAGGATATGGATACTACTCCCTTGAAACATCTAATGCCTACCAACACGAGGGCCAGAAAACTAAGGGACAAAACTCCAACCTAGAACTTTACAAAGATAAGCTAGCCTTGTTGGGTTGCTAAATAAGTCAATTTGTGCTGAGCAAAGACATGTTACCCAGATATGTCTCTTCTCCAAAATAGAAAAAAGAGGGAAGGAATTTAGCCAAGTTTATTTATGATTCAAAGAGGGTTCATCTATCCACTTTAAGACCAAAGAATTCAAGTCCAAAAATTAATAAAATAAACAGTCTGTTATGGGAGTACACATACACACACACACACACACACACACCCTTATAAATAAGTAAAAATAAATTTTTCCAAGTGAAACAGGAGGCAAAAACACAAAAGGGAAAAGATCCTTTATTTTTTACTAGCCTTCCATTCTTGTAGGAATGTATTGAGAGTAAAATATTTAATAGCCTTTCTTCCTACTTCTTTTACAAGTCTCCATTTTCTAGACTACCACAGTTAACCAGGACATGGATAATTCAAAATTGAGGTTAATACAAAAGTAATTTGTATTAAGTGAATTGGATATGTGACAGGTACAGTAGCAGGTATACTTAATGGATGTCACTGGTGATGCTAGATGTACTGAAACTCAAAATTAGAAAAATGAACATATGTGTGTGTATAATTTGTCTACCACTAAATGCTATATTCTTGAGCCACTGGACAAGTAGTTTCATCAGAGTTCATTCCAGGTGCATGCACTGGCCTTCCCCAAAGTCAGTGATTCCCAGGGGTTAAATCCAGGGGAAAAAACTGAAAGTAGAAGGGCCAACTGCAAGCAAAATTTCTTCCTATTGCCATACTTTTCACATAGCCTCATCCCCTACCTGAGTTTGCCCTCAGACAATTTTTTTTTGCAGCAACATCAAATGGACTTACCTCTATAAAAATAGTTTTTAGTTAGAATTAGTTTGAATGTTGTAATAAAAGATAATAAATATGAAAATATTCTGAAAATTATAAAAATTATACAAGATGAAAAGAAAGAAGAGGAGGGAAAGGATAACCAAACTTTAATTTCAGTCTTTGATGGCCTCTAAGTAAATCTGACCTTCAGGTAATCCCATCACAGCAAAACTGTCACCCAAGTCATCCAAGATCAAAGCTGAAGTATACTTTGTTTATTTGTGTGTTTGTTTTTTAAAATGTTGGACTTTTTTCTAATTTTGAGTTCCAAATTCTCTCTCTATTGAACTCTCCCTATCCATTGAGAAGACCAAGCAATATATATATATATATATATGTGAAGTCATACAAAACATGTTTCTATGTTATCCATGTTGCAAATTTTTTAAATAAAAAGCATATATAATATAAATATAATTTAAAATTAAATTATTTAATATCAATATAAATTATTATAAATATAAAGAAAATGTATAAAGTCTGCTACAGTCTATAATCAGAGTTCATCAACTCTCTCTCTGGAGATGGATGGAATTTTTCACTCTGAATCCTTTGGAATTGCTATGGATCAGAGTAGCTACACAATTGATAAGCATTATAATATTGCTCTTACAGTGTATAATGACATGGTTCTGCTCATGGAGTATATTTTTTTAGGTTTTGACTTGACAAATAGCTTTTATGGAATTTTGGAGAATATATTTCTGCCACTGCTACCTTGTCATGCCCCTGAAATTTTTATTTTAGGTAAAAGGATATGACTTATCTTTAGGACAAGAAGATATTGAAAGAAATATTATCTGAGACAGGTAGTACAATAAGAAATTATCAACTATTAACACCTGAACTTGACTGGAATAGCTACAAAGAACAGGGTCTGAAGGGAATGGAAATTAAGGCAAATTTCCAGGGAAGGATAGGATAGAGTAGAGAATAAAAGGGGGATGAAAATTTAGAATATGGGTCATCACTTCAGCCTACTGGGAAAGTTCCCAAAGAGTTTTTTGGAGACATAGGATTCTATGCTTGTTCTTCCTTCAACCCTTGTCCCTCCTCTCCACTTTGCCTGGATAATGTGGGTGTTAAGAGCCAGAAATCTTCTGTAAACTCCTTGGAGAGCTATTTGAGGCAAAAACTCAAAAGGCACTTATCTTTTAGAGGGAAATTTTGTTTTATCCTAGATGTAGGCGACTACCTTGAAAATCATACAGTTCATCATGACTCATAATCTTTTAATCATTCTTAGAATTTTTACATTTAGAATTGATGTGTTTAGGAGAAAGATCTTATCCAATTTTAATGCCTCCTGCCATTCCCCCTCCAAAAAAATGAGGGAAATCTTTCCTGTAAGAACAATCCATCATCTTTGTTGAATGTGGTAGGATTGGTGGAAACTATCCAAAAGAAATGTCCTCCAATATTAATCATTTTTTTAATGCTTAACAACATTTACAACCAGAATCCTCTGAGATTTTGCTATGTTGCAGAATGACCCTAGGTTCCTAGATAGCAGAACACAAGATCTGGATAGTCCTACCAAGTGCTGAAATGGGATTGAATATGAACCCAGCGACAGATTGAACTTCTGTTATCCCAAGGCCATCATGCCTCAGTTTGGTGAGGTTCAATATCATAGGAGTGACCATAAGGAGCATGAATATTTTTGGAGAGCAACTTGTTAATGTATCTACTATATATTTCTATTTCTTTTGCCATTCAAATCTTGTCTTTTTGGTTAATGTCCTAATAGCTTACGTCTCTTAAAATAACTGTCTTTGAAAAGCATCTTCAAGGTTTGAAAGCCTCCTCTATTTTCTGCTTCTCATTCTTGATATCACCCAGATGAGATTGTAGCTTGCAGTTGCAACCTTGCTTTGTGAGGCATACAAGCCCATAATGTTCAGGAACCTTTGTTTTCAAGGGAAACTCTGAGAGGTTTATGTGTATGTTGATGAGTGAAACTAATTGCATAAGGATTCTGAAAAGGGAAAGGTAAAAGACAAAAGAGAGACATGGAGCTCAAGAGGAAGAGATATAGACTTCCTAAGATGAGGGGAGACATGTGGGACAACCTCAGTATCCCCAATTTGTTTCTTCCCTGGTCTTTGCATCCAGAAAGAATATCAGTTGGGGAGTTGCACCCCTGTACTGTAACTGAATATGGTTTGAGTGAGATACCCCATTAGAGAATCAGTACTCTTAGTAGAGGGATTAATGTATTCACCCCTCTTCTGTATCTAAGCAAGAGACTCCTTTATGAACTCTGAAGTCAGAAAACCACTGACAAATGTGCTTCCATAGTACTGATAAGCTTACTCAATCCAACTCCATCCACCACCACTGAGCATTGCTTTCACTCCCTCCCTTCTGTCTTGATTCATTCTCACTTACACTTAAAACTAATTTAACAATAACTTTAGCTATTCAAGTATTTGGGGAGCACTAAATGTGTGTGTAGGTGGGTACATATGATTTAGAATAAATAAATTAGAACATTTCCAGTGGTTAAACAAGGGCTTCCCCCCAAAAAATGACCTCCTCTGCTACTTACTTTTGTCAATTCCAGTGGAATTCCATTCCACTTTCTGAATTCATCCCAAGTTAAAAGTGGGAGAAATAAAGGTCAGAATGGGTGGTTTACAGTCAGACCTGAATTCCCCCTAGAAAAATTAGATGCAATATCGTGAGTCCAGTAGCAAAAGACAAAAATCAAAAAGCTGGAGGAGCAGGATTGAATTGAATGGGCTTTCATAATTTCTTCTCCCCCCCACTCCCCCTTGGGTCACAAGAGGACTTTGCCTATCACCTTGTGTATAAAATAAATAAAAATTTAAAAAGAAAATAAAGTGTATATAAAATGTTCTATATTGTAAACAATATTTTTCTTCATAGATACATATAAATAAGAGGGTAGAGGAGAAAGACAAAGAATTAAAGTAGAGGTTTTCTTAAAACACAATCTTATACATTAAGAGCAACTTGCAATTTAAATTGATCCTTTATATGCAAAAGCAATTCTCAACAAAGAAATCAAAGTTATCTATAGTCATATGAAAAATTACTCTAAATCATTATAGATTAGAGGAATGTAAATTAAAGCATACCTGAGGTACCACCTCAACACCTCTCAGATTGCCAATATGACCAGAAAGGAAAATGATAAATGTTGGAGAGGATGTGGGAAAACAGGGACACTAATACATTGCTGGTGGAGTTGTGAACTGATCCAACCTTTCTGGAGAGCAATTTGGAATTATGCCCAAAGAACAATAAAAATGTGCATACCCTTTGATTCAGCAATACCACTACTGGGTCTATAACCCAAAGAGATCATGAAAAAGGATAAAAATTCCACATGTACAAAAATATTCATAGCAGTTCTTTTCGGAAAAAGAATTGGAGGGGTGGCTAGGTAACGCAGTAGATAGAGCACCAGCCCTGGAGTCAGGAGTACCTGAGTTCAAATTTGGCCTCAGACACTTAATAATTACCTAGCTGTGTGACCTTGGGAAGTTCACTTAACCCTATTTGCCTTGCAAAAACCTAAAAAAAAAAATTGGAAATTGAGGGGATGCCCATCAATTGGGGAATAGCTAAACAAATTGTGGTATATGTATTTGATGGAACACTATTCTATAAGAAATCACGAAAAATCAGAAAACCTTGGAAAGACTTACAGGAACTGATTTTGAGTGAAATGAGCAGAACAAAGAACATTATACACACTAACAACAACATGCAATGATGATCAACCATGATGGACTTGTTCATTCCAGCAGTGCAATAATCAGGGACAATTTTAAGGCACCTGTGATGGAGAATGTCATCCAAATCCAAAGAAGGAACTGTGGATTTTAAATGGAGACCAAAGCTTATTATCTTCAATTTTAAAAGTTGTCCTATGTGTAATTCCATTTTGTTATCTCTAATATTTTCTTTCTTCATTTTGAACCTGATTCTTCTCTCACAACACATTCAGTTTTGATCTGCATTTATCATGGTTGCAAAATGTAAAACTTATTTCAGATTGTCTTCTGTTGGAGGAAGGGAAGAGGGAAGGAAGGGAGGGTGAAAAATTGTACACTCAAAACCGTGCAAAACAAATGATTGCTAGAAACTATCACTGTATGTAATTGGAAAACATATAAAATATTTATATAATAAAAATAAATTTGTCCTTTATTAAAATTCTACAGCTCTAGGTAGCTCTGAAAAAAGTTAGAGGAGAGGGGAAATCATGTCAGTGTTTTGTAAGTGATTTAATTAAGAAAAATCTCTGTCTAGGGATATCAAAAAACCTCAATAGAATATTTAGCATCCAAAAGCATACAACCTACCCTTGGTTCATGGAGAATATTTGTATAAGGATAGAAGAATGTCCTACTGGATTAGACCAATGGTAACTCTGGCCAAGGATAAAGAGGCACTGTTTTTATGGTAGAGCAAAGTAGTTGCGCTTCTTGACATTCAGATTTTGGTCTGAGTTTGAAAGGAATACAAGAGATACAGGGAGTGCTTTCTGTTCTATTGCTGCTTTCATGTCAGGGGCTAAATCATGTGGACCCACCCAAGCCTGAGATCAAAGAGACTAGAGAACTGGGACTGACACGACCAGAGTTCAAGCATTTTACTTGGCTGCTGCTTCCTCTGCAGCCTTTACCCATTTCTGCTTTGAAAAAAAAATATATCTGGAGCAGATTGATACTTAACAAAATTTTCATTCAGAGAGAGCTAAAATAAAAAGGTTCTGCCTTTCCTTTCTCCTCTTCCTCTTTGGGGGGAAAAGGGAGATTTAACAGATGTTAAATCCAAAGTTTTCCTGTTTAAAGTTCATTTACACCTTCTGTTAAATAAATTTTCATTTTAACTACATAAAGTGATTGACCATGTCTGCTTCATTCCTTGCAAATAGGGTGTTGAAAAAGGAGACAGAAGTTGTGAAGCATGAGAGACAGAGACAGAGACATTCTGACAGAAAAAAGGAGAAAGACAGAGGAAAGGGGGGGAGAGAGAGAGGGAGAGAGAGGGAGAGAGAATATTCTATCAGAATTTCATCTCATCTGGGGATTCAAGAAAGAGAATCATTAATTTTGTTACCTTTTATAAACTTTCATAAGGGAAAGTAACCAATCCTCTTCTCCTAATGAAAAAACAGACTTAAAATAATGTCGGTTATCTGGTGAGAGGATAACCTGTAGGGTCATGCTACCTCCTCCTCCTCATCCTCCTCCTCCTCCTCCTCCTCTTCCTCCTCCTCTTCCTCCTCCTCCTTCTCCCCTCCTCCTCCTCCTCCTCCTCCTCCTTTCTTCTCCTCCAAGCAGGTGACTGGACAAGCCAAGTAACAAACCCATTCTAAAGGTAAGGGCCAGAGGAAGAGAAGTGTACACCCACTTCTATCCTGCTGTACTCCAACTGAATTTTTTGACCTTAATTCAAATAAAGCTCCAAACCTTCCAGGCACCTGTCTACACAATTTTGTATGTTTTGACTACATCTCCTTTAAGACTTCATCTTTCAGTAGCAGGGAGTTCTAATCTGTCCTGTCTGTTTTCTAACAATATTATTTAAATATGTAGAAGTTGTTTTCTGGTTGATAAGAATGGAAGCTTCCTGAGGTCATGGACTATTTCAATTTAGTCTTTGTATTGTCAGAACCTAATACAACATTTTACAACCTGGCCCCTTCCTGCCTTTCCAGGCTTATTATACTTGATTCCCCCTCTACACATTCTATGAAATAACAATTCTTTTAGTTCTTCATACTCGACATTGTCTCTTGACCTCATGCTTTTTCACAGACAATGACCCATGTCTATAATTTTTTTCCTCCTCAACCCCACCTCTTGACTTCCCTTTGTTCCTTTAAGATCAGTTCCAATTTCACTTTCTGTAGGTCTTTTCCTGCTCCCACATTCACTGATAATGCCTTACTGTGTTGATTATCTTCAATTTATTATATATAGATCTCTCTCTCTCTCTCTCTCTCTCTCTATATATATATATATATATATATATATATATATATACACATATATGTATATGTGTATATAAAGATAGAAGATAGATCAATAGATAGATAGATGGATAGTAAGATAGTCAGATTAGTTGTTTAATGAAACACTGAAAATTAATGGGCTAATGCTGGAAGAAAGGAACTAGCAAAGAGGGGTTTTACATATGTTCTTCATATAGGGCAGAGAAGGAGGGGAGAAAATCTTCTCAGTAAAAGATTCAATCTGTTTAAGATGACTCTATCAGAAGAAGCCCTGGGGAGGAATGGTGCTAGCAAGAGGCATCCTTTCCACAATAAAGCCATAAAACATGTCTTTTAAGTTTGTTTAAGATGAATTTTGCATATCTAAAAGGACCCTAAGTGCTAATAATAAGTAATTAGGTCTCTAGGCAGACCCTATTCCTCACATAAAGTAAAAGTAAAGGAAAAAGATAGCCTTATAGGAGCAGTGGGTACTGAGAGGGGGCAGACAAAAGACAAAAAAATGCCTTGAGCAGGAGCATGGTAGGAGAGCCTGTAAATAAGCCATAGTTGGGATTTCAGCTTTTAGTAAAGATTATAGCAAGGAAACTCAGATCAGAAAGTTGGGAGCCTTATCAGAAATAAAGTGAATCAGAATGGTGGGGACGACTTCACACACACACATACACACACACACACACACACACACACACTCACATATACACGCATGTATGCACATACATATATGTGTAAATATATGCATTTACACATATCTATATTCAGTGTAGATAATTGAATATATAATATTATTTGATATATAACACATTTAATATTTAAACAAGTAGATTCTCTTGTATTATATTTGAAAGAATAGGATTGATTAAGTCAATCAAAGTACTCACCTTTCAACTGAAAAGCACTAACCTATGGAACCTGGAAAATTTAATCTCCAATTTTTAGACAGCAACTGAGGGCACACTAATCTGTAGGAAAATGAGAATATGAATGTCAGTCTTTAAATCTTTAATACTTAGATAAATGATTGGACATAGGATTTCATTAATGCCCTTTTCAATGTGAGCATAGATTTGTCCTGAAGTGCAAGCTCTATTATTCACAAAACCTAGCATAGGGATTAATATATGGTAGACATTTAATAAATGTTTCTTCCTTCCATTCTTTCTCTTTCTTCTAGCTCAACAAGGAGCTCATTCATATATGTTGAAGCTGAAAAATGATCTTTAGACTTCCTTCCTTCCTTCCTTTCTTTATTCTACTCAATAGATTAGTCATGTATGATGGAATTGAAAAAGTTCTTTACAGACCATTTGATCAAACCTCTCACCAAATTCAGAAATCTTTACTACTATACTCTTGATAGGCCAATGTCCAGACTCTGCACTTCTTTTGTCTTTATATCCCTACTGTCCTAGTACTGAGTCTTATACAGAGTCAGGGCTTGATAAATTAAAGTATATTCTAATGGGAGAGAATTTTATTGGAAAAATTCTAAATGATCTCCCTGATATGACCATATTGTATCCTTGCAATTTTTTTGAGTTCATGGAATTCCTCATTTGACAAATACTGAGGAAACACAGTGCTGGAGGAGAAAGCAATAAACTGACTTCTTGTCAGGAGACCTAGGCAGAATCATATCTCAGCCTCTCATTTTATTTGTAATTTTAGACAAACTATTTTATTTCTCTGACTCTTAGATCTCTAAAATGACTTGTCTAATCTTTTTCATCTTTTGAAGAAAGTCTTTCTTCTGATTCTCTTTCATGATTTCTTTTAAAAAATTATTTATTTAAGACTATGGGGTTTAAGTGGCTTACCCAAGGTCACACAGGTAGGTAATCATCAAAGTCTGAGGTCACATTTGAACTCAGGTCCTCCTGACTCTAGGATCAGCACTCTATTCACTGTACCATCTAGTTGCCCTTCTTTCATGATTTTTTTTGTTTGAAGGTAGATGGCCATCTACCAAGGAAATGGCTAAACAAATTGTCTCATATGGATGCAATGGAATGTTACTGATCTGTAAGAAATGATGAGTATGAAGAATGCAAGGGCAGCTAGGTTATGCAATGGATAGAACATTGGTCCTAGAGTTAGGAGGACCTGAGTTCAAATCCAGCCTCAGACAGTTGATAATTACCTGTGTGACCTTGGTCAAGTCACTTAACGCCATTGCCTTGCCAAAAAAAGAAAAGAAAGAAATGATGAGCGTGAAGAATGCAAAGAATTATGAAAAGTCATATGAAATGATGCAAAGTGAAATAAGCAGAACCAGGAAAAGAGTATACACAATGACTTCCAAAAATGTCCTTTCAAAAAATGGAAAGAATAACTATAAAACAATTTAAAATAAATACTGAAAAATGGCAAAGGCTTAACAACTCCCAAGAAGAGATGTATGAAGATATGCCTCTCTTGCTTTCTTGCAGACATCAGAGAGGTTTATTGTGAAATACTACATAAAATGCCAGATTTTTTTGATGTCAGATTTGTTTTCCCATTTTTTTCCTTTTAAAAAAAATGGTTTTTTTTGGAGAGTTGGGAAAGGGATACCAGGGAAAATTTGGATGGCATAAAAGGAAAGATATTAATAAAATCTATTTTACTGAAATAATTAAAAGATTCTTTGTTTATAATGTCTTACAGCCAGATTATAACCACCATGCATCTTTCTATTAGCCTTTAGATGACTCTCAATTTTAATTCTTTGGAGCCTATTGGATTCATAGCCGTACAAAAACATCAAGCATGATATTTTAAACTTCTGACACTAATGAGCAGAATACTATATATATATATATATATATATATGTGTGTGTGTGTGTATATATATATACATATATATGACAAATAAAAAGAACTACACTGTTCTTCACATTCAAAGGTGGATCTCCTGACCCACCATCAGTATAGTACTCTGATTTAGTTTTTCCAGTGGAGGCAACAGATTATACTGACCTGCAGTCAAGCTCAATGCTTTGCAAATAAATCTTTGCCTTACACATCATAAGTATTTCCTAAGGGGGAGGGGGGAGGAACATGCATTTATTAAGTTCCTTCTGAATTTTTCTAAATTAATCAATGGCACATATTTCAAATAAATTTACATGGGTAGTCCATGAAGCAGATTGACACTGACTGGCCCACATAAAGATTCAATTCATCACCCATGAGACTGACCAACTAGTTGAGCAATGTAACCTGGACACATAAGAACTCAGTCAGTTGGTAAAGAAGCATTTATTAATCACTTACTCTATGAAAGGCACTAGGCTAAGTGCTAAAAACACAAATAAAAAGAAAAAGATGACATTCCCTGTTATCAATAAACATGAGCTATGGTGGGTCTGAGTACAATCCTTAAATGGAGTTTCTGGAAGGAGCTATTCAATCACAAGCAAAGGTTACACTGCAGAAGAGGTTCTGAGGTGCAGGGATAAATGGATCGGGTAGGATGAAGGTGTTTCTGGAACATGATGGAAAAGTCCAGAATGTAGCCCTCAGAGCCCAAAGTCCCTTGGGGACACAATGTTCCATTGAGAGCAAAAGGATAAAAACTATCCAGTGAAGATGGCGTGGCTTGGAAATACCTGAGAAATAGGCTACTGCTGTGGAGGGTAGAGAGGGGCAGGGCTCAATACTTTCTACTTCCTTCTCCTTTCTGTATAAAGGCAGATTTGACGGTCTCCCATACCTTTTTTCTATCTTCATAGAATTGTGTAGAAGGAAGGAAAACAAAGTTCATGTGATTTCCTCAGTTTGAGAAACTTAAAATGAGACTAAAACTTTCTTTTCCTGATATACCAGATTATTCAATAATCTTGACTCTGATCAGAAAAGATGACAAATTTTTTCCCCTGACTTCTGTAAGGAGTACAGGTAAATCAAAACATTTCATTGTTTTCTCCTAAGAAGAAGATCATCATCATTATTATTAATATTAATATCATTAACATTAATATTACAATTATTGTCATGTGTTGTATTTGACTCTTTGCAACCCCCTCTGTGGGGGCTTTCTTGGCAAAGATACCGTAGTGATTTTATATTTCCTTCTCCAGTTCATTTTACAGATGAAAAACTGGGGCAAACAGTAAGTGTCTTGCCTAGGCTCACACAATTAGTGTCTCAAACCAGATTGAACTCATATAAATGAGTCTTCCTGACTCTAGGCCTGGTGCTCTATCCACTATAATTATATTATACTTTAATTAACTAAAATTATGTTTCCTTATATTCTAATAATATATGATCTTTATAATCCTCTCCTAAGAATAGGGTTATAACTTATTAGAGCTGAGCAAATGAATCACTATTTATATATTTTTGAGATGTTCCTGAATTATAAAATGATATTTCCTAGTTCTGAACCATTAATATAGAAATTATGCTTTCAGAATTTCTTATAAAGGGTAGAGGCTTCCAGTCCTGTCAATATGTGTAAATGTCCTTGACTTTCTCCTATAGTTCCTTCTCTTTTTATGTTTCTGCTCCTTGTTCTGTGACTGACATAATCAGACCTGGTATTATCTCTCAAGCAATATGACATTTTGAAATACCTAGGCATCAGGTGAATTGAGATGTTAGGAAAATACAATAGGTTTCCTTTCATGTTCTAATGAAGTTTACAAAAAAAACAAATTACAGAGACTTTCTATAGAACCTTTTGATAAGTGTGGTAAAGTGGAGGGGGAAATCTATCCACAGTGAGGACCTTTTTGAGAGGACTACTGTTATCATTCTGCTCTCAAATCAAGATTGAGTAACACAGGTGAGAGAAATCACTTCTCTCCTTTCCTGAATTACTCCATATGAATTTAGGCAAAACATTTCAAGCAAAAAATAGAATTAGATGGCAAATGGAACTATATATATATATATGTAATCTTGACCAAGAAAACTACAATGGAAATTTGGTGCTTTGTTTTTAACTTTTAGCTATTTCTTTTGCTAAGATAATTTTTTTAAGTTAAATAGAAATTTCCTGAGGTCAGGATGTGTATTTTTCTTTTTGTTTGTTTGTTTTATTTAAGACAATGGGATTTTAAGTAACTTGTCCAAGGTCACACAGGTAGGCACTTATTAAGTGTCTGAGGATGAATTTGAATTCAGGGCTTTGAAATCAGGATTTTACTCCAGGGCCAGGGCTCTATCCACTGCACCATGCCTGGCTGCCCCAGGATGTATATTTCTAAATAGAATGGAAGTTCATGGAGGGTGATGGTTATTTTTTTTAACCCAGCATCTAGCACAACACCTGGTTTAAGCATAATAAGAATTTAATAAATTCTTACTGAATGAATAAATAAATGAAATATAATTACTTAATCTTTATGACACTTTTTGCCAGCTACAGTGTAAAGGCTCCTTACTCACTAGATTCTCTCAGATACTATGAGGTTAATTGATATAGAATAGTCTTTACAAATGGGGAAACTGAGGTGGTTAGTTGTTGCATATGGTTGCATAATCTTGGTTTTTTAAAAATGCACATTATTAAAATGTAAATTACTTGAAAAACAGAGATTCCACTATTCACCCAACTGTAATTATTAATTCCCTATCTGTATACTAGACCTTTGCATACCTATCTGTAAACTGATAAGATTGAGCTACAGTCTTTAATTTCCCTTCCAGATCTATCAAATTCTATTTTAGATAGATTTATTATAGAGAAAATTTCTTCTATAACTTAGCCTTAGCAAAATTTCTTTTTTGTGGTATAAATTTAATTCATTTAATCTGTCCCCAGTAGCTCTGAAAATTATGAAACATATTACCATTAGCCTAAATTCATTGTGAAATGGACCACAGATTAATATTTTCCCCACTTAATACAATCAAGTGTGTAGTTAAAAATTAAGTTGACAAAAATTAATAAATGGATAAAAATAACCTCTCTTTCCAGTCTATGAGAGAAATAGCTTTGATTATGAAACAGCATGTTCTGATCTTTGTGAGTTCCCATCCCTTTCAGATGGATCTAAATGAGTTTGTGAGTAGTGTGAAAAAGAAAATCACTGATTGTCTCACTAGCTGTCTGGAGAGATCTACCCTCACTTGTCTGCATTTGATTGAAACCTGAGTGAAGGGCACTGTCCATACACCCAACAGAACTAGGATTAAAGACCAAGAAAACATTAACAGAAGACATCTTCTATATCTCTCTTGACAGGTGCTTTTCTCACTTCCAGGGTTTAACTAGGGATTATTTTCACAGGAGTTTTGACAAAGCTTTGGCCTTTCTAAGTGAAGTCAGTAAAATATAGCCAAAGACTCAAAAAGAATTATGGATAAATCCTCTTGGGAGCAATGATTATACACAATGTAAAACACTAAAATCATTTACATTAAAATTTTTTTGATCCTTTGTAACACCACTAATCCTCTAAATCAAAGTGTATTTTTTTACCCAATACTCCAGATGCTTCAATGACTCATATTGGTATCTGAGAAACTGAAGAGAATAACATAAGGTAAACATTAAGAATGACAGCTGCAGGGGTGGCTAGGTGGTACAGTGGATAGAACACCAGCCATGGAGTTAAGAGTACCTAAGTTAAAATCTGGCCTCAGACATTTAATAATTACCTATCTATGTGGCCTTGGGCAATCCACTTAATCCTATAGTTTTGCCAGAAACCTGAAGAAAAAAAAAAGAATGACAGCTGTGTGATTTTTTAAGGTAATGAAGGGGATTCACTAAGTCATTCTTCAGAATAGTTGTTTTTTTAGACACAGCAAACTTAAGAATCCTTGATCAAATTAACTCATCATGCTCAAGGCCTGGACAATGAGATAGGCCTGTGTTACCACCTAAGCAGTCAGATAAACTCACTAGAATCAAATTTAAATTTAGAGTAAACTTTGAAAAGAAATTCTGAAAACTCCAAAAACAAAGTTTCTTTTAGAGACCAACTTTGAAAACCTGCAAAAAAAATGTAAATTTTAACACTGATAAGAGGCCTTCACAGTCATATAGTCTACCTCAGTCTTTTTACAAATAAGTAAAGTGAGATTTAAGTGTAGATAGGTAGTAAAGTAGTTAGCGTGCCAGATCCTGAGTTCAAATTTGGCATCAGACACTTACTAACTGTGTAACCCTGGACAAATCATTTAACCCTGTTTACCTCAGTTCCAAATTTGTAAAATGAGCTAGGAAGGAAATGGCAAACCACCCTAGCACATTTGTCAAGAATACCTGAAATGGAGTCAGTCACAAAGAATTATTTATGACTAATGACCTAACAACTGCTAACAAAACTGAGGTTTTTTAGAAGTAAAATGTCTTGTCTGAAGCAAGAATTTCTTTAAAAGGGCAATCAAAATTTAGAGTATTTAGGTAATAGGGATTTACAGAACTTAGTGTTGAAAGGAATTCTAAAGGTCATCTACTCCAGTTTTGTCAAACCTAAAGAGAAATGAGCTAGCTAATAAGAAAGTATGCTTTGCACAACTTGACAAATATAATAGGTTTCATATTGTTTGCCTTCTCAATGAATATTGAGAGAGAAATAATTTGGATAGATATTTAAAAAATAATCAAAATGAGGGTATTTAAGTCAATACATATGTATTCTTGCAGTATACAATTCATTTAGGAAACTACATGCTAACATTATGTTTTATTGTATTTTTATTTATTTTGTTAAATATTACCCAATTAGATTTAACTCTTATTCCAAGGTGTTCCTAATCTAACCTTCTCACTTTATAAATCAGAAAACTAAGGTCTAGAAAGGTGAAGGTAAGACAGATTGTAAAGGGCAGAGCTGAGATTTAACCCCATGTTCTCTGACTCCAAACCCAAAATTCATATACTAAAGATATGATTAGAATAATAGAAGAATACAGATATTGAAGACTGGGAACTTCTTTTCAAAAAATTATTGATGTGGTATGTTTTCATATCACCTAAATTTCTCCTCCCATCCCTTTCTCTTCCTACCACCTAGAGTCATTCTATATAATGAAGTTTTTAAGGAAACAAAATGATGCAATGCATTGTTCCATATTCCATGATCCTCTATCCCTGCAAAAGAATGGGGGGGGGGGGGGTGATTTGAGTTGGGAAGTTCCTAAATAGGTTTTACTGTTACATATATATAAATATATTTGTGAGGCCATTAGGGTTAAGTGACTCCTCAGGATCACACACAGTAAGTATCAAGTATCTGAGACCAGATTTTAGCTCAGGTCCACCTGACTACAGGGCCAACGCTCTATCCACTGCACCATCTAGCTGCCCCAGGTTTTATTGTAATTATGGAAATTAAGATTGGTCATTTGGGAGCTTTAGGTAAAGTTTTTCAAAAGGTCTCTCATTTGGGATAGAACTCTACTAAACCTTGATATAAATGATCTTTGGATGGCACTTGCAGTATTTTTTTTTAATCTTAGGAAAAACAAAATGAAGATGTTGGAAGTTTTGCTTCAACTTTTCATGACTTTTTGCATTTCCTTGATGCCTCCCAGATAACACAAGGGATGAGCCTTCAAAGATCAGGGGAAAAAAATGATCTTTGATCATGGGATACCTTTCCACAGACTTTGCAAGTGGATGTTTTCAGAAGTTGAGAGTTTTAGCAAGACTTATTAGTCTTTCTAAGGCTTAGCAAATATCTTTGGATGAGCTGACAGAACACTGAATTTAATCTCATGGGACCTCTTCAGTCTTTGGGCCCTCAAGCCATGGTGGCTTTCCTTGAATAACTCTAGGTGGAAGGAGGGTATTACTAGATCAAGAAGCCCTGAGAGTCTCTGAGCACTAATTCTCCCTAAATGTGGAATCTCCTTAGCTTGAATTTGAAAAAAGATAAAAAAATACAATCATGTACATTTGAAACTTAACTATGACTGTGACCTGAAACTTCCCTGTGACATTATTCTCTCTTCTCAAATCAGAAGATGGTTTTTGTTTCACATAAATACTTTCTATTTATCCTTTGAAACTAAACCTTGTGTTGTTAATAAAAAACCCTGAGTACTTTACTCATTTTTATAGATTAAAAAAGAAACCCAAGGACTGTAAATGTTAAGCAATTTGTCCAATGTTACATAGCTAGCTAATGATAGAGTCTCTAACAAAAGTAGAGCATACTTTCCTTGTTTTTAAGACTCATTCTCTAAAGACTTATATGAACTGATACAAAGTGAAGTAAGCAGAACCAGGAAATCAATATTGCACAATGTTCAACTGTCAATGATTTAGTTATTCTGATCTATTTGATGATCCAAGACAATTCCAAAGGACTTATGAAGAATGCCATTCATCTCCAGAGAAAGAACTGATGGAGTCTGAATGCAGACTGAATCATACCTTTTTTAACTTTATTTTTCTTGGATTTTTAAGTCTATGTTTTCTTCACATCACTTAAATAGAAATATGTTTTACATGACTGCACATGTATAGTTTACATCACCTTTGCTTGTGGCAAGAGCGGGTGAGAAAGAATTTGAAACTCAAAATTTTTAAAAATAAATGCTAAAAATTGTTTTTACATGTAAATGGAAAATCTAAAGTGTGCCTAAATAAAGAATCATTCCCTTTTCCAAGAAGATGACATTTTGAAATATATCTTGCTAATTGTTGTAGAATACTCCCTGTTTTATCAAGTCAAATTGTTTAAAGTTTCATTAAACAACCAACAGGTTAGAAAATAACTGTAAAGCTGTCCCACTGAGGGCTAAGAGAATTGAATTTTTATGGAGCAATCAGAAAAAAAAGGAGAGTGCCATGCACAAATTAACTAGTCATCTAAGATCCATCACTTCACAAGTACAGAGATTGGGACATTTTATAGTTGTCAAAGAAAGGGAAAACAACATGTTGGTAGTTGCTAAGGCAAGAACCCACCTATAATGACAACTCACTTCAGAGTCAAAGGAAGGCAACTGAAAATAAGGAATTACTTGTGCTAAGCCTTATTGGACAGTTTCTCTCCTTTTGTTCTATAATGTACAAATGTCAAATCTGTATGGATTTAGAATCAGATTAAAATATAATTGGGAAATATTTAGCAAAGTAAATAAAAGTACTATAAAATAGAGATGTTCATTTGTAGTTTTCTAAGTCAATATGTGGGCAAAGGTTCCATTTCTATTGGAATCTGACATAACTGCTATAATGGACCAATAGCTACTCATATTTAATATTTAAAAGATCAAACTATTTGAGGGAAAAACCAAAGTTTTTGAGGAAAGTCATTTGAAAAGTACTAGTAAGCATGACCAACAACATAGAAGATTAGACATTTCCTCTAAGTCTCATGACCTCTCAAACTTTTCCAAAAAAAAGGAATCTTGTACTTTTTCACCTGACTCTTTGGCCTAAGACACCAAAAACTCTAATGAGGTATCAAACTCTTTTTTTTTAGGATTCTTTTGCAAGTCAAATGGGGTTAAGTGGCTTGCCCAAGGCCACACAGCTAGGTAATTATTAAGTGTCTGAGACCAAATTTGAACCCAGGTACTCCTGATTCCAAGGCCGGTGCTTTATCCACTACGCCACCTAGCCGCCCCAAGGTACCAAACTCTTGAACTAAACTAAAAGGCAAATCCCTAATTCTATCAGTTAAGTACCTCTTTCCCCCCTGGTCACAGCCCTCTGGCAGGGCTGCACAAACTGACCGATGGGCTTGCCATAACACTCAATACTTTCCCTCCCTCTTTGCACTACAAAATTCCTGAAGCCAGAGGCTTGCTCTGCTCAGAACAATATCACAACATTGTGCTTTGTTGCAAAAATGTTCGACCAGAAAGCTGAGATTGGGATAGAGACACAGAATTTCTCAGAGTAGGAGGAGGTAAGACAGCTTTGAGGCCCAGCCCTTGGGAAACTTCTAAAGAGGAAAGAGTCAGAAAGTACTTGCTAGGATAATATAAGTAAAAAATATTGAAATTATCAGAAAGAAGAAAATTTAAAGTCTTTGAGAACAAACAGATAAAACAAGAGGGAAGAAATTAATAACAGGAATGTGGCCTCTATATCAGCTCAAGGAGACCACACATACACACACACACACACACACACACACACACACACACACACACACACGGCCCTGGAGTCAGGAGTACCTGAGTTCAAATCTGTCCTCAGACACTTAATAATTACTTAGCTGTGTGGCCTTGGGCAAGCCACTTCACCCCATTGCCTTGCAAAATAAACAAAAACAAAAGTAAATAAGTCCCTCCAAAAAAACTACAATGCAAAAATGCAAGAAATATTATAAGAAAACTATATAAACCTTAACATGAAAATAGAGTAAAAATTGAAAAAGTACACAGACCACCTCCTGAAAAAAAGACAAGCAATTTATGCTGAAATCTCAGACACATAGTGATTAAATTGGACAATTCCAGTAATAAGCAATTCTATAAGTGGCCAGGAAAAAGATCTTCAAATACAAAGGAAAGTAAACTCCAATGACACAACACTGTTCTTCACCCACCAGAAACCACAAAAGGGAATGAAAACATGTAGTCTGAAGATCAAAGTAATTCAAGATGAGACCCAAAGGGACATACCTTGAAAACCTTAGCCTATGCATCAGGAAAAAAAAAAAAAAGATGGCCGTTCTATAGAAAAGGAGAGGCATTTGAACATTACCACAAAAATAATAACAACAGACCTGAGCAAATTATTTGCTTTGGAAAAGTCTACTAAATGATTGACAGAAACTTTGGACCCCTGCTTGATCAGGGAAAAGGAAAAGAAAGTTGAAAGATTAGGTTCCCAGTTCTTTTTTTTTTTAAGGTTTTTGCAAGGCAAATGGGGTGAAGTGGCTTGCCCAAGGCCACACAGCTAGGTAATTATTAAGTGTTTGAGACTGGATCTGAACTCAGGGACCCCCTGACTCCAGGGCCGGTGCTCTATCCACTGTACCACCTAACCACCCTTAGCGAGTAATCTAGGATCAGAGGTCCTGATTAAGAGAACCATTCCTAAGGACTATGGTGAGAGTTTAAGGGAAATCACAGTTTCAGAGACCTCATATTATTAATCTCCACAAGATTGTAATAGTCAACATATATGCAAAACTCATAGATATCAATGATCTTATGATCCCTTCCTGTCCTCCACCTTGCTCTGATAGGAAGAAGATGAGAAAAATACAGTTCTGAAGAACATCTCCTGGAGGCCATTGACTTCCTCCTACAGGTTTGCCAAAGGGAAAGGGATCAGAGGAAAATATAAGATTTCATTGTAGATAAAAAGAGATGGCATGGAAGATATTGCTTCTCTTTAGTCTAAATGTAATCTGCAATGAGTGGATACTCTTCAGAGAATAATGTCTAGAAATGCAATGGAAATGAAGCAAGCTGACACTATGGTCCTTTAGTCTTATCTTATAACATGAGCCAGTCTCTTCAATCCAGGGCATAATACCATTCTTCCACTTTCCTGCATCCCAAATTATGTTACCAGATGGTGATTTTTTTTTTCTATACAAGCATGATCAGTTATATAATCAGACTTTTCCATGAGACCTAGAGCCCACTGTTAACAGACCAGAACCCACATCTTGGATCCAGTTAATAAATATTTAGTGTGCCTGAAGGGTGTATGCTAATGAGTTTGTAGAGTCTAGTAACAGGGTCTGTTTGCAGTGGATGGCTTACATTCCTGCTTTACATTATTGGATTGGTCCTTTCTACCAAAAGACCAAAGAATTTATTCACTGACAGATATTTATGAGGACCAGTCTTCTGGCGTGAGCTCTGGAACTATCAAGAAAGTCAACATGGACTTGGAAATGGGAAAACTGAACATAACTCATGTTTCTATGGCAGTAAAGTATCTGTTTCTGTTTTAATCATCCCTCCTTATCTATGCATATGAATATAATGTGGTTCTAAGCAGAGGGTGAGACAAAGGTGTCCCAAAATCAGTACAAGTCCTTAAGGTATTCTAAAATAATTCATGGACTGGAGTTCAACTGACATTTCCCTAATAAGGGGTCCTATCAACATCTGCATCAGCATCCTTAAACACATGAGATCACTTAAATTTTAGTATATATGCAACAATAATGAAAATGAATGTGTCTTACAAAATTCTAAATTTTTGTCCTCAGAACTGAAAAGTTCAGATATTTTGTGATGCTGAAGCTTGTCATAAGACCTTTATTTGTCCGAGGAATTTGTTGTAAGAGAAGAGAATCATTACAAGGCTAGTAATGAACACAGCATATCCTATTGCTTACATCTTAAAGCATAGTGAACTTAGTGCTGTGCTTGTATTAATAACGTGAAGCATGGGAACTATTTCACATCTATAGGACAAAATAATGTAACACGGAAACATTTTTGATTTCACAGAATATATATAATGTAATGTAAACACTTTAACTCTTCCTTCTGTACTACTAGCACTTAGTCTTCATTCATACCTCATACAACACATCATGTAAAATGCTTTTCAAAACAGACATCAATTTAAAAATCAACAATCACAAAAATATATGATATTGAGGGATTTTACACAGAAATGATAGTTTCACTGAAAATTGGGAAGACACTGCCTCAAGACTACAATGTCTTTACAATGGGAGCAATACCGAAAGCCCAGAAATTTTGCAACAATGTGGGCAGTCTATGATATCTGATGAGATTTTTTTTCTTAGAAAGTTTCTGGATTATGATCTGTAAGATACAACAGCAATATTTTACAGCAATTGAAAGTTTATCAGATATTAATGTATAAAAGCAATCTGCTGTTTCATTATTTTTCCCTGCTTCCCAACATTATATGACTACTATAGTGAGTTACTCTTCCAAAACTCATCCATGTTGGATGACTTGGGTCCCATATCACAGACGGCTACTGCTTCCTTCAGTCTATAAGCATCTTTGAGGGATTCATGGAAAAGCCCAAATGCTTCCTCCATTGACTATCTTTTTTAAAAAAAATTATTTATTTCCATCTATTTGCACATGCATATTTTCAAATTACAAAATTTCCTTTCACTCTCTCTTCCCACCCTCCTCCCCTCAGCAGCAGTCAGGTTAGCATTGTACACACATATTGTGATAAACATGTTTATGGATTAGTGTTAGTTATTTTCAGCATGAGAAATTAGTATTAAATGAAAGAGATACATAAGAGATAATTTTTATAAAGTATTCATCAGATTCTTGAGGGTTGTTTTTCTTTTTGTGATTTGTTTTGTTTTGTTTTGTTTTTCTTCCTCTGGATGGGGATAACATTGTCCACAGCTGGTCTATTACAGCTGCTTCTATCAAGTTTGTTCATCTCACAATGGTGTTGATGTGTACATTGTTCTCTTGGTTCTATTCCTCCATTGATTATCAACTGATATCAATTAGCCAGACAATTAAATTTTAGTGGCCTAGCAAGAACAGCTGGCAAAAAAAGATCCTGCCAAACTGGAAACACAGGCTCACACAAGTAGACATAGAATCCAAGGAATCATATATATCAAAGGGCTAACTCATGGCTCCTGGTTGCTGGAAGTCTTCTCCTTTATGGAGTCCTCATGATATTCCCCAAAGATCTGATGTAACCCTCTTCTCGAAATCTTGAAAACTGACTTTCCTCAGTGTTTCTAGTTTGTCTTCTATTCCCAATATAGATATCCCTATCAACAGTTCTGAAATCACTGCTTGGATGCCCATGAGAAATTCAAATTTTCTAGAGCATTCAAAATTTATAAGGTCTTTCTATGGTCCATGGAGAAGAGGGTGAGAAGGCCAGGGCTCTTTTTCATCTTAAGTAATTCCATCTCACAGACTTGACTGGAACTGCTGTCTGCTGATGATACAGGAAAACTGGAGTCAGAACTGATTTGTCATACTCCTAATGGGGTGTTGCTAGGTCTTCTCAACCAATCTCAATACAATTCCTATGTAGCATCATTCCATTTCACCTAATGATTGGAAGCATTCTGCCTCTCTCTAACTTGCTTTGGTTATTTACACTTATTTCAATGTCTAGTGACTAACTGAGTGATCCATTAAATTTGATCTCACCTAATAAAGTATCAAGGTGAAGTATTTTGTTAGTTACTTTAAGTGGGGTGGGGTGACTGAATTGACTCATGCCCCTACACAAGCAGAAACAGCAAGTAAGGGACTTTAGATAATATCAATAATTTTGCAATTTTTGCTATAGCATAACAAGAATAATAAAAAATAAGCCTGTTATTGATCTGATTATTTTCAAAGATTCACTATTTCCTCTTCTGGTTTTATATTTAATGCTACAATACCCACAAGAAAATAGAAAAGTATTTAAGTTTTCCAAGCAGTCACATGGGACCTCTAAATTAATGCCTTAGTCTTATGAATGCAAAAGATAATATAATGATCATTTGTTTCAAACATCAAGAAGCATAAAATTCTTTATTTCTACTTCACATATTTCTATCTTCAACAATTGCAATATTAGATGATATGTACTTCCCCCTGCCCTTTGTCATGAGGATTACATTTTATGTTAAGATAATTGGGTTCCTTTGTAATCTTAAATGTTTCTATGCATTTAAACACATTCTTCTAAGAAAGAATCTATAGGCTTCACTAAATTTCTGAAGAGGTTCATGTTATGCAAAAAGAAAAAAAATCTTTTTAAAAGCCTGAGTTAACCCATATAAACATGAAAGGCACAACAACTAGTAAAAAATAAGTTATTTAAATACAAACTGGTATTTGGTACAGTAGACAGAATACTGGACCTCATCAGGAAAATGACTCAAATCTTACCCCACACCCTTACTAGGTGGGTAACTCCTCACAAATCACTTAAATTCTTTTGCTTCAGTCTTCCCCCTTGTACAATGAGGATGATAAAAACACTTATTGTTGTAAGACTCAAAGAAAACAATATGTAAAGTGCTTTGTAAATCTTAGAGTGTTATTATATACATGCTAGCTACTATTACTACAATGGAGTAATCAAGGATCCCAAATAGAACCAAATGACAGAAAAATAGAAATAACTATTTCCCTTTCAACATCTTTATAACTTTAGATCATCTTTTAGGACTTGTGAGGTCCTGGATACGTTCAGGTGGTTCAAGGAGATAAGGGCTTCATTCTTCACTAAGAAGACTATATACTTTATATTTTGCTTATTCTTACACCACCATATAGATTGTATCTTAAATTAAATTTCAATGCGGGATGTTTAATATGTAAAACCTTAAAGGGAAGTCACGGTCTACCCCTACAGACTTCAGCAGGATTTATTGTGAGAATAGTCATAGTACCTACCTCCCAAAGTTTTCATGATATTTATAAAACATTTAGCACAGTCCCCAGTACAAAATAGGAGTTTAATAAAAGCTTATTTCCTTCCTCCTCCCAACCACCATTCCCACCATCGAGAGTCTTATAGTTTCACTGCACAGATGTTCCCATATGATTAGTCTTAAATTAAGATGGTTGATTGGCATTTATACTAGACAAACCAGTTGCATGCTAAATAGAGCTTAATATTCTTCACATTATGGTTCAAATCATAAATTTCAACTTCTAAATAATCAAGGCAATAAATATGATTGAGTGATCATGAAGTCTGAGGTTTTGCCTTGAATATTTCTGATGAGTCATATTCTGTCATAGCTAAAATAAAATGCTTGAAAATGTAGAGTAAGATAGAGTAAGAACCTGGGGGGGGGGGATTTTTATCAACTCCATAATAACATTTATAGAGTACTTCAATATTTGCAAAGTGCTTTACATGTATTATCTCCTTTGATCCTCAAAACAACCCCAGTAATAGGTGTTGTTCTCCTTGTCATTTTACTGATGAGGAAACTGAGATAAAGAGATAAAGAGAGATAAGATACTTGTCCAGTCAAGTCTTATCAAGTCTTCCTGACTCCAGTGCCCAATGCATCATTTGGTGAGCATATAAAATAATGAAGTTTTTTACTAATCTAAGCACAGAATATATGCCCAATAATCTGCCTTCACCCATAGTCTGGTGGGAAAGGGAAGGACCAAGAAATCTTAGTATCTCTCTTTGGAGAAAAATTTTCCAAAATTATTTATTTAAATAGATAATCATATAAAGTACATGAAGGCTTTTATAATATAACTTATTAATCTGAGCATCTTTAACCTCTCACTTCAGAATCAATGGGAAGCAGTTGTAAATATGGAATCACTTATCATAAACTAGTTTCCAATAACCAATCAACATATTTTATCAAGTACTTTAGCATAGCACTTTGTTGTGTCCTAGGGATACAAAGACAAAAATAAATAGTACCTGCCCTCAAGTAGCATACATTCCATAAAGGGAGAAAATGACTATTTTTACAAGTATATACAAAGAAATATATGGTAATTGGGGAGAGTATTAAGAACTAGGCTCAGGACAAAACAATGCTTGAGGTGAGCTTTGAAAGAAACTAGAGGTTTTTAGATGGAGAGGTGAGGAGGGAGTTCTAAACATTGGAAAAAGCAAAAAGTACAATTGTGCAAAAAGAAATTGTGTAAAAATACAAATATAGGAAATAAAAAGTCACTTACCAGGCACAATAAGGGCAGTTTGCTATGTCTTTATAGTGTGGGAAGGGGAGTAATATATAAAGCAAAACTGGAAAGATAGGTTAAAGCCAGCTTGAGAGGAATTTAAATGCTAGCAAGTTTGTATACAATCTAATACACCATAGAAAAACAGAATCTATTGAGCAAGGGAAAGATTCAGAATCTGCTTTGGCAGCTACATGTTTGATAGAGAGGGGAGAGACCCAAGACCAAGTTGTTAGTGAGGGAATTATTGCAGTAATATAGGCAAGAGATGACATGGACCTGAACAAAGAGATATTTTGGAGGAAAACTTTTCACTATTGCTTAGATAAGTGGAATGAGGAGAAATGAGGAGTCGAGAATGACTTGTTAGACATCCCAAACATGCTATTGATATTCCAGTCATCATCTTTATCCTCCTTTTCCCTTCCACTAGAACCTTCCTGAGATCCTAGATTTTTAACAATGAGCATTTGTCTTTTCTTGTCTGGCACCCAACCTTCACCCCACTTCTCAGACATTTCCCAACCATATTATTGCTCACTAGCTCCCCTTTGTGTATCTTCTTCTCATGAGAATGTAATCCTCTTGAGGGTAGGTAGTGTCTTACTTGCCTGTATTCATATCCCTAACTTTAGTGCCAAACACATTGTAAACAGTTAATAAAGGTTTTATCTTTCATTCTTGACTCCAATATTGGGAGCCTATATTGCTAGAAAGATATTGTTGTTCTCTATTCAGGAACAGAGAAATCTGAATAGGTGTAATATGATTCTTAAATGGAGACAGATGCTTAATGTTAACTATCCCAGGATTATTTTCATTTTGAAAAACTATACGGAAAGCATAGAGTTTAAAGGAAGAGGATGAATGGTAAAGTCAAAAGAGCATTGGATTTTGAATAAATAAATGGGTTTGAATTCCAACTCTGCTATATACTACTGTGAAATCTTATGTAATTATCTTATCTCTGCAGATTTGATTTCCTCATATACAAAATGAAGAAACTGGATTAGATGATCTCATCCAATTCTAAATCTATATTCAAATCAAAGGCACAGTAGTACCTGAGTAGAGGAGACACTTGGGATTATTTGGACCTTCTCCATACTTCTTAAATTTTAATAAATAGTAAAATTCTCTCCTAATATGTAGGCTCAGTCTTTATGAGAAGCAACCTGTCTCTATTGGTTGATTGATTAATAAACTCAAGGGATCTTTACTTAGTGTCAAAAAGGCTTCTGGAACTTGGGGAGAAAAAATTGCATTTTTTATTTTAAGATAATTGGGTCCCTTTATAATCTTAAATGTTTCTATGTATTTAAACACCTTCTTCTAAGAAAGGATCTATAGGCTACACTAAATTTCTGAAGAGGTTCATGCTATGCAAAAAAAAAGTCTTTTTAAAACCCTGAGTTAATTAATTAATGAGAATGTAGTTTCCTGGACCCTGTGTCATACAGTGGACTTAGCAGTACTTCAGAGAATGCTATTGTCCTTATTGCTGTAACTTTCCCTGTTTGTTGAGGAAGATACTGTTTGTTCTCTATTAAAGCTTAGAGAACTATCCAGGAAATATCAGTATATCTTCCTGGCAGCTATTACTCCATGTAAATCCCTCATCCAGTAAACTCTATTGAGGACCATAACAACTCACTAATGAGATTATCATTTCAACTCAAAAATTGCCTACTATGTGCAATATACTGGGTTAGATGCTGAGAAAACAAAGAAAAAGCAAAAACAACTTCTGTCCTGGAGGTTATATTCTATTGTAAATATAAATTTAAATTGTAAGCAAAATTTGAAGAAAGTGTGAGCACTAACAGATTGTAAGGTGAAGTTTAATGGTCAGATAAGTTTCCTGGAGGAGGAAGCACCTCAACTGAATTTTGAAGGAATATAAGAATTCTAATAGGAAGAGATGAGGAGAGACTGCATTCCAAGCATAGAGACTATAACAGGGTAGAATTCTGAGTTTTAACAATAACCAGAGGGACTTCTAGGTGGCACAGTGGATAGAGCACTGGCCCTGGAGTCAGGAGTACCTGAGTTCAAATCTGGCCTCAGACACTTAATATTTACCTAGCTGTGTGGCCTGGGGCAAGCCATTTAACCCCATTGCCTTGCAAAAAACCTAAAAAGAAAAAACAATAACCAGTAATCCAATTTTACTGGAATCAAGGACACATAAAAGAAAATAATATGAAACAAAATTGGAAGGATAGGATGGAGTAAGATTATAGAAAAATTTAAATGTCAGATTAATAGGGAGTCATTGAAGATTATTGAGCTGGAGAATGACATGGTCATAGCTGGATTATAAAACTATATATTGACAGCTATATGAAAGAAAGGTTAGAGAAAGTTGAAACTGGAGTGCTGAGGATCCTATAGGACTGAAGAGTCCTGATTGTAGTTATTTCAGATGGAGGATATAGAATGGGATGGCAAAAAACTCAAGCTCTACATTAACTGAAAATGGAAGGTAAGCATTAACTCTAAGAAATTGTTACAGGGGGCGTAGCCATGATAACAGCTTGAAGGCAGCATTTCCCAGGAACTTCTCCCCCCCCAAACTCCAAAAAGAACAAACAAATGATGACTCTAGTCAAAATTTAGAGGGGCAGAACCCACAGAAAGACTGAGTGATGTATTTTCCCAGTCCAAGATAATTTAGAAGTTCCATAAGAAAAGTGTGTTTCACCAGGACCCAGGGTTGGAAAAACCCATGGCCGCAGCCCTGCCCAGCACAGCCCAGAGATCACCTGCAACAGCTTGAAAGGGCAGGGAGAGAACTGTGCTGCACGAGAGTGAGTGTGGAGTGGGGAGCACAAGCTGCAGAATCTACAATGAGAATCTAGAAAAAGCAGCCTGCATCCCCAGAAAGATTAAGGGAAGTCTGCAGAGATTTCTCTGCTCTCCCTCCGGGTAGGACTCTGCTCTTTGCCTACACTCAGATATTGCAGTTTGGGCTTCTATACTAAGCAGGATCCCTCCTTATAGCCCTAGGGCAGAGGGAAGTATGGGGGCCCATCTATATATCAAAGCACAGGCAAGAGAGCATAAGACGTTGGAGGAATAAGGATCCCAGTGGGGTGTCCCCCTCAAAAAAAAACCTCAAAGCCTTAGAAGTTCTGCCTTGGCCTGAGGAAATGAGTAAACAACAGAAAAAGAAGAATATGACCACAGAGAATTACTTTAGTCCCATGGAAGATCAAAACACATACTCAGATGATGACAAAAATCAAAGCTTCCATATCCAAAACCTCCAAGAGAAATAGAAAATGGGCTCAGACTATGGATGAACTCAAAAAAGACTTTGAAAAGCAATTAAGGTAGATGGAGGAAAAATTGGGAGGAGAAATGAGAGCAATGCATAAAAATTATGAAAACTAAATCAACAGTTTGGTGAAAGATATACAAAAAAATACTGAAGAAAACAATATGTTAAAAAGCAGTTTAGGCCTAATGGAAAAAGCAAAACAAAAGGTAAATGAGGAGAAGAATGCCTTAAAAAAGCAGATTTGGCCAGCTGGAAAAGGAGATAAAAAGCTCTCTGAAGAAAATAACTCCTTCAAATGTAGAATGGAACTAAAGGAAGCTGATGACTTTTCAAGAAATCAGGAAGAAATCAAACTCTTCCCAAAAAGCCAAAAATTTGAAGAAAATGAGAAATATCTCATTGGGAAAAAAACAAGCAACCTTGAAAACAGATCCAGAAGAATTTATTTAAAAATTACTGGGTTATCTGAAAGCCACAACCAGAAGAAGAGCCTAGACTTCATTTTTCAAGAAATAATACAGCAAAATTGCCTTGAGATCCTAGAAGCAGAGGGTAAAATAGAAATTGATACAATTCACCGGTCACCTCCTGAAAGAGATCCCAAAAGAAAAACTTCTAAAACTTCCAAAAACTTCCAAAACATTCCAAAACCCCCAAATCAAAGAGAAAATTCTAAAAGCTGCCAGGGACAAACAATTAAACTCCTGAGGCTTCAAAATCAGGATTACACAGGATCTGGCAGCATCTATATTAAGGGCTCAGAGGGATTGGAATATGATATTCTAGAAGGCAAAAGATCTTGGTTTACAACTGAGAATCAACTACCCAGCAAAACTGAACATCCTCTTTTAAGGGGAAAAGATGGACTTTCAATGAAACAGGGGACTTTCAAACTTTCCTATTGAAACAACCAGAGCTGAACAGAAAGTTTGATCTCCAAGTACAGGACTCTAGTGAATCATAGAGGAAATGGAAGAGAGGGACTAACTATGAGGAACTTAATGATATTGAACTGTTTGTATTCCTGCATGGGAAGAAGATAATAACTCATATGAACTTTCTCATTTATAAGAGCTGTTAGAAGGAGCATATAGAGACAGGACACAGGAAGGAGAGGAAGATGATGGTATAATATAGTAAAAAGACGGAGTCAGTGGGTGATAAAGGAAAGTACTGGGAGGAATGGAAAGGAGATGAAGAAGAAGCTGAGAAATTTCACATGAGAGTCAAGAAAAAGCTTTTTTCAATGGAGTGGCAAGGGGGAAGGTGAGGAGGAATGAGTGAGCCTTTATTCTCATCAGAAATGGCTCAGAGAGGAAATAACATACACACTTAATAGGGTGAAGAAATCTATCTTACCCTAGAGAAAAAGGAGAAGAAAGGGATGGGATAAGGGGGAATGGGGGGAAGGAAGGGGGGAATAGATGATAAAAGAGTGAAGATTGAGGGAGAGGGTACTTAGATACAACACACTTTTGGACAGGGCCAGGATGAAAGGAGAGAGAGAGAGAAGAGAATAAATGAGAGTGGGGAGGAAAAAGTGGAAATACAGCTAGTAATAGCAACTGTGGGAAAAATATTGAAGCAGCTTCTCTGGTGAATTTATGATAAAGAAAGCATCTCACCCCAGAGACAGAGCCATTGAAATCTGAACACAAATTGAAGTACAATTTTTTTCTCTCTCTCTCTATTTTTGAGGTTTTTCATCTTCTTGGGGGGGGGGGCATTATGTTTACTCTTACAACATTCAATTTGCATCAATGTATGGCATGGAAAAATGTAGAGACTATCAGACAGCCTTCTGTGGGGGGGGGGGGGGATTGTAGAATTCAGAGCCTTGCAAAAAATGATGGGTACATATTACTATTGTATATAATTGGAAAACAAAAAAAAATGTTAAAATGTTAAAAAAAAAAAAAGAAAGATTGTTACAAGGGTCCAGATGAGAGTTGATAAAGACTTAAAGTTAAGTGAATGGCTATTTTCATGGTGAGATAGGTTTTTATTTGGACATATTTTCAGTATCTATTTTCCCAGACCTCTTACCTAAGACAAGAGTTCTTGACCTTTTCAGTATCTTGGACCCCTTTGATAGTCTCAACAAATCTCTTGTAGACTGTGTATAATACTCTATTTCTGAGTGAAACCAATCATATTAAATACCCATAGTGAGTTATCAAAAAAAATTTTTTAAGAAAACAAGTTTATAGATACCAGGTTAAGAACTGTTTCCAGTCCTAACTTGACAGCCAGCTGAAAAATGACCTAAATGTAGTTCTAATTGAAACTATGTGTCTGAAAAGTATTCATGGCAGCTCTTTTTGTAGTGGCAAAGAATCAGAAATTGAGGGGATGCTCATCAATTGGGGAATGGATGAACAAGTTATAGTATATGAATGTTATGGAGTACTATTGTTCTATAAGAAACCATGTACAGTCAGACTCTAGAGAAGCATGGAATGAATTCCAGGAACAGATAAGGAGCAAAGGGAACAGAATCAAGATAACATTGTACACATTAGCAACAACATTGTGAATTGATCAACCTTGATGGATGCAGCTCCTCTCAGTGCTTCTCAGAGCTTGGACAACACTTGGAGACCTGCTATGCACAATGCTATCCACATTCAGACAAAACAAAACAAAAAGTAGCACTACAGAATCTGAATAAACACTACATTCACTTTTTAAAATTTTCTCATGTTTTTCTTTCCTTTATCATGGTTTGTTTTTCTTTTCCCCTGGTCTTAATTCCTCATACAGAAAATGACTAATCTGTAAACATGGTTAAACACAAATGTATATGTAAAATGTTCACCAGATTGTTTGCCATTGAAGAGAGGTTGGTGGGAAGGGAAGGTGGAAATTATGTAACTTATAAATATGCATATGTAGGTGGATAAATGTTGAAAAACTTTCATAACGTGTAATTGAAAAAATAAAATAAAGTATCAATTGGAAAAAAAGAAACTATATGTTGGGGGAAGACTAGCCTCTGCCCGATTTAGTGACAGGTTCTTTTTACATCTTCTCATTAGTCTGTTTATACAGTTTCATAAAGGAGTTGAAGTGTCATATCTGTAGAAGAATGTACTTCCCTTGTGGATACACTTTAAGGTGAAGCTGTCATAGATGTAGTTAGAAGAAACTTTAGAGTCATCTAGTCCAACCACCTCATTTTACAGATGAAGCAACTGAGGTCTAAATAAGGTAAGTAACATATCCAAGATATTCCAGTTAGCAAGTGTTGAATCACGATTAAAACTCAGAATCTAGTCACCTCCAACCTCAGCCCTCCTTTCTATTGTTTCACAGACTGTATTTTTGTTAGTACAGTACTGAAGGGGACCCAGAAATGGCTTCTGAGATAGTCAATAGGAGAGCAAGGTCTATGATACTGATGGGCAAATACTCATAGATCACCAGACAGGTAATGGTCTTAAGCCTCCATCTATTAATATGATCAGAGAGAGTAATGAATAGAAGGAAAAAATACACAACAGACAAGTACAGAGAACTTCTCTTGATTAAGATATGTTCCATTTCTAGTCCTAACTTGAACAGCCAGCTGAAATTAGTGTCTGAAGCAGATCCAAATACCATTACCAGAACTCCATTGGCTTCAAGACTTACTATATAATAAGACTTCTTCCATAGCCTCCATCTGTTACCAGAAATTAAATGATGAGGCTCCTATAGGGCTCAAGAGTCCTGGCCCCAGCAATTTCAAATGGTGAATATGGAATGGTCTGGCAAAAACCCCAGTCCCTTTATTAATTGGAAATGGAAGGTAAGCATCAAATGTAGGAGAGTAGCAAGAAGTTATTGAATTGTCATTAAAAGACCATCTTTATATCTAAATAACTATGTTAAAGGTGCCATTACCTCTTGGTGAACAGTGTATGATCATAGCAGTTTGGAACTTTGCTGCAAGGGTTTGGCACACATTGTTTTTCTGGCTTGGAGGTGGGGGGGGAAGTTTGCCACACACATATCCCCACACATCTTCAATGGAAATTAGTTTAAAGTCAGGCCAATAAAGTTGGATACAATGAAGTTGGATTAGGGTTGATGCCAACAGTGGCTCGGCACAAGTGTTGTAATTGATAAACTTGATAATCACATAATTGATGAAACTGACAAAATGAAATCAAAGGGAGCCTTCTCTGGAACGGGGAACATTTCTTGATCACTTTAAATAGTCATGTAGAGTCCTGCTTTTAGTATTTTGTTTCAGATACCCTCAGCAAATATAAATATACATGGAAGCATTTAGTCTTAATTAAGATTTGGTTTTGTCCTTTTGGTGGTTTACCTAGAAATTCACAGATGCAGCAGAGCCTCCAGTCTCTCCAAGATAGCAAGGGGAGGCTTAATAATCTCAGGTAGAGATAAAACTGGAGGAGAGGGAAAGAATCTCAAATGGAAGCCATCATATTTGAGTCAGAAAAGCAGGGGAGCTGGAACAGAAGAATGAGTCTGACTAATGTCAGGTATGCCTGAGTTCTTTCCTATTCTATAAATATGGTGCTATGATTCTATGGTGTACAGCAGTTAGATATCTGGACTTGGAATAAAAGCTAGCATCTATATAAATGCTTTAAAGTTTTCAAAGCATTTTTAAATATTTGATCCTCATAAACAATCCTGGAGATATTATTATCCCCATTTTACAAAGTAATTGAAGTAGGCAGAAGTTAAGTGATTTTTCCTAGTCACACAACTAGTATCTGAAGTTACATTTGAATACAGATTCAGCACTCTATCCATTTTGCCACCTCAGTGCCATAGGAGGCCCTGAGTTCAAATGCCCCTTTATATACTTACTAGCTGTATAACTTTGGGTATCACAAAAGCTCTTCACTTCAGTTCCCTCCTTTGTGAAAAGGGGTTGACAATATCTATCTAACATGCTAAATAAAATGAAAAACAAGCTAAATTGTTGTATTTAAGCTACTATTTGAAAGGTTTTTGAAAATCCAAATGGATTCAGGTAATATTCCTCTCCTAAGTTTTTTTGCAGTAATCTCCCTACAGGAGTAAAGACACCAGCTTAAAGAATTTTGGAATTTCAAGGAATGAGGTATTGTTGTTTAAAGAACATTTTACTGCCAAAGCCCTAGGGGACTTAGCCATTCCCATTTCATTTCCTCTTTCAGTTTTATCTTATTTCCTTTCCACCAACAAAGACCAACTCGGGACTTCTGAGGTGGAGCCAAGATAGCAGCACAGAGTTTGGAAGCTCCAGGAATGATAATAATAATAATGTTGGTCCTTCCTTCTCCAAGAAGGCCATGATATCATGGAGATGATACCATGACAAACAAGTGAATTAGATTTGAGTGAGGGACAGCTGTGCTAAGTTCCCAGGCTCACTTTCTCCTCTAGAGCCATCTGAGTCCAATGACCAGATATAAATCAGGACGACTAGAGATAGCCCTAGATGCAAGGCAATCTGGGTTAAATGATTTACCCAAGGTCACACAGCTAATAAGTGTCTGAGGCTGAATTTGAACTCCAGTCCTCCTGACTCCAAAGCCAAGACTCTATCCACCTAGCAAACAACTTTGAATGAAGTCTCTAAGCAAATCATAAAGGCACAGAATTCCTCCAAATAAATAGTGAAATTACTTTTCAGTGAGATATCTTGGAGGACCTTCAGGAAAAGGACTGTCCCAAGTGGGTGAAAGAGTTGTATAGCCCAGTGAAGGTGAAAAGCTCAGAAATCAAAAAACAAAGAAGAAAGACAAAAAAGAAAAATAAGAGTCATGCAAGGGAACTATGAAAAATTAACTGAAGAAAACAATAATTTAAAAAGTAAAAGTGATCAACTAGAAAAATAAGACAATTCATCTAAAAGCAAAATTGACCAATGAGAAAAGGAAACACAAACGCTAACTGAAGGAAATAAAAATAAAAACTAGAAATGGAAAGAATGGCTTTTTGAGAGACTAAGATTTCATCAAATGAAACCAAAAGGTTAAAAAGTTAGAAAAAAATACAAAATACCTTTTAAATAAAAAAATCATTGACCTAGAAAACAGATCCAGGGAAGATAATCTACAAATTATTGATCTGTCTGTAAATGACAATCAGAAAAAAGAGCCTGGAAAATATTTTGCAGGAAATTTTGGAAAACTGCTCTAATATGCTAGAACAAGAAGACAAAAGTCCTTGAAGGAATCCATTGATCACCCCCAGAAAGAGACCCCAAAATAAAACCTCCAAGGAATATTATAGCCAAATTTGAGGATTCTCAACTGAAGTAGAAAATGCTATAAGCAGTCAAAAAGAAGCAATTTAAATAGTTGGAAGTCACAGTCAGGCTTACATAGGACTTACCAGCTTCAACATGAAAGGATTGGTGGACCAGAAATTTAATATTCTAGAGAGCAAAGGAGTTTGGATTATGACCAAGAATCAACTATGGGGCAGCTAGGTGGCACAGTGGATAGAGTACTGGCCCTGGAGTCAGGAGTACCTGAGTTCAAATCCGGTCTCAGACACATAATAATTACTGAGCTGTGTGGCCTTGGGCAAGCCATTTAACCGCATTTGCCTTGCAAAATCCACCCCCCCCAAAATCAACTACCATGTAAAATTCAAAATATTCTTTGAAGGTAAAAGATGAATTTACAACAAAATAGAGGACTTTCCAACTTTTTCCCAGAACTAAACAGAATATTTGAACTTCAAATACAAGACTCAAGGGATGTGTAAAAAGGTAAATGGAAGGGGGAAAATGTTAGTCAATAAGAATAAATTGTCTATATCCCTACAGATAAAGGCAATACTTGCAACTCCTAGGGACTGTATTTCTCTTAAGACCATTTAAAGTAATTAAACAGAGAGTGTGGGAAGAAATTGACTGTGGTGTGGTCAAACTTTTAGGGGTTGTATTTATATTGGGACAGTTGGAGGGTGTGAGTATAAAGTGATTATGATGTAAGGATATTTATGTTTCTTGAAAACTTAACTATCAGGGGGCAGAGCCAAGATGGCAATGTGAAAGCAGCATTTCCCAGGAACTCCTTCACCAGGGAATTCCAAAAGCCAACAAATTATGACTCTATCCAAACTTTAGAGGGGAAGAACCCACAGAAAGATTGAATGATTCATTTTCCCAGTCCAAGATAATGTAGAAGTTCCATAGGAAAGCTGTGTTTCGCCAGGGGAGTAAGAAAAAGCCCAGATCACAGCACAGCCCTGGAACAGCTTGAAAGAGTGAGGAGAGAACTCTGCTATACCAGAATAAGCATAGAGTGAGGGAGCCCTGGCCTCAGAACCTGCAGTGAGAATCTGGAGAAAGCAGCCTGCACCCCCAGAGCATAGCCTACAGACAGTAAGGGGGTCAGGGAAGACTGAAGAAATTTCTCTGCTCTCACTGGGGATAGGACTCTGTTGTTTTCCCACATTTAGATCTAAGTTGCAGTTCGGGCTTCCATAATAAGATAGCCAAGCAGGAAGCCTCCTTACAGCTCCAGGGCAGAGGGAAGTGCAGTGGTCATCTATATATCAAAACACAGGCAAGAAAGCATAAGACCTTGGAGGAATAAAGGTCCCAGTGGGCTGACCCCCCCCCAAAAAAAAACCCCAAAGCCTTGGAAGTGCTGTAAATTAGTCTTGGGCTGAGGAAACAAGTAAATAACAGAAAAAAAGAAGAATCTGACTATAGAGAATTACTTTAGTCCCATGGAAGATCAAAACACATACTCAGATGATGACGAAATAGAAATAGAAATAGAAAGAAATAGAAATAGAAATAGAAATAGAAATAGAAATAGAAATAGAAATAGAAATTGGAAATTGGAAATTGGAAATTGGAAACTGGAAATAGAAATAGAAACAGAAACAGAAACAGAAATAGAATAGAAATAGAAATAGAAATAGAAATAGAAATAGAAATAGAAATAGAAATAGAAATAGAAATAGAAATAGAAATAGAAATAGAGGGGCAGCTAGGTGGTGTAGTGGATAAAGCACTGGCCCTGGAGTCAGGAGTACTTGGGTTCAAATCCGGTCTCAGACACATAAGACACTTAGTAATTGCCTAGCTGTGTGGCCTTGGGCAAGCCACTTAACCCCATATGCCTTGCAAAAAAAAAACCAACCTAAAAAAAATAGAAAATGGACTCAGACTATGGATGAGCTCAAAAAAGAATTTGAAAAGCAATTAAGGGAGGTGGAGGAAAAACTGAGAAGGAGAAATGAGAGCAATGCAGAAAAATTATGAAAACTAAATCAAAAGCTTGGTGAAAGATATACCAAAAAATACTGAAGAAAATAATATGTTAAAAACCAGTTTAGGCCTAATGGAAAAAACAAAACAAAAGGCA
The DNA here is from genome assembly GCF_037893015.1 of Macrotis lagotis. NCBI lineage: Eukaryota > Metazoa > Chordata > Mammalia > Peramelemorphia > Peramelidae > Macrotis > Macrotis lagotis. The sequence goes on along the minus strand of NC_133666.1, from coordinate 127,646,895 downwards.
AATGAGGAGAAGAATGCCTTAAAAAGCAGAGTTGGTCAGCTGGAAAAGGAGATAAAAAAGTTCTCTGAAGAAAATAACTCCTTCAAATGCAGAATGGAGCTAAAGGAAGCTTATGACTTTGCAAGAAAGCAGGAAGAAATCAAACTCTTCCCAAAAAGCCAAAAATTAGAAGAAAATGCGAAATATCTCATTGGAAAAACAAGTGACCTCAAAAACAGATCCAAAAGAAATTATTTAAAAATTATTAGGCTATCTGAAAGCCACAACCAGGAGAAGAGCCTAGATTTCATTTTTCGAGAAATAATACAGCAAAATTGCCCTGAGATACTAGAAGCAGAGAGTAAAATAGAAATTGAGAGAATTCACCAGTCACCTCCTGAAAGAGATCCCAAAAGAAAAACTTCCAGGACTATTATAGCCAAATTCCAAAATTCCCAAATCAAAGAGAAAAATTCAAAAATCTTCCAGAAACAAACAATTCAACTACCAAGGCTCAATAGTCAGGATTACACAGGATCTGGCAGCATCTACATTAAAGGCTCATAGGGATTGGAATATATTTCGGGAGGCAAAAGATCTTGGTTTACAACTGAGAATCGACTACCCAGCAAAATGAACATCCTCTTTCATGGGAAAAGATGAATTTTCAATGAAACAGGGGACTTTCAAATTTTCCTATTGAAACAACCAGAACTGAACAGAAAGTTTGATCTCCAAGTACAGGACTCTGGTGAGGGGGTGGATGGATAGAGGGGGTGGATGAGAAGGACTAACTCTGAGGAACTTAATGATATTAAATTGTTGGTATTCCTGCATGGGAAGAAGATATTGATAACTCATATAAACTTTCTCATTTATAAGAGCTGTTAGAAGGAGCATATAGAGACAGGACACAGGAAGGAGAGGAAGATAATGGTATATAATATAGTAAAAAATGGAGTCAATGGGTGATAAAGGAAAGTACTGGGAGGAAGGGAAAGGAGATGAAGAAGAAGCTAAGAAATTTTACATGAGAGTCAAGAAAATCTTTTTTCAATGGAGTGAAAAGGGGCAAGGCATGGGGGAATGAGTGAGCCTTCATTCTCATCAGAAATGGCGCAGAGAGGAAATAACATACACAATAGGGTGTATCTTACCCTAGAGAAAAATGAGAAGAAAGAGATGTGATAAGGGGGAATGGGGGGAATGAAGGGGGGAATAGGTGATAGAAGAGAGGGAAGATTGAGGGAGAGGGTACTCTGATACAACACACTTTTGGAAAGGGTCAGGATGAAAGGAGAGAGAGAGAATAGAATGAATACAGAGTGGAAAGAAATATAGTGGAGGTACAGCTAGCAATAGCAACTGTGGGAAAATATTGAAGTAACTTCTCTGGAGGACTTATGATAAAAGCAGCTCACCCCAGAGACAGAGTCATTGGAATCTGAACACAGACTGAGGTACTCTCTCTCTCTCTCTCTCTCTCTCTCTCACTATTCTTGAGGTTTCTCAACTTCTTGGAGGGGGGGATTATGTTTACTCTTATAACAAAATTATTCTAATAATAGTAATAATAAATTAAAGTTCACTTGCAAAAAGAAAAATGAACTATCAGGACAGATGAAAGGAATATATTTTGATAGAGGGAATGGGTACAAGAAAGCTATTAAGACATGAGGGGAAAAGGGGATTATTCTATGAGAAAAAATGGGGCATTAGAGAATAAATAACACCACATGAAGAGAGGTACAAAGTACCTAATATAGTAAAGGGAAAGTAGGAAGGGTGCGAGCATTGAGCACATCTTACTCTCAACAGATTTGACTCAAAGAAGGAATAATAGACATGCCCAACAGGGTTGTGAAACTTATCCTACCCTTCAGGGAAGCAGGGGTAAAGGGGTGGGGGGAGAAGGGAGTTATAAAAGGGAGGAGAAAAGTAAAGTTTTTGGAAAAAAGGAATTAAAGGAAAGTGAGTTGATAAAAGGGAATGCACATTGAGGGAGGCATCAGTAAAAAGGAAAAGACTGGTGAGGAGGAATAAGGGAAAAGGAGAAACAAAAGTAAAAACAGGGGAAAGAGAAGATGGAATTGCTACTTATAACTCTGAATGTGAATGGGATGAACTCTCCCTCAAGGTAGAAGTGGATAACAGATGATGAATAAAAAACCAGAATTCTACAATGTGTTGTTTATAAGTAACAAATTTGAAGCAGAGACATACACACAGGCCAAAGGTAAAAGACTGGAGCAAAATCTATATTGCTTCATCTGAAGTTAAAAAAAAAAAGCAGGGGTAGCAATCCTTATCACAGATAAAGCAAAATAAAAAATAAATCAAAAAGGGATAAGAAAAGAAACTAATCTTCCTAAAAGGTACCATGGACAATGAAGTAATATCAGTATTAAACATGTATGCATCAAGTGGTATGGCATCCAAATTCTCAGAGGAGAAGCTAAAAGATTTAGATAAGAAAATCATATTAATGAAAAACCTCAACCTCCCTTTCTCAGAAACAGATAAATCAAACAATAAAATAAACAGGAAGAAAATTAAGGAAGTAAATGGAATCTTAGAAAAGTTAGATATGATAGCCCTTTGGAGAAAATTGAATGGAAATACAAAGGAATATACCTTCTTCTCTATGTTACATAGCACCTATACAAAAATCAACCATGCATTAGGGCATAAAAACCTCACAATTAAGCAGAAAGACAGAAATATTAAATGCATTCATTTCAAATAACGATACAATAAAATTACATGTGATAAAGGGTCATGGAAAGATAAGATAAAATTTAATTGGAAATTAAATAACATAATATTAAAGAATGAGTGGATCAAATAAAAAATCATAGAAATAATCTACCATTTGATCCAAGACAATGATCAGACATCATCCCAAAATTTGTGGGATGCAATCAAAGCATATTTTAGAGGGAAATTTTAATAACTGTAAATATTTACATGAAGAAATTAGAGAAAGCAGAGCTCAATAAATTGGACATGCAACTAAAAAAATAGAAAAAGAACAAAGATTTCCCAATTAATTACTAAATTAAAAATTCTGAAAATCAAAAGATAAATTAACAAAACTTAGTTTATAACTGACTTTATAAAAAACAAATAAAAATATAAAGCTTTGATTAATCTGCTCAAAAAAAAGAATTTGATAGTTACCAGTATCAAAAATGAAATCAGCTGCAATGAGGAAGATATTAAAGTAATAATTTGAGTTATTTTGCCTAATTGTATGCCAATAATTTTGACAATCTAAGTGAAATAGATGAAATTTGCAAAAGTATAAATTGCCCAGATTAACAGAAGAAGAAATAAAATACTTAAATAAACTCATTTCAATTTTTTAAAAAATTTGAATAAGCCATCATTTAACTCCCTAAAAAAAAATCTACAGGACCAGATGGATTTACAAGTGAATTCTACCAAACACTTAAAGAACAATTAACTCCAATTCTACATGAGATATTTGGAAAAAATAGGTGAAGAAGTCCTACCAAATTCCTAAAAGGTACCATGGACAATGAAGTAATATCAGTATTAAACATGTATGCACCAAGTGGTATGGCATCCAAATTCTCAGACCAACCATGTTGGTGTCACTTACTATCTAAACCAAGAAGACTCAAAACAGACAAAGAAAATTATAAAACAATCTCCCTAAATGAATATTTAAGCAAAAATTTTAAATAAAATTTTAACAAAGAGATTACAGCAAGTTATCACTAGCATAATACATTATGATCAGGTAGGATTTATATCAAGTATGCAGGGATATCAATATTAGATAATAAACATAAATTGACTATATTAATAAGAAAATTGATAGAAATCATGATTATCTCAATAAATGCTGAAAAAATTTAACAAAATACAGCACCACTACTGTTAAAAATATGAGAGAATAGGAATAAATAGTTTTCCTTAAAATGATAATCAGTGTCTATCTAAAAATATCAGCAATTGGGGCAGCTAGGTGGCACAGTGGATAAAGCACCCGCCCTGGAGTCAGTAGTACCTGGGTTCAAATCTGGTCTCTGACACTTAATAATTACCTAGCTGTGTGGCCTTGGGCAAGCCACTTAACCCCACTGCCTAGCAAAAACCTAAAAAAAAAATCAACAAGCATTATATGTAATGGGGATAATGAGCAATTCCTAATAGGATAAAGAGTGAAACAAGAATATTCATTATCACTATTACTATTTAATATCATATTAGAAATGTTAGCTTTAGCAATAAGAAAAAGAAATTGAAGGAATTAGACTAGGCAATGAGGAAACAAAACTCTCACTCTTTGAAGATGATTTGATGGTATACTAAGAGAATCCTACAAAATTAACTAAAAAACTATTTGAAACTAATTTGCACAAATTAGCAACTTGAGTAAAATTGCAGTATATAAAATAAACCCACATAAATCAACAGCATTTCTAAATATTACTAACAAAGCCCAACAGCAAGAGAAAGAAAGAGCAATTTCAATTAAAATAGCTGTAGGGGTAGCTAGGGGGCACAGTAGATAGAGCACCGGCCCTGGAGTCAGGAGTACCTGAGTTCAAATCCAGACTCAGACACTTAATAATTACCTAGCTGTGTGGCCTTGGGCAAGCCACTTAACCCCATTGCCTTCCAAAAACTAAAATAACTGTAGACAATATAAAAATTTGGGAATCTATCTCTCAGCAACTAAAGAAACAGAATTACAAAACACTTTTCACACCAAGTCACTTTGGAAAACTGTCAGTTGCTCATTATTAGGCCTAGCCAATATAATAAAAAATAACAATTCTATCTAAATTAAATTACTCATTTAGTTCCATACCAATCAAGCTTCTAAAGTTTATTTTTTTAAAAAAACTACAAAAAAATAGTATCAAAATTCATCTGTAGGGACTAAAGTTCAAGAGTATCAAGGAAATTCATGAAAAAAAAAACAAAGGAAGATGCCTCACTATACCAGATCTAAAACTGTATTATAAAGCAGCAATCAACAAAATTCTGTGGTACTGACTAAGAAGCAGACTAGAGTAGGTACAAAAGAATAAAAGATTATGGCAACTTACTGTTTGATAAACACCAAAACTCTAGCTTCTGGGATAAGAATTCACTATTTGACAAAAACTATTGGGAAAACTGGAAAATAGTATGGCAAAAAATAGGCATAGACCAACATCTCATAGCTTATACCAAGATAAGGTAAAAACAGGTACAGGATTTAAATTTCAAGAGTGGTACTATAAGTCAATTAGAAGACCAAGAAATAGTCTATTAGATCTATAGAATGGGGAGAAGTTTATGATCAAAGAAGAAAAAGAGAATCTAGCAAATGTTAAAATGGATAATTACAACTACATTAAATTTTAAAGGTTTTGTATAAATAAAACCAATGCAACCAAGATTAAAATGAATGCAGAAGGATAATGAAACAATTTTACAGCTAGTTTTTGATAAAGGCTGCGATTCTAAAATATATAGAGAACTTAGTCAATTTTACAAGAATACAAGTAAGTCACTCACCAAGTGATAAATGGTCAAAAGACATGAATAGGCTATTTTCAGATGAAGAAAATAAAATGTCTATAGCCATATAAAAATGACCCAAATCATTATTGATTAGAGAAAATACAATTTAAAATAACTCTGAGGTATGACCTCATAACTATCAGATTGACTAAAATGACAAAAAAAGGAAAATGATCAATGTTAGAGAGGATATGGAAAAACTGGGACATTGATGACTTGGTGGAGTTGTGAACTCATTTAAACATTCTAGAGAAGAATTTGGAACTATATCCAAATGGGAAGAAAACTATACATAATCTTTGATCCAGCAATATCACTTCTAGGTCTACATCCCAAAGAGTTTATGAAAGGACTCACATATACAAAGATATTTATAGCAGGGGTTTTTTTTAGTGATAAGGAAATGGAAATCAAGGGGATGCCTATCAATTGAAGAATTGAAAAAACAAATTATGATATATGAATATTATGGAGTACTATTCTGTAAGAAATCATGAGCTACTTATCTTCAGAAAAGCATGGGAAGACTTGTATAAACTGATGCTGAGTGAAGTAAGCAGAATTAGGAGAACATTATTCACATTAACAGCAGCATTGTGAGATGATAAACTATGACTGATGCAATTTCTCTCAGTAGTTCAGTAATCAAGGATAATACTGAGAGACATGTTATAGAAAATGCCATCCACATCCAGAGGAAAAAACTATGGATTCTGAATACAGAGAAAAGTATACTATATTCATTTTTAAATTTTTCTTTTGTTTTTCCCCCTCCCCTTAGTTCTAATTCTTTCACAGCTTGACTAATATAAAAATATGTTCAACATGATTTTACAAGGACAGCCTATATCAGATGCTTTGCTGCCATGGGGAGAAGGGTGACAAGGGAGGGTGGTGGAAAAATATGGAACTCAAAAGCTTGTGAAAGAATGAATGTTGAAAACTATCTTTGCATGTAATTGGAAAATAAATTAATTATTTTTTTATAGAAAGTTAACTCTATTTTCTTATCTTATTGTCTATCCCACTATATCCCAGGATCCTGCCTTCACTTATTCTCTCCTTTGTGCAACTGCTATAGATGAAGCATAATAAAAAAAAACCATAAAGTTGCCTTGGGGAAGGGGGGTTGAATTCTAGGATATTAACTTTCAGTCGATTAAAGTCTTTGATTTTCCTTAACAAGTATTTGCTATTTTTGTCAAACCAAAAATACCCTGTACTTTTCATAGAACCATAGTAATCCTAAGAATATTTTTTAAATCAACCCCATTAACATTTCCTTAATGTGAGTAAGGAAGAGACTCATCCCCATTGGCTATTTATATACCCAGAATTGAACTTGGTAGTGATTCATCAAAGGAAGAAAAGTATCCCTGGTCTAGGGAACAGCATTTTGTAGCAACTACTAGAAGTTTGAATCTAGTCACCCCAGAGACCTCATAGGTATATGAAAGGGAGTACAATCTCAGGTTTTAATGTTCATTTCAGTCCTTGCTAGACCTTTTCGATAAATATCCCTCTGTAAAAACTACAGCAACCTTGAAATAATCACATTATTCACAATCTCACTGCATATTTCCATTCGACTGGAACCAATGACTGTAACTTAAACAATTATAACTTACAATAGTGAATTTGAATATTTGGGACCACTTCACAGAATTCATTAATACAGGACCTAAACCTATGATACACTCTTTCACAATTACAAATAGCATTGTTAAGAAAAATGTGAATATAACATAAAATATATTGGCAATTAGACATACATGGAGAAGATATTTATGGCCAAGACAACTCACACATCTCTCCTTGAAGGATATCCTTCCTTTTTTCATGGTTTCCTAATACTTCCCAGCAGTTTTACTTGATCTTCTCCACAGCCTGACTCCTGACAATCAATGCAAATTTTCTCATGAATCCATGACTCTGTCTCTTTTCAACTGTGTTAACTTATTTCACTCCACAAAGGTCTTCCACCTTGGCCCTCTCAAGAGATGGCAAACTAGCTTTTTAAAGGTCTCTAGGAGTGTCAGCAATCTATAGACAGACAATGAAAAACTTCCCATTTCATCAGGGAAAACTTCACATTTTCATATAACATTTAAATTCCCATTTAACATATTCTGTCTCTGTTATTTGCCCTTTCTGTGGCTTTATCAACTATGCTGGAAATGGAAATCAATTGATCAAGAGTATCTTTATCAATCAATCCTTATAGGTCCATATAGGTATAGAATTAGAGATGATACCTGGATTTAATTGATGATAGGAATTCTTGGTTAAGGAAAATTCCCATACCAACCTAGTTTATCAAATTTTCTTCAACTTAGTCTCAGATAGTTACCTAGAGCACAAAAAGATTAAATAATTCATGCAAAGTCATTCAGTCAACCTAGGTCTTCCAAAATCCAACACTGGTTCAAGGGGGGCTATTCATGTACCTGGTCTCATTCTGGTTGATACAAAATCTTTTCCAACCATTTCCAACTTGGACTTAGGCAATCTGATAATGCTGCCCTGGTCTCAGAGAATCATCATATTAATTTTTTTAATTTTTAAATTTCTTTATTTAAGACAATGGGGTTAAAGTGACTTGCCCAAGGTCACATGGCTAGGCAATTATTAAGTGTCTGAGGCCAGATTTGAGCTCAGGTCCTCCTGACTCCAGGTCCGGTGCTCTATCTACTGCACCACCTAGCATCATATTAATTTTAATCTTAGCAATTGATATTGGATCAGCTTAAATCACCATAGCTCAGAATTCCTGAAATTGAGAGATCCACTGACCTCATCCTCCCTGGTTTATGCCAACACACCTTACTAACCAGCATTCATTAAGGATTTAATGCATGGCATGTACAATACAAAACACTAAAGATAAAAGGACAAAAAAATTAATTATTCTTTTAGGATCTGGGACCAAGGGGAACCACATCATATGGTCTTTCAATGTGTCTTCCCAATGACAATTTTAATCACGTGAAATTTGTTTGTAATGTCAGTAACACTTTTGTTTCTTTTCTTTTTTGAGGTAATGAGGTTAATTTACTTGCAGGATCACAAAGCTAGCAAGTGTCTGAGGTCGGTTTTGAACTCAGGTCCCCCTGACTCCACCTAGCTGCCCTTATCAGTGAACAGTTTTAATGAGGGAATGAACCAAGAAGAGGTAACATACATCCTCAGGGTTGAGTGGGAATTGTGCCACTTTTACTCATACTATGTCCCAAAGCACAGGTTAGAAGTTGGTGAAAGGGTTTATAGAAATACCTCAGGTCTTTTTAGGACAAGGAAGCAGAACCATCTCTTTCTTCCTGTCAACCACAACCTTTCTGAGTCACTCTACCACTCCAATCACTTGACCCTCACAGTAGCACAAAGCAATTGTCTTCATTTTCAGGATGCAATTTCCTCTCAGAAGAATTGTATCATCTAATGAAAACTCCTGGTCATGCTCAGTTGGGACAGTCTAGAAGAAAGATAATGGAATATATTCCCTCTTTCCAAATGAAGCTAGGTCATACAGTAAATAGAATGATGAGTTTGGAGTCAGGAAGACTCATCTTCATGAATTCAAATACAGCCTCAGACACCTAGTAGCTGTGTGAGCCTAGGCAAGTCATTTAATCCTGTTTGCCTCAGTTTCCTCATCTGTAAAATGAGTTGGAGAAGGAAATGGCAAACCACCCCAGGATCTTTGCCAAGAAAATCCAAAATGGGTCATAAAGAGTTAGACACAATTGAAAAATGACTGATCAATAACAACTTCAAAATACAGATGACAATCTAGTAGCCAGAATATCTTATACACAGACAAGGTTTCTCCAGGGCATGTTTTTTGCTTAATTGGTTTCTTTTGCCACAAGAGAGAATTCAATCTGTGTGGGACTTAGAAACATCTCTGAAGGAAAGGCAAAAAGCATTAATAAAATGTAAAAAATAAAATTAAAATTGAAGTTAATCCCTCTGAATAAATAAAAAATTCAACTTGTAAATAAGTATACCATATGTCAGAACATCAGATTTATTTCCCTTCTCTGCATGTGGATAAATTTGAAATATCTAGATGCTTTTTATTAGCTAAGATAATATTCTGAAGTACATGAAATATCCAGGTCCTGGGTATATGTCATCAAACAATTTCATAGTTCCTGCCCCCAACTGGTTACTGTGATTTTTATTTGTGATTATGTGACTCCACTTTGAAAGATGAAGACTGCCTGGGATCAAATCCATTGAGTGGGTATGGTCTCACCAGAATAGTTAACAATAGAGGCCTTAAACCTGTTCTAATCTGGGCCTAGAAGATAGAGGGAAGACATATTTAAGTGTCAACTATGTACTTGAGTACTGTGCTATAAGCTTTTCAAATATCTCATTAGCAAGAAATATGATTGCACATACAAAGTCACATACAAACTGTCCCAAACACCAAAGGAGCATGGTTGACAAATTGTATCATATATTAATCAAACTCATATTCTGGTTGTATACAGTGAATCAAGAGAAGCCACCCAGGTGCTTTCTGGTGCTATAATATGTAAACCTTATATAAGTTCCAGACATCTGCAGCAAGAGCAACAAAACATTTCGATCATTTTAAGATGATATGGACATGTGATCTTTGAAGTTTTTACTGAGAACTCTGAAACAATTTGAATATGTGAATGTGCTAACACCAAGGTGACGCAGATAAGAATTAGCCTGTTCTCCCTCTCTGGGAAAAAAACTATAAAAATGAAACTGACTTTTACCTTCCCATCCTGTGCCTAGAGCTCACTCCTCTCTTAAGAGTCCATGCTGCTCCAGAGTTCCCAACTCCCATCTTCAGTTACCTAAGTGACTTGTCTTTCCCATCCTCTCTTTCATATTGCTTGCCTTTATCATCCCATTCCATCTTTCTCTGTACCCTTTCTACAACTTTTCTCTGTATTTCTATGCTTTTTGTCCCCCCCCCACACACACACACCTTGAGCATAATTAAAGTATGATTATTATCTTGTTTTCCTCTGCCAGTCATGGACTTTGCCAGCAAGAACCCAAAAAACTAGGCAGACTTAACTTAATTTCATAATTTCATAAATCATGAGTTTAGTGTCTAAGGTTGGACTTCAATTCAACTCTTTCTGATTCCAACACTGTTCCATCTAGAGCTAAAAGTGAATGAAGTAGATTAAAAAGACTCCTGAGTAAAGGCAAGTAATTAATTATTGTAGTTTCTGTGACACAAACTGCCTCTTTTGGGAACTTTTCCAAGAGAAAAGTAGCAGAAATGTTCTAAGGTCTTCTAACTTCATCACATTGGCCTGACCTTTGAAATGGAAAAGTCTCTCACCATCTTCATAGTATTAAGCCTGAGCACTAGATCCTCTGGTTTCTTCTCCTTCTACTCATTCTCTCCTACCATCAGCTCAAAGCTAGATAATCTCTCTAGTTTGAACACAGTCACAATAAATTCATTCAGCTAACCCACAAGCCTTTATTCAGATACATCTGTTTAACAGAATTTGACTTTATAATTTTCCTCATGGATGCTATCTTGCTTTTATATCACTTCATTGAGAGAGGGGAGTAAAACTCAGAACTCCCCTCTATTCTCCACAATACAATTTTTCTCTCATACATCAGTACACAATTCGGGTACTCCAATTCTACATTTGCTAAGGGCCTCAACCAGTTCAGCTATCCTCTTACTCTTCCAACCTCTGAAACACTTACAACAAACCTTCTCCTCAGTCAAACTACTGGTTGAGTTCTCCAGGTATTCAGTGAATGTGCAGCATGGGAGTCACTGGCACAGGACTACCCAGCTTGACATGTCCTCATCAGAGAGGGTGCTGTGCTCTATGAGCAAGGCAGAATTGAAGCAGGTCAAAGGAAACATGAGTTAGGTAAGTTTAGAGAACCTCCCCCCAAGGTGTTCACATGAACTATTTGTGCCACCTGTGGTAGACCATTCTAAGCCACAGTTTGGACACACTATTTAAACTAATGATTTCATTTTGGTCTTCTTTGATAATAAAGGACAAGAACCAACCAATTCAATGAATGACTTCCACAAACACTTGCACCTCACCACAGAAATAGCTTCACCATAGGCTAACTTTCTGATATTACTGAGATATACAGTTAGAATCACTCCTATTGCACACCATCTATTACTGATTTTAGGACAGTCTCTGATCACCTTTTTGACCCAACTCCAGTCCCACAGTTGCTTTCTATGCTCTTAAATTAGTTCATGAAATTTAGGGCTGCCATCTCCTATAGTTTTCAGGATACTATTCTTCTATTGATTCAAAGTTCCTTGCTTTGGCCTTAGACTCTCACTAGCTGTGTGATTTAATCTATAAAATGTAAAATAACAATAGTACCTTCTTCCCAGGATCGTGATGATGATCAAATGAAGAAATATTTGCAAAACACTTAAGATAGTGCCTGTAATATAGTAGAGCTATATAGGTACTAGCAGCTATTATTATCATAGTTAATGCTGTTATGGAGGATTCCAATTTGAACCTCAAAAGGACTTTACCTATCTCTACAACAACAAAAAATAATCTTGTCAAACCATCCAAAAACTGGGAGGACATTTAGAACTGTATGGATTTGGATCTGGAATCAGACCCAAATTCAAATCTTGACCCTGCTATCCCAGTTGACCTTGAACAAAACACTTAATCTCTCTGAGCCTGTTTCCTCATATGTAAAATAAGAACAAATGAGTTACTATCCGAGTGAATTAGATAAAATGAATTCTAATCATCCCAAGTCTCCCAAGGTCTCTTCAAATGCTTGCAACCTACATCTCCTTTCTTCAGTCTAGCCCTAGAGTACATGCTGCTCAGTGTCCAATGACCTCTAGTTTTCTCTGATCAATAGACCATTTTTAAGAGCATCTCCCTTAGTATCTGTCATCTGCTGTCTCTGCCAAGCAGCCACTTCTCATCAGAAGATAGAACAGGATGTTAGCCTCCCTCCACTTGTCTCCTTCAGTGTTTCCTGCCTGCCTGGGTAACAAACAATAGTCAATTCAGGGATTTAGGTACAGTTGTACTTTATCTCTAACTCTCATTAATGAAGGATCCTTGGACAAAATGTCTCAGGATTCACAATCATTCAAAGCATTACATTTTTATGGTTGTTGTGGAGACTGACTAATATAGCATGGCCCTAAATTCTCATGTAAATTTACTTTCCCCTTCTTTTAGGGTGCTTATTATTGTATCTTTTCTTCACTTTCATTACTAGTAACCTTGGAGCTCTGTTCTGATTAGAATGATGATACAAAGACTGAGTGATTTATTACAGTGAATTATTTCCAGTATGGAAAAGCTGTGCACATTTCAAATCAACTGCTCAGAAACCCATTCTATTCTATTCTTATTCATGTTAAGCCAGGTGTATGAAGTTTAAATACTTTAGTCACATAATGAGACACAACGACTCATTGGAAAAGACCTTGGTGTTGGGAAAGATTGAAAGGAAATGAAAATGGGAACAGCAGGAAGATGAGATGGAGAGATCATATCACAGAAACAAAGAACATGCATTGGACAGACTTAGAGAGATAGAAAAGGAGAAAAGGACCTAGCATGATATGATCCATGAGGTCATGAAGGAGAGGACACTATTAAAAGACTGAACAATATAATTGGGAAGAAAAATGAGCTTCATCTCTTTCTCTTCCTATAAGACACTGGATTTGGTGAAGAGGACACAAGGATTAAATGAAATAGTCCTTGTCTTCAAGCAGCTTAAATTCTCCTACAATCTGTACAAAAATGACAATAGCAAAAATCAATTTACATAGTACTTTAAGATTTGCAAGCTCTTCATGTATATTATCTCATCAGATCCCTACCATGACCCTAAATTTTTTTCAAATGAAGAACTGAGACTGGAGAGCTACTAAATGTCTGAATCAAATTTTGAACTCAAGTCTTCATAACTGTAAGCCACACACTCAATCTATAAAGGTATATTTCTATAAATTTCTAAAATTTCTAAAAATCTATAAATGTATATTTAGCTGCCTTTCTCAGTGGAAAGAGTACCCTCAGGGATGTACCAATTTCTGGCCTAGCCATGTTTCTGACTTGCTAGATGTCACCACCAGGCCCCATGTAGTCTTCTCCATCACTCTGCAACTCCCTTTTATTTTCCACTTATAGTATGTAAGCTTTCTGAGGGCAGATACTATCTTTCTTTTGACTTGTATCTCCTAGATTGGAACAATAGCTAGCATATAGTAAGTGCTTAATAAATGGATGTTTTAAAAGTTAAAGGACTAAAATAATTTAATTAAAAAATCAAAATCCTTATCCATGGAGCAAATCTCATGAAAATGAAACCACTGGCCACCATGAAGATAAATAAGGAAAGAGAGTACCAGTCAGTCAACAAACATCTATTAAGCACCTACCATAGTGCCAAGTATTGGAGACACAAAGAATGACAAAAGACAATCCCTGCTTGCATAGAGCATATAACCCACTGTAGAAGACAGTTTAAAAACAACTATATACAAATACGCTGTAGAGGGAAGAGAGGGAAGGCAAAAATGTGAAGTGGAGTATGGGAGGGAGGGAGATAATCAGGAATGGCTTCCAGTAGATGAAATTTTAGTTGGGACTTGAAGGAACCAAAGAAACCAAGGACAGAGATGAGAATGAAGAGATAATCAAACATAGGGGACAACCAGTGAAAATGCAGTCAGGAGATGGAGTATTTTGATTGAGAAAGAGGCTGGTGTCATTGAATTGCAAAGCATATGGAGAGGAGAAGTATAAGATATAAGACTATTGGAAAGTGAAGCACAGTCAATGCTGTGAAGGACTTTGAATGACAAACAGGATTTTACATTTACTCCTGGACATGATAAGGAGCTATTGAAAAAGAATGAAGTGTTATGGTCAGATTGACACTTTAGGAAGTTTATTCTATTATTTATCCATAATTTTCAAAGAGGACCAATGACATCATAATTAATGATGGGTGAAGTCTTGACTCAAACATGAGCTGGGTTTAAGTGAGGTGGAGTTGTACAGTCATCAGCCTCACTCTCATTTCCAATCATTGAACTACCAGTAATGGCCAGGGTAGCAGTGTATTGCCTAGACGACTTCAATATCTGACCAAGCTTTAAGTATCTTTGGAACAAATTGATCCCACCAGTTCATTCTACTTGGAGTAAGTCTTCATATTCTTGGGGTAGACATCCCCCAATCACCAACAGGTCTGAGGACTTTCACATACCCTCAACCTAGTTTGACTCATCTACCAAGATGGTTTAATGGAATATGACCACTGTTCATGCAAATAGCTTCTTGTTGCCACAGGTGAGGGTTGGGTGACAGGTGGACAACAAAAATGACTAAGCAGTCCTTAAAATGTCTCAACAAGTCCTCTTCACCAGAGATGTTAGTCCTTGATCAGTGAATGGAGGATGGATGGAGTGAAGGGAGAGACTTGAGGAAAGGTATTGCAATAGTCCAGACATAGCGTTATGAGGTTCAGGACTAGGGTGTTGATTGTGTCAAAGAAGAGAAGGGGGACATATGCAAGAGCTGTTATGAAGATGAAATCAAGAAGACAACATTTATGTCACAGAGGATGGATCAAAGTGCCTGGCATCATGAAAATCAGGGTTTAGATCCATCCACAGACACTCACTAATGTATGACCCTGGGCAAGTCACTTAATCTATTTGCCTTTGTTTCTTCAACTGTAAAATGGAGGAAATAACATACCTACCTCACAGGTGAGTATCAAATGAGATAAATATTGGTCATTACCTGGCACACAGTAGGCTCTATATAAATGTTTATGCCTTTCCTTTCCCCTTGGCAACAGATTCATCCTCAACTTCTTTTCCAAGAGAACTCAACAAATTCAGTAGCAGCAGGATGGGTGGGTGGGTGGGAAGCAGGAAGTGGAGGAGAGACAGTTATGTTGGGGGAAAAAAATATGGCAAATAGTGAAGGGTAATGCTTGTCCTCATTCTATCCCAAAATACTTGAACATCAGGAGTGTTATAATACATCAGCACAAACTCATTAGATATGTCTCAAGAATCAAATCTTTTTCATAAGGAGTATAGGAGAGTTACCTGAAGCCCTTAATGAAATCATGTTCCCAGTCTTCCAGATGTACGGCACAACTGATTCTTCTGCCCTGGAAGCTAATTAATCTGTGTTGATTTAATGAGTTGCTCACCTAGCACCCTACTTAGTGACACTCTCCTTCTACCTTATTTGAATTTTTCTCCCTAGCTTCCAAACTTATCCAACCTTCATTGTAGTTTAGCCTATAATAATTAAGGGTAGACACATCAAAACTTAAGTGTGACATGAGGAAGGAGCAGTCATTAAAAAAAAATTTCTTCCCCAACTGATAGCACCTTTAATATAATCAGGAAAATGAGCTCATGTTATAATTTCCTTTCAGACATGTCTCCTAGGTTCTTGGCTTCCATCCTGAAAGGAGTTGTTTTGTTTCATTTCAAGTATTGTCTCTAAAGAAGTGCCAGTGTTAGGAGGGAACAGAAAAAAGTTGGACTGGAATGAAGGAAGAAATAATATCAAAAGAAATCCAGATTTCTTTCACTAAGTAGACAGGTGTTCAAGAACTTTCCAGAGCTAACATGTGATTCCCTTAAGAACCAATAAAAGAAAATCCTTTTTGTGCCAAGACCAGTCTATTAATTTAGTTAAGTCTTACCAAGCTATTTCCTTGTATGGCTATTTTTCCATGGTAATTGCACCAGTGCCTTTTCCTGACTGAAGAAAAATTTAATTGAGTATTTTCAATAGTTATGGCAACACTCTGCTAATGACAGTTTTCAAAAAGGAAATGGAAAATGTCAATTAAAAAAAGAACTGAATAAAAGTGTTAGAAATTTACTCAAGAAAAGGCTACCAGACAGTTATCTGAAGCTTCTTCTCACTCCAATTCTCTTATTCATAAAAACTACGCTAAAATTCTTTTTTTAAAGACTTTGGCAGGGCAGCTAGGTGGTGCAATGGATAAAGCACCAGCCCTGGAGTCAGGAGTACCTGGGTTCAAATCTGGTCTCAGACATTTAATAATTACCTAGCTGTGTGGCCTTGGGCAAGCCACTTAACCCCATTTGCCTTGCAAAAAAAAACTAAAAAAAAAGATTTTGGCTATCTTTCCTCTTCAGCTAATATTTCCTATGAGATCAAAGGTCCCTGTCCTTAAGACCTGACATTCCAGTAGACGCCCTAAAACCAAAAATAAATAAAAAACAATGGAACAGAGTGAATAGGGGCACCAGATTTGGACTCAGAAAGGTATGAGGTCAAATTCTACCTAAGTCACTTCTCTCTGGAAGTCAGCTTCTTCAACTGAAAATGGAGGAACTTGATGGCCTCTAAGGTCCCTCCACTTCCTTCTTTTTCAGTCTTCTTATCCTTTTAAGCTCTATGAATGCTACAAGCCAGTGATACTTACTTCCTTTCTGTTCCTTGAATAAACAGTCTGTGTGGCCTCCATGGCAGACAGGTTGTAAACCACTATAAATTAAAACTTTTATAAAACTAAGACTTTTATATATAAATAGCAATATTCTCCAAACCCTCTTGAGATAGATGCTACATTAGGATTCTATTTATATGAAGTAAATGTAGAGGAAGTTTTTGTCCTTACCAAATAACTGAAATCCCATTTCAGGTTTACTTTTCTGGTTCTTGCACAGCCCTCTACCCTAGGGAGAGCTGAGTTAAGCCAGAACAAAGCCTTCAAGCTGTTCATGCCAAAGTCAATAGAATCTCATGCATTACACCCAGATTTTGCTGTGTATCAGTATGCACAAACAAAAAAAGAATCAGGTATGTGCATGCATAAATGTGAGTTAATGTATAAATGTGACCTATTATTATATGCACTTTAATGACAGTAGTAGTTATGTTTATCTTACTGGTGGTTCTCTTTGTTTGGTTTCCTCATTTATTGAAAGGTCAATATCCACAGTCTATCTTACATAATCTCATACTTAGAGTTATGTTGCCTTAGACTTCTGCTTGTATGTCTATGCCTTTCTTTATATATCCAGTCTACCCAACTAGAAGACCAAGAGGACAGTAACATGGCTCCTACTTGAGAGAAGCTTCCATTGTCTTTTCTTCTTTTGTTTCTGTTACCACTCATAGCTCAGTGTTAGGGTCTATGTCAGGTGTTTACAAAAAAATTGTTGGCTTTGGGGTACTGGAAAATATAGTCTGGTTTTGTTGCTTGACTGGTGCTTGAAAATCCTTGCATGTCTCTCTTTAGTCATGTAAGAAACTACATTTTTGAAGGAGCACAATCTAGTCCTCTGTTTAGTATTCTTCTGATGAGATGTATTCAGCATTAAAGAAATATAACTGAATGAAATATAACTGATGGGTATAAAGAAAATGTAATTGAATTTTTCATTGGAAATATTCCAGTTGTTTCTTGGTATTAATTCCTCATTCCATTACTTGAACTTTAGGCAGCCTTAAGGGAATGGCAAACCTTTCAACCAAGTCAGGTTCTTAATGAACATCAAATAGACCATTGCTTCTTAGATATACAGAAACCATGAAGTAGGGTGCTCAAATTCTCCTGCTCACCTTGAGCTCTAGCCTTAGAACAACAAAGCAGCCTCCAACTATAAGGTATTAATTATTTTTCCACAGAAGTCCTCTAAGGCTGTGATTTAGATGGGTTTTGCTTCCAGGCACTGAAACATTGTTCATTGTCTAAAGCCAAGCAATATGACAAATGAAAAATAGAAAAGTGCCTGAATGTTTAAATGGCTCTTGTAACTCACAAGGATCAGATAGGGAACTAGCTGCACTTGAGGAGATAATGTACTTGCTGTCTTTTTGGCCTGGAGATTACATCTAATTGACTAGTTGGAGCCTACAAGCCATATTACAAGAGAAGAGCAATGCTGGAAAAGTCCCATTGTGTGACTTAATTAATTGTATTCTATGAACATGCCTGAATCTTTTTTTCTTATGCGTACTGTACATAGTAAAACCCAAGAGTGACACATGTGATTCTATCAACTTTGGCATGAACAACTTGAAGGCTTTGTTCTGGCTTAACTCAGCTCTCCCCAGGATAGAAGGAGGCACAAAAAATTGAAAAAAACTAAGCCTGGGACAAGATTTCAGCTTTTGAAATGAATAAAAACTTCTTCATTTATTTCATGTAAATAGAACCCTGATGTAGCATCTACCTCAAGATATTTTGAAGAATATTACTATTTACATTAGATTTCTCCTGATATTTAATAATATTCAATATACCCAAATTCATGGAATAATTCATTTGTTATTGTTCAGTTGTTGTCTATTGTATCCAACTCTTCATGACCTCATTTGGGGTTTTCTTGGCAAAGACACTGAAGAAGTTTGCCATTTTCTTCTTCAATTCATTTTACAGAGGAGGAAATTGAGGCAAACAGGAAGTAGTGACTTGCCCAAGTTCCCACAGCTAGTATGTGGTGTCTGAGGTCAAATTTGAAGTCAGGAAGGTAAGTCTTCTTGATGCCAGGCCCCTACTCTATCTACTGTGCCACCTAGCTACTCCAATAGCTCATTGAGGTGATGATCATTCACATTAGAAAACAATTCAATGATTCCATAATTCTGCCCTTTACAAAAGGATTGCCACGGGGTTCCATTCAATAGTAACTTCCCAGCTAGAATTGAATGTTTGTTTTCAGTAAGTGGTAATTATCACAGGAATGGTATAATCAAAAACAAACAAAAATAAAACCCTACAGGAGTTAACAGAAATGAAGATAATCATGGATATCTTTATAGAGAATGTGACATTTGAGCTGGACCTTAAAGGATGAATAATAATTACTAACACTTATATGGTGCTTTTAAAATTTCACAGTGGTAGCAAGATGTTTCAGATCAACTTAATGAAAGAATCCCTTATCTCACACAAGAGGAAATCCCTCAAACTCTAGTTTGATAACCTGGGGATGAGAACATGATTAAGGTTTCAGTTCATGTCCCCCTTTTTCCAGACTTTTTCTTTTATATTTAGGACCTCTCCCTGAAAAAAAAAAATCAACTTTTCTAAAAACTGAAAGTCAGAAAATGAGAATCTCTCTTCTCCAAGATTCCTCAACTCCACCCCTCCTCATAAAGAAATGGGGCCCCAAGAAAGAATCTATACCAATGAGAAGATTCCTAAATAACTGGACTTGAGACCCTGAGAGTACAGCTATTTTTCAATAGAAATAGTTAACACAATTTTATTATTTCCTTTAGTTCTGTTCAACAACATGTGAATAAAAGCAAAGGAGGTGGCTTAAAGAAAGTGTAGTCAGTACTATGGAAAGGATATTGAATGAAAGAATATCATCAAGAGAGAACAGTAGGAAAGTCACTAAACCTCACTTGGTTCTCCTCATCTGTAAAATAAAGAGATTAGAGTCTAGGATTTCTAGTGTCCCTTCCAACTCTACATCTATAATACTATCAAAAATGGGGCCTTACAAAAATGATTGTTGAAAACTATCTTTGCATGTAGCTGGAAAAATAAATAAAATATTATTAATAAAAAAATTTAAAAATAAAAATAACAAAATAATCAAAAAATTGTGGGATTGGAGTCCAGAGAGAGTTTAAAGCAGAGCTATAGAGATTATAATTGAAACTGTCCTATTTAAATCTGACACCCACCTCTTCCTTCTGCTTTAGTACAAACACATCCAAATAAATAAATAAATAAATAAATAAAGATCCACCGCTCTCCCCCTTTTTTTCTCTTCTCTCCCTCTTCTATATGCTTCATTCTTTTTGTGACAGCTAATCAGACAGGAAATTAGCATTCAGATTAATGAAATTTCCTAAACAATCAATTAAGATGAGCCCCCAGTTCAATTTTTAGGGTATGTTTAGCTCTCTAGTGTACCCTTAAATGAGGCTAATTCAGGAAACCAGACAATAATAGGAGGCAAAGGGATGACTTGTGAGTCCCTATGTAATCAAGATTTGAGTATAATAAATCCTTCTTTGTGTGGCTACACTTCATGTCAGCATCAGTCTTCTCATCAGCTTTTAAGTATCTAGTTGCCTGGGGCTTTTTGCTAGGCACTGTCTAAAAAACTAATTATGATCAGAAATATATCTCTTTCCTTCATAGGATTGAGTGGTAAGAGATGTACCTCATTGGAGGAAATATCTGCATTGATGAAATAACAGATTTACCAAAGCAATATAGAAATATAATTTAAGATGGTATTTATACTTATATAGAATTTTTACAACTTCCAAAGTGCTAGTCTTACAATAGTGAGTTTGCAGTTATTGCAAATGGTGCAGTTAGATAGTCCATAGAGTGCTGAATCTGAAGTCAGAAAAACCTAAGTTCAAATTTTGCCTCAGACACTTACTTGCTATGTATTAATCATGCACAAGCCATTTAATCCATTTCCTTAGTTTCCTCATCTGTAAAATAAACTGGAGAAGGACATGGCAAAACACTCTGGTATCTTTACCAAGAAAATCGCAAATGGGATCAGTCACAAAGTTTGAGGTGAAGTCTTCTGCTGACACAGAAAAGGAAGAAGTAATGCAGGAAGTTTAAGAAAAGAAGAGAACATTTGGAATAGAAGTTGTGGAAACTGCAAAAGTCTACCAGGTCAGGGTAGGAATGCTGAATTAACAAGTGACCTAGATCTCTTTATTTAGTATATAATCAAAAGGAAAGTACATTTTTTGTCAATACTAAAAGTTATTGAAACAAGGTTGACTCTAGACAAAGGAAAACCCAGCAGTTACTTACATGATTTCATTCATAGAGAGATCAAAAGCCATACTCGTTTTAATTTCTAGTCACTCCCTTGAACTAAGGCAGTCTATCTCAAAATCACAGTTCAGATTTGAAAAGGACTTTAGAATGCATCTAATTCAAGTCATATTTGAAAGTTCCCATGATAACATACTGTACAAATGGTCAGCTGGTCTCTGCCTGAAAATAGTCAATGGGGGTGGGGGAAGACTACTATACCCTAAAGAATTCCATTGCACTTTTGGACACAGATTCAAATAGATATGATCCATCCATGACAAAGGAAAGAAAGATTATCTTCTCCTCATTCCTGGAATTTATGCCTCTTTAATTCCACTGAAGATCAATTAAATTAGACTCTTTTTTTAAGTATAACATTAGTGCCAGATACTTTTTAATGTTATTTTATTTCTTTCAATTAAATGCAAATATAGTTTTCAATATTTATCTTTTTTGTTGAGTTCTACATTTTTCTATCTTCCTTCCTTCCCTCCCCCTCCACATTTCAGCAAGTTATCTTATATAAATTTAATGTGTACAATCATCACATTAGTCTTTTTAATTCCCACATTATACTGCTGAATCAGATTAAGATTGTGACACACAAAAATCCCTAGATATATTTTCAAATAAAATGCTATCCATCCATTCCTCCCAAGTCTTAAATTAATGAAGTTATTTTTTCAAATTATTAGAAAATTTTTTTCTAGCATCAAGCCTAAATTTGCAGGTCAAAAGTCTAAAACAACTTATACATGACAATGTCCTTTAGTCTTGCCTTCTAGGCTAAATATCCTCAGTTTCTTTAACCTATGTTCATCTTCCCATCCTATTAGCTTTCATTCTCTTTGAAGTTCTGCATTCTTGACTTCAGGAGGACTTCAAAACCACCACCCATTGGCTACCTTCATTCTCCACCCCACACAGACTTTTCAGCTTTTGTGTGTTTATGTTCTCTTCTTGGAACCCTCTCACTAGGCAAAGACTGTCTTCCTTTTTTTCCCTTGTATTTTTATTCCCAGAGCTTACTATAGTGAATATTTTCCAGCCATTTTTCAGTCATGTCCAAGTCTCTGTGATCCCATTTAGGGTTTTCTTGGCAAAGACACTGTAGTGGCTTGCTATTTCCTTCTACAATTCATTTTACATATTAGAAAACTGAGACAGAGATAAGTGACTTGTCCAAGGTCATACAATTAATAAATGTCTCAGGTCACATTTGAACTGGGGAGGATGTGTCTTCCTAACTCCAGACTCAGCACTCTATCCACTGTATCACCCAGTCCCACTGCTCCCTCTTAATGCCTCCCCCACCCAGTTCTCCATCCCCCATTTAAATCATAGTAAACACTTAATAAATATTTCCTTTCTTATTTCCTTCTATATACTCTACAGTTTGTCACTGTTTTTCCAAAACTGTGGTATACAAGAAAAACTCAATACTCCAGAAATCATTTGCCCAGGACAGAAGAGAGACAGAGAAACTATCATTTCCTTGTTCTTGGAAGCTATGCCTTATCCTAATTCCACTGAAGATCACATTAGCCCTTTTTGGCTGCCACATGACACTGCTGATTCATACAGAGATTGCAGTACACTAAACTCCCCAATTTTTTCAGATAGACTGCCATTTATCTATGCCCTTAAGTCTTACACTTGTGAAGTTAAAATTTTTATATGTATATGACTTTCCAGAAGGTGCTTGTTAAAATGCCAATGAGTTTTCAATATACCACCAAGTTCAGGTAATCCATTGAACCTATTAGCTTTGCTTAATTAACTAAAGTAACTCAAAGCAGCAACAGCAACAAAAGAGCTATATTTGAAAATGATAGGATATATGATAGAAAGGAAGGAAGGAGAATAGGATATTGGCTAGAAATGACAGACATGATCTAAAACTGCTATTCTGGATTCAGTTCTGAGCGACAAGGAGAAATATAAGGTCAAATGAGATAATGAATACAGGATGCTCTACAAATCTATATAAATGTTGGCCATTAAATCTAACTGTTGAAGTAGAAGTTATCAGAACTTTGGAAGGACATAACCTCTTCATTTTAGATTTTATGATAGAGTTGGAAAGAAAGTTGGATAACTCAAACTCTAGATTTGAGGAGATCATATTTCAAAGATTTCAAGAATCAGATTTAAAGGAGAAATTTCTGTAGTCATTCAAGTGACCTCTGTTTCTCCCTGGGATATATTGTCCTCCTAAATATTGTACTACCCTAGCACTGAGGGTCCCACCACAAGGGTAAAGGTGGAGGGAGTCACTAGAGTTGACCCTTTCCCTCATTCCTTATGCTTATTTCTATTGACCTCAGTCTCCCTCAAGATCTATATGGTCATCCTCATTTATAGCACCACCCTACCACTGAGAGCCCCACAACAATGAGGAAAGAACTAAGAGGGTATCACTAAAGAGTTGACCCCCAAGCTGTATACCTCACATTTCACTGAAAGGCAAAAATCCATGTTTATTCCTCCATATCAAGGTTTTATCTTTTGCTGTTCTTCAGTTCTAGTTTCTATTTCATTCAGGAATTCAGAATTATTATGAGATTTCACTTCTGAATTGGAGAGTTCTTCAACAATTCACCATTGCCTCTGCCCATCCCTTTGTCTGATAGGGTCACCTGATTTCTCCAAAGATTGCAGGCCAATCTGAATTCTTTCTGGTCATCTCAACTCTGAGTCTCATTTTTTTTAAAGGCCAAGGCCAAGGATGTAAACCAAGTATTTTATTAGCCATAACTTAAATATGGTGACATAAAGTGACATTCATTAATGCCAGATTTCATCTTCACTGACTTTGTTGTCTCCTCCATTATATGTAAAATCCTGGAGAGCAAGGACTGCCTTTTGCCTCTTTTTTTGTATTACCAGGTCTAACTAGTACCTGTCACATAGTAGTCATTTAATGAGTTGTTTATTGATTACTTGATTAACTAGGAGTTAACTAACCCTGTCATCAAGATCACTTAGGAGATTGTTACTACCTTCAGGAAACTTTATCCTATAGGTGGGGTTGGCATTATTATTCTCATGTGTGTGATGAGTAGGAAATGAATCAAGATTGTCACACTCCAAGCCTAAATTCTTTTTTTTTTTTGGTTTCCCTATCTCATTGCCTAATAATACAACTTTTGCTTAAGGCCAATATCATACTCTTCCTTTTCTTCCTCTCCACTCTTCCTCCTTCCCAACAGGAAAAAAAAAAGCTTCATGTTTAGATGAAATGAGACCCTAAGGATGGATAAAACTGTGGACACTCACAAGCCAGAGCCTCACCTTCTCTTGAGTTCTAACCAATAATTTAAAAAAGAAAAAAAAAAAGGACCACTAGGTCGGTCAAGGCCCTGAAATTAACTTATTGTTTCTCTTTTTCTGAATTTGCTGAAAGTGTAATTGATGTGCCCTATCAGGAGATACTTGGCCAAACCCAGAATCTAGTCAGCTTTGGTGAGAAGTTTCCAACCTTTTGGTGACTTTCTTTGTTTACTCTCAGAAAGATGACCTATGGAAATAGCAGTCCCTGAAGCATGAGATTGGCAGAGAACCAGAAATCTAGTTTGATTTTGTAAAATAACACATTCAGGCCCAGTCAATTTGGCACCAAGGGTAATATGATTGATAACTTGGAGAGCCAAGTCCTCCCTGTTTCTCCCTCGCTCAAGGGCACCTTTGCCTGGATTAATTGGACTTGTACATTGTCCTCTACTTACATTTACCTAAATTCCATTACTAGTGTTGAACTAAGGTCATTCAGAATCATAGATGCCTTAATGAGAGTGAAAAGGGGTCATGTGGTCCAGCCCCTGCCTTGGAGCAGCTCTGTGTCTAAACCATGAAGAACAAGCCATTGTCTATATTTTTTTCTTAAAGATCTCAAAGAAAAGAGCCTCCAAAAACATCCCTCAGAAGCCTTCCTCAAGTCTGTTCCTTCTAAACCATCCTTTGTAATGCTGCCAAAGTAATTTCCCCACATATTCAATAATGTTGCTGCTGATTTGTTTCTTGGGTTTGGTTTGCCCTGCATGAATTGCAACTCTGACTTGAGAATGCATGTTTTGGAAAGAAAATAGAGATTTATTAAAGGAAGTTACAATATATTAAGAAAGTAATAGAAAAATTAAAAGAGTTTAAAGAGGGGTGGTTAGGTGGTGCAGTGGATAGAGCACTGGCCTTGGAATCAGGAGTACCTGAGTTCAAATCTCAGGCCTCAGACACTTAATAATTACCTAGCTGTGTGGCCTTGGGCAAGTCACTTAACCCCATTGCCTTGAAAAAAATCTTTAAAAAAAAAGAGTTTAAAGAGAAGACCACGTGGATTGCTGATAGAATTGACCCAGGCCAGCTGACCAGGGTTCAGCAGGAGGCTGGAAGGTAAAAGAAATGGAGTCCCTTCCTTGATCTCCTTAAATTCTCCCTCAGAGTCCATGGAAGGGGTGGTGACCTGAGAGTGACCAAGTTCCACATTAGAGATTTTGCCTTTTAGGGAGGGCTCTCTTCTGAGTGGTCTTGCATGTTTCCAGGGACTGTGCTCCCTGGCTGCCCTGCCAGAAAACAGTGCAATCCAAATCAGGTTGAAGTTCAGGTCCTCAGGTGAGGTCTAAATTAGATGATATAGGAAGAAGGAAGAGTCCCTTAACAATGCAAATAAAAGATTTACAAAGTTTGTCTCCAACTGATCTCATCACTCCCATGCCCAGGTTTCTTTGCATCACATTCCCCCCCCTCAAATTATTAGGGACCCAGATTCTTCTGGGGAATTGGGATGAAGGTCCATCTTCTGGAACTTCTACAAAGCTGAGAAGAGGCGTAGCAGTCTCCCTACCTAACCTAACCTAACCTAACCTAACCTAACCTATTAGGGGCCCATTTGGAGAGGTAATATTCTGCAAACAAAACTTGACTGAAGTAGCATCCAAGGGGTATGGAAAATCAGTATGAGATAGAGGCTGATGTTTGGCAGAGGTCATTAGCTGTAGAGGCTGATGTTCAAATCCTAGAAGAGACAAATTCAACAAAGAGTTTAAGTGGGCAAGGACCAAAAAGAAGCAAAAGAACAATTATAAGTGGAACATCAAGGGACTCAGCAAGGAGAGTAACCAGGAACTCCAGGAAGATCCAGAGAAAGAGGAGGTCAAGGTGAAATGGAGATCTTGCATCCAAGATGCTTTTTGCAGTATTTTCTTGGTATGGAGTTCCACTTTATAGGAGTTGTTAATATACATGTAACAAGATGTGTTGGCTAGAGCACAAACAACACCTGAAGATGTAACAAGATAATCAAGAGCAATATGATTAATAACATAATGTGTTTGATTTAAGGACAGTGAAGACGAGAATAAGAACATGCTCGGTTATAAGGAGTGCAAAGTACCCACAGATACTGATCTCCAAGGTTCCTCAGGATGTCTTCTTAAACAGGTCTTCCAGTGGCTCACAAGAGCATGTGGTGATACCTGAAGGAGAAGCTAGGGGAGGGACAGGTTTAATCCTAGAAAAGTGAGTCCAGCTAGGGAGACCTTCCAATTTCATTGCTGTTGGGGTAGAGAGAATAACTCGATATGGTCCCTTCCATTTCACCCCCAGCAGATTTGTTTCCTGAGCCTTCCAGGACTTTAAATATACCATATCTCCTGGACTTACAGGAAAGACTTCCCTAGAGTCATTATCTTCAGGTTTGGGCAGATGCTTATTAGCATACTCAGAGAGAGCTATTCTAACAGCACCTAGTTGTGTGGCAAACTGTGTAACTAAGTGATGCTCTGGGTCCACAAAAATGTCTGATGTCAGGAATGGTCTGTCATATAAGAGCTCAAAAGGGCTAATCTTAATATTTTCCCATGGAGCAATATGAACTCTCAACAATCCAGTTGGAAGAAGAGTTGTCCAGTCTCCCCTGGTCTCTTGGCATAGTTTAGCTAAGGTGCATTTGAGAGTGTCATTCATCTTTTCTACTTTTTCTGATGCTTGAGGACACCAAGCTGAATGAGGAAAGTATATGATATTCAAGGATCTAGCTACTCCCTAAGTTATCTGAGAGACAAAAGCAGGGCCATTTTCACTCTGCAAAGAGTAGACAGGCCAAAGTGTGGAATTATCTCCTTGAAAAGGACTTTGGAGATTTCCTGAACTCTCTCTCTCCCTTCAAAATAAAACTTGACTCATCTGTATACCATTCCTCTTCTGGGTTAGTAAGGGGGATGTCCTTTAAGTCAGGTCGACTGGAATACACTGAGTCTAAGCTCTCCTCACAGTCATAAATTAAGCTACCAGCTGGGGATTGTCAGGAAGAAGGGTTATGGGGTTGAGGATGTGGCAGACCCTGAATGTTATATCAGGTGTGTCTAATAGAAGGGCCTGATATTTCATGAGCCTACCATCTGAGAGCTAATGATGGCCTTTTGCCTCCAAGATACTTTGTACTCTGGGGAATAAAGACCTAGAGTTGGCCTAGAGTGAGTTTGGTTGTCTCTTCTATCAGAAGTGCTATGGCTGCAATTGCTCGAAGATATGCTGGCCATCACAGATCTGCTTTGAGAGATAAGCCACAGGTCTCAAATCTGGGCCCATGGCCTGAGCAAGGATTCCTAAGACCTGCCCTCTCCTCTCATCTACGGACAAAATGAAGGGCTTATCTAGGTTAGGCAGTGCTAATTTTACTTTATTAACAATAAAAACTCAACTATTTGGAATTAAAAGTTCTTTTATTACCCAACCCTTCCTAGTTTTCAATATTCTTCTCCCTTACTTGCCTCCACATATTTTACTATCCAGCAACATTAGCCTGTAAGCTGTTCCTCACATATATTACTCCACATTCTGCTCCCATGACTGCCCATGCCTAGAAAACTTTTCTTCTTTATTTTTTCCTGTTAAGCATCTCTAATTTTCTTCAAGATTCAGCTCAAGTTCTGCCTTATATAAGAGACCTTTCCTAATCCCTATATGTGCTAGTGCCTCCTATTGCCTCTGAGAATACCCTTCAACTGTTCTGTGCATACCATTGTAAGGATTGATCTCTTGTTAGACCTCAACTAATATAAGTGACTCCATGTTTGACCACTGATTGATCTCCCCATGAATCGGGAAGTTCCTATGTACCATAATGACTTGGTGGGCTAAAGAAATATTTTGGCTAGAATTTACTCATTATAATCTGTTTGGCAAATTCCATTTAATCCATATATGAAGATTAACAAATTTTCCTAAGCAGTTTATGGGGATGATGGATGGAGGTACACATTACCCATTGATTGGTCTAAGCTTACCCTTCCCACTCAATTCCTACTCATCTGCTCAGCAACAACAATCAGATATGAGGGCAGAGACTAATAGATCTAGGCACCCAATTAGGGGTTTGATTCTATCATCCTACTGAAACACCATTTCATGGGTTGTAGAACTGTAGGACCAGAGGTGCTATATGCTTATATATCTTACTTGTGAAATATTGAGTGATTATGCTACTTCTCAATGATTCATTCACAATGTCCTCACAATAATGTATATACCTAGTTATTTACATGGTGTTTTCCTCATTCAAAGATAAGCTCCTTCAGGACAAGAACTGTTTTTGCCTTTTGGTATATGCTCAGTGCTTAGCACTATACCTAATAAGGAATTACTAAAGACTTACTGACCCTGATAGCCAAGAACTTTTTCCTTTTTGTCTAAATAGAATCTCACTTATTTCAATTTGTCTCTCAATACTGAATAAGTATGGAAATAATTGGAATCCCCCACACACATTAAAAATTGCATATTTGAGTAAGAATTTAGTGGCACTTGACTGGGAATCAGGAAACCTAGATCTCATTATTTACTGTAAGACTTTGGTCAAGTCATATAACCTGCCAATCTTCAGCTTCCTGACATTTAAAATGTCATGAATAATCCCTATCTTACCTCAAAAAATCATTAAAGGATCAAGGATCAAGTAAAATCACAGATAGGAAACACTTTGAAAAACATTTAAAAAAAGATATGCATATATAGAGAGTATATATATATATATATATATATACCTAAATACACTAAAATTAGTGTACTACTTTCTATGTCAATGAATCTCTCTCTCCCTCTCTCTCCCTCTCTCCACACCTGGAGCTCTGTCCTTATCAACTGTCTCTCAGAGTCCTTATCTTCCTTTCTAGCAAAGGTCAAGTACTAATGCCTTTTTGAAGCCTTACTGATTCTTCTCAATGCCTATTATCTTCTCTCTCTTCAATCACCTAGTATTAAATCTATCCATGCATATTCTACATCTATCCCCACCCTACCCCAAAGAGTATAAGTTGTTTTTTTATGTTTTGTTTTTAGTTTTTTTCAAGGCAATGGGGTTAAGTGGCTTGCCCAAGGCCACACAGCTAGGTAATTATTAACCGACAGACAGGATTTGAACCTAGGTACTCCTGACTCCAGGGCTGGTGCTCTATTCACTGTGACACCTAGCCACCCCAGAGTATAAGTTTTTTGACAGAAAAGAAGTGTTTTGTATTCCCAGAACCTAGTCTTGCACACAGAAGGTGTTTAATAAATGTACTTTGAACTTGAGGGGAAATAGACAATTTATAAATCATTGTGGCCAAAAGGGGACCATAGAATTCAACTCATTCAACACCTTTATTTTACAGATAAAGAAGCTGAAGCCTCAAGAGTTGAGTGCCTTTACTAAGGTCACATCATGGCAATCCTGTAAACTGAAAGTCAAGCCTAAGTCAATTGTTCCATTTTTCTTTCCACCAGGCAGTAACATCTAAATCCTTTCCTTTGACTTCTTGAGTATTTTAAGAATAAAGATACCACTTAGAGTCCATTTTAGAGAGGCAAAATGATTTAAAAAGAACTTTGGAGTGGGAGTCAAGAAACCTAGGTTCTAGTATGTGTTAAGAGCTCCCTCCTCTCCAAACTAACCTTCCCTCTTAATTTCTCAGTACCATCAAATTCAATTCAATACATATTTGTTAAACACCTACAGAGTACAAGGTACATATCATGATCTGTTGTATCCTCTCCATTTCATCATCCATTCTTCTCAATCTTAAAGAAAAATAATATCCTGGTCCCTCACTAATCCTTCTTCCTGTACCCTTGATTTCATCCCCCATTTCTCTCCTCTTCAAGCCTTCCTTTCTTCAGCAGTCATCTCTCTCTCTCTCTCTCTCTCTCTCTCTCTCTCTCTCTCTCTCTCTCTCTCTCTCTCTCTCTCTCTCTCTCCTTCTCCTTTCTATGGATCTATCCACCTCTCTCTCTCTCTGTCTTTCTGTCTCTCTGTCCCTCTCTCCTCCTCCTATTCCTCCCTCACCCCCCTCTCTCTCCTTTGCCCTATATATCTGTTTAGATATCTATCTATCCATCTATCTATTGACCTCTCTCTCTCTCTGTCTCTGTCTTTCTGGTTCTCTCTCTCTCTCTCTCTCTCTCTCTCTCTCTCTATTTCTCTCTCTCTCTCTTTCCCTTCTTCCCTCTTGGCTTTTCATTTGCCTACAATCATATTAGGTCTACACAGCTAGGTAGTTATTAAGTGTCTGAGGCCAGATTTAAACTCAGGTACTCCTGACTCCAGGGCCAGTACTCTATCCACTGCACCACCTTGCTGCCCCAAGACTTCTCTTGATGCATGCAACTTCTATCCTCTCTCTTTCCCCCTTCACAAAGAAATCTGGGGAAAAAAATAGTCCCCACCTAAACCTCCACTTCTTCACTACCTAATTTTTTCTCAACCCTTGTAATGTCTCTTTGAGTCCCATCTTTAAACTGAAATTGCTTTTTCAAGAGTCACAAGTAACTTTGTTTTTTTGCAAGGCAAGTGGGGTTAAGTGGCTTGCCCAAGGCCATACAGCTAGGTAATTATTAAGTGTCTGAGACAGGATTTGAACCCAGGTACTCCTGCCACTGAGACGCCCCACCAGTAACTTCTTAATTGCCAAATTCAATAACCATAGGTTAGTCTTCATCTTCCTACTCATTTATGCATCATGTCACACAATTAAGTCATCCTTTTGGACTTTTTAAAACTCAATACTCTCCTACTTGTCCTCCTCTCTGTCTAAATTCTCTTTCTCTGTTTCTTTTGATGACTCTTAAGTCTTTATCCCAAACTCTTAAGGTAAATACTCCCCACCAAGATTCTGTCCTTAGCCCTCCTCCCTTTTCTCTCTACAATGACCTCTCCCTTCCCTAGCAATATCATTAATTCTCATTGACAAAATTCTCTGATTTCTGACTTCAAAAATATTGTAGGTTGGCAGAGCCAAGATGATAGCAGGAAGCTAGCATGCTCTGGGAACTTTTCCCTACACAAAGTTAAATGAAGCCACAGCACAGACATTAAAGCTACAGATCCCACTTAAAAAAAAAGACAAGATTCAAAGAAGTTTCCAACGTTAGATATCATAGAGCATCTTCCATGAAGATCTGTCTCTCTGGGGGAAAAGGGAAGTAAAGCCAGGCTGGGTGGGAGAGTGAGGAAAGTCAATCAATGGGAGGCTTTTAGCAGTTCAGGTCCTGACAGCTTGAAAACAGCATAGGTTCTGGCAGTTTTATAGCAAGTTAAAAGAAAAAAGTCCCAATCCCAAACAAAGTCTGAACCCTGTGAAAACTGAGGCAAAGGACAAGACTGGGCTGGTAACAATCCACTGCATAGCCAGAACCAGGTCATTTGGGAGGAAACAAACCTCTGCAAAGGTAATGCCTGAACTGCAAAGGCAACATCTTGGCCAACCATAAGCCAAAAATTAGACCCCACTCCCAGCATAAAAAGCTTGGGTCTATACTCCCTACCCCCCCAGAATTGGAGCTCCAACATTTCAAGATGAACAAAAAAGCTAAAAGTACACTCACTATAGAAAGCTACTATGCAGATAAAAATAATAACAATGCTACCTTGGAAGAAAAAAACAGGAAAAATTACCCATGAGAAAGTCTCAAAAAAGTCTATGAATTGGACTCAAATCCAAAAGCTCATAGAAAAAGTTTAAAAAGAATTTAAAAATCAAAGGAGAGCAGAAGAAGAAAAATAGAAAAAAAAAATGAGTCATGTAGAAAAATTATGAAAAAATTAACCAAAGAAATCAAGTCCCGGGTGGCTAGGTGGTGCAGTGGATAGAGCACTGGCCTTGGAGTCAGGAGTACTTGAGTTCAAATCCATCCTCAGACACTTAATAATTACAAGCCACTTAACCCCATTGCCTTGCAAAAACTAAACAAAAGAAAAAAGAAAAAAGAAATCAAGTCCTTTAAAAGTAAAAGCAACCAATTGGAAAAAGAATGTAACTCTTCAAAAAATAAAATTGACCAACTGGAAAAGGAAATAGGAAAACTAACTGAAAAAAATAAAACCCTAAAAATTAGAATTGAAAAAACAGAGACCAATGAATCTACAATACTATAAAATTCCATAAAAATAATTAAAAGGCTGAAAAATTTGAAGAAAATGTAAAGTACCCTTTCAGGAAAAAAGCAAACTACCTGGAAAATAGATCCAGAAGAGATAATTTATGAATTATTGGGCTACTAGAATGCTAGATCAAAAAAAGAACCTGGAAAACATCTCACAGGAAATTATCAGGGAAAACTGTCCAAATCTGCTAGAGTAAGAAGCCAGAATAGCCATTGAAAGAATACACAGAACTCCTCCAGAAAGAGACCCAGAATAAAAACTTCCAAGGGATATCATAGCCAAATTCCAGAATTTTCAAATCAAGGAGAAAATACTGCAAACAGCAAAAAAGAAGTAATTTAAATACAAAGAAAACACAATAGACTTACACAGGATTTATCAGCTTCAACGCTGAAGGATCAGGGGACCTGGAATACCATATATTGGAGGGCAAAGGATTACAACCAAGAATTTACTGTCCTGCAAAATTCAGCATATTCTGTCAGGGGGAAAAGATGGATGTTCAATGAAATAGAAGACTTCTAAAATTTTCTGATAAAAGACCAGAACTGAACAGAGAATTCAATCTCCAAATACAAGACTCAAGAGATGCATAAAAAGGTAAAGGAAAAAAGAAAGGAAAAACAAAACAAAACAAAACTGTTGCAGGTTTCATTACAGACCA
Organism: Macrotis lagotis; assembly: GCF_037893015.1. Classification (NCBI taxonomy): domain Eukaryota; kingdom Metazoa; phylum Chordata; class Mammalia; order Peramelemorphia; family Peramelidae; genus Macrotis; species Macrotis lagotis. Next base: position 127,613,482 of record NC_133666.1, on the reverse strand, counting down.
CTGCAATGAAGTAAGTATTTTTGACTTCCTTATGCATATGAAAACTATGCATATACTAATCCATAACCTAGTAAGTGTGTAATAGTATTATATCCAAAAAACAATGTATATAACTTAATTTTAACACATTTTGTTGCTAAAAATGCTAACTATTGGGTGAGCTAGGGGACACAGAGAATAGGGCACCAGCCCTTGAATCAGGAAGACCTGAATTCAAATACAATCCCAGATAGCTGTGTGACCTTGGTCAAGTCACTTAACCCCATTGCCCCACAAAAAACAAAACAAAAACAAAATTGTTAATCATCATCCAAACCTTCAGAGAATCAAATCTTTTTTGGTGTTATAGGGCTTTGTCTTGATGTTGATGACTGCTGCCAGGGTGGTGATTGCTAAAGGTTGAGGTGACTAGGGCAATTTCTCAAAATAAGACAAAAGTGAAATTTTCCATATGGATTGATTCTTCCTTTCACTTAAACACTTAGAGTCCATTGTAGGGTTATTAATTGGTCTTCTTTCAATATTGTTGTGTCTTGGGAAATAGGGAGGCCTAAGGAAAGGGAAAAGGACAGGAATTGGCTGGTCAAGGAGCAGTTAGAACACACATTACATTTAATAATTAAGTTTGCTGTCTTGGATGGGTGTGGCCTGTGGCACATCAAAACCATTACAATAGTTACATCAAAGATCACTAATCACAGATAACCATATCAGATGTAATAATAATAATAATGAAAAAGTTTGAAATAGTGTGAGAATTACAAAAATGTGACAAAGAGACCTGGTATTATAAAAATGAAGCCAATAGACCTGCTCAAAGTAGGTTTGTCACTACCTTTCAATTTGTTAACAAGTATTATACATTAAAAGCTAGAAGGGATCTCAGAGGCATCCAGACCAAACCTTGCATCTTATGGAAAAGTCAAGGCCCAAGAAGACTTACAATTGGCCTAACACAGGCCTGGCATCATGCATCAGAGGCAGGATTTTAACCTCCAACTCTGAGCTCTGGATTCAAATTTCTAATCTTAGGATATCTAGGACCTCCAAGAAAACTTAAGAAGAGTAATGCTCCCAAGACCACAAGTCCTGTTTCCATTCCAGTCTCCATAGTCATCAATGAAAGGAGTAATTACTCTAGTAAGGAGCCCATTTTCTTGCAATCACCAACATCAGTTGTGATCAACTGCCACCATTAGAAGGTAAGCCATCAGATTAGAAGCATCAGTCCTATCTTCTGACCACTGGGTCCTTCTTCCAACTTACTCCTTGCAGCCATCATTCCAGGAAGCAAACTCCTTAGAGATGTGGTCTGGCAACTGCTTCTGTAGGTACTAGAACCCTTGCCTCCTCAGCAGACACTCCTACTAAAGACCCAGAAAAATAAGGGTTTTCCCACCAAGTTCTTGACATGTCAAATGATACAAAGTTTAAAATGGATATGATCATTCATAAAAATTACGTTAAAGAATATTGTCATTTGTTATTCCACAGTCCCCTAAGGACCATAGTCCTTTTCCATTGACTTGCAACTGAAACCTATTTTTGTTATCTCCTCTTATTAGTATGTAAACTCCTTGAAAGCAAGAAGTTTTACTTTTCTATTGGTTTCCCTTGTACTTAGCACAGTCCTTTGCAATTGGTTCCCTAGTGCTTAGCACAATCCTTTGCAAATAGCAAGAGTTTAATAATTGCTTTTTATTAATTCTTTAGGATAAAAAAAAACCAAAGCTCTCAGCCAGGCATTTAGAACCCTCTATATTCTGGTGTCAGTTTACTTTCTCAAACATATATCAGTTAATTCACCATCTACCCTCCCCAACTATTTTGCCTAGATTTGGCATTCCATCTTCCCTCTCCCATCCCCATACCTTTGCTTATACTATTTCCCATATCCAGAATGCACTCCTTTCTCATTATCACCTCTTCGAATCCTTGCATTCTTCAAAGATCATCTCAGGTGCTCCTTCTTATCTTGTATTTCATAATCTTGTCTTCCACCCATCAGTTACAAATTCTTTCTCAAATTCTCTTTTACTTCTTAATCTATGTTTGTCACACCTTCTAGTAGAAAATGTAAGTTCCTTGATTGCTTTTGTCTTTTCATTTATACTTTTGTATCTCCTCAACCAAGCTTAGTATCTTTCACATTAGGCACTTCCTAAATGTTTGTTGATTTGACCTGAACTGAACACACACAACTCTGCAATTGCAATATGATGTACCAGCCTGAACATCTGCCCAAATACTCTGGCTCCCCCAACTTATGGCTATAACTATTAGTTCTATATATGTGGCTGCCAAATCTTTTTTCAATTCTGAGCACCCTCTTGAGTGTTATCCCCACATCTCTAACTTCAAACAGAACTCTACCTGGATAACCCATTAAATACCTCAAAGTCAACATGTTCAAATTTAAACATTTTTTCCCCTCGATCTGTTCTTAATTATTATTTATGCCTATCAGTGGCATCTATTTCTATCTATATAGTCATCACTCTCCCATTTTCTAATGTTTAGAAAACAATTCTGGAGTTATCTTTGACTTTTTCTTCCAATTAATTACTTAGTCTAACTGATGCTACCTCTGCAATATTCATTCATTCATGTAATCACTGGTTTATAGAGTTGACTGTTGCTACCAGCAATAATGAATGCAACAGTACTGTACTGACAGGAGTTATCCAACTAAAGGAATTTAGGGAAGTTGTGAATTGGGGCTTAGTTTCAAACAATTGGGGTTAAGCCCACAGTTTTGTGAGTATAACAAATCCAGAAAAACTTTGTAAAGTCCAGTATATATTGTTATTACAACCTATGGTCTAGGATCCAAAATTCTAGGATGATATAAATAAAGTTCAATTTTAGGGGCTGCTAGGTGGCACAGTAGATAGAGCACTGATCTTAGAGTCAGGAGTACCTGAGTTCAAATTCAGCTTCAGACACTTCATAATTACCTAGCTGTGTGGCCTTGGGCAAGCCACTTAACCCCATTACCTTGCAAAAAACCTAAAAATAAATAGATAGATAGATGATAGATAGATAGATAGATAGATAGATAGATAGATAGATGAATGAATGAACAATAAATAAATAAGTGGATGAATGAATGAATAAATAAATAGAGTTCAGTCTTAGGTACCTTGGGTACCTCTCAAAAATCATATCTCTTTGTCTTCTTTTGCCCCCATCAAAAGTTTTCTCTAAGAAATCTCACAGCAGTTCTCAAATATAACTTATGTCTAGATCTTCATAGATCATAGATAGGAGGATCTTTGGTTCTTAAGTAATGATGAATATCAGTTCTAGAAAAAAATTATTTCACCTCACAAAAAAAAAATGGAAAAAAAACTCCAAAAATCTCCACAACTTTGCATGTAGTCAGGAAAATAAACATATTTTTTAAAATCCAAAAAAGACTCACAGTAACCCTAAAACAATAGGTACAATTCTTATACCTCTCCAGCAAGTCGCACGTTCTCCCCATAGAGTTCCTCAGACTCATAGCACCAACTTTTGGTTTATATTTCTCTTGAAAGGGAAATTACTTGGAGATTGCTAGGAAGACATTTCAATGAAATCTACTTTTTAAAATGTATCTTTTTTTAATAAAGATTTTATTTATTTTGAGTTTCACAATTTCCCCCCTAATCTTACTTCCTTTCCCCCACCCCCCACAGAAGGCAATTTGCTAGTCTTTACATTGTTTCCATATCCTTAAGGAAGAAACATAAAGTATAAGAGATAGCAAGATCAGACAATAAGATATCAAGGTTTTTTACCTAAATTAAAGGTAATAGTCTTTGGTCTTTGTTCAAACTCCACAGTTCATTCTCTGGATACAAATGGTATTCTCCATTGCAGACAGCCCCAAATTGTCCCTGGTTGTTGCACTGATGGAACGAGCAAGTTCATCAAGGTAGATCATTGCCCCCATGTTGCTGTCAGGGTATACAATGGTTTTCTGGTTCTGCTCATCTCATTCAGCATCAGTTCATTCAAATCCCTCCAGGCTTCTCTGAATTCCCATTCCTTCTGCTTTCTAATAGAACAATAGTGTTCCATGACATACATATACCAAGTTTGCTAAGCCATTCCCCAATTGAAGGACATTTATTTGATTTCCAATTCCTTGCCACCAAAAACAGGACTGCTATGAATATTTTTGTACAAGTGATGTTTTTACCCTTTTTCATCATCTCTTCATGGTATAGACCCAGTAGTGGTATTGCTGGATCAAAGGGTATGCAAAATTTTGTTGCCTTTTGGACACAGTTCCAGACTGCTCTCCAGAAAGGTTGGATGAGTTTACAGCTTCACCAACAATGTATTAGTGTCCCATATTTCCCACAACCCTTCCAACAGTGATCATTGTCCTTTTTAATCATATTGGCCAGTCTGAGAGGTGTGAGGTTGTGGCTCAGAGATGCTTTAATTTGCATTTCTCCAATAAGTAATGATTTAGAGCAATTTTTCATATGACTGGATCACTTTGATCTCCTCATCTGTAAATTGCCTTTACATATACTTTGACCATTTCTCAACTGGGAATGGCTTTTTAAAAAAAAAATTTGACTCAGTTCTCTGTAGTTTTTAGAAATGACTCCTTTGTCAGAAATAATACTTGTAAAGATTTTTTCCCAGTTTACTACATTTCTTTTGATCTTGGTTACAGTGGTTTTGTCTGTGCAAAAACTTTTTAACTTAATGTAATCAAAATCATCTGATTTGTTTTTAGTGATGTTCTCCATCTCTTCCTTGGTCATAAACTGCTTCCCTTTCCATAGATTTGACAGGTAAATTACTCCTTGATCTTCTAGTTTGCTTATAATATTGTTTTTTATGCCTAAATCCTGTATCTATTTTGATTTTATCTTGGTATAGGGTGTGAGGTGTTGGTCTAATCTAAGTTTCTTCCATACTAACTTCGAATTTTCCCAGCAGTTTTTATAGGAGAGTTTTTATCCCAATAGCTGGACGCTTTGGGCTTATCAAACAGCAGATTACTATAATTGTTTCCTGCTATTACACCTAGTCTATTCCACTAGTCTACCACTCTATTTCTTAGCTAATACCAGATAGTTTTGATAACTGATGCTTTATAATATACTTTTAGATCTGGTAGGGTTAATCCACCTTCTTTTGCATTTTTTTTATTGAATCCCTGGAAATTCTTGACTTTTTTATTTCTCCATATGAATTTACTTAAAATTTTTTCCAACTCATTAAAGTAATTTTTTGGCATTTTGATTGGTAGGGCACTAAACAAGAAGTTTAGTTTTGATAGAATTGTCACTTTTATTATATTAGTTCAACCTATCCATGAGCAGTTGATGTTTGCCCAGTTATTTAAAAACAGATTTTATTTGTGTGAGAAGTGTTTTATAATTGTTTTCAAAAAATTTCTGAGAGTCTACCTTATCAGGTAGACTCCCAGGTATTTTACATTGCTATAGTTACTTTGAATGAAGTTACTCTTTCTAGCTCTTCCTGCTGTATCTTGCTAGGCATATATAGAAAAGTTGAGGATTTATGAGAGTTTATTTTATATCCTGCAACTTTGCTAAAGTTGCTAATTGTTTCCAGTAGTTTTTTGGATGATTTCTTGGGATTCTCTAGGTAGACCATCATGTCATCTGCAAAGAGTGAGAGTTTTGTCTCTTCCTTCCCAATTCTAATTCCTTCAATTTCTTGTTCTTCTCTTATTGTTGAAGCTAACATTTCTAATACAATATTGAATAGTAGTGGTGATAATGGGCATCCTTGTTTCACCCCTGATCTTATTGGGAATGCCTTTAGCCTCTCCCCATTGAAAATAATGCTTGTTGATGGTTTCAGATAGATACTCTTATTATTCCAAGAAATGGTCCATTCATTCCTACACTCTCTAGTGTTTTTAGTAGGAATAGGAACTGCATTTTGTCAAAAGTTTTTCAGCATCTATTGATATAATTATATAATTTCTGATAGGTTTCTTGTTGATATAATTAATTATACTAACAGTTTTCCTAATCTTGAAACAACCCTGCATTCCTGGGATAAATCCTACTTGGTCAAAATGTATTATCCTAGTGATCACTTGTTGTAATTGTTTTGCTAAGATTTTATTTAAGATTTTTGCATCTATATTCATCAGGGAGATAGGTCAATAATTTTCTTTCTCTGTTTAATTCTTCCTGGTTTAGATATCAGCACCATAATGGTGTCATAGAAAGAATTATGCAGACTTCTGTCTTTCCCTGTTTACCCAAAGGGTTTATATAGAATTGAAACCAATTGTTCCTTAAATGTTTAGTAATATTCACTTGTGAATCCATCAGGCCCTGGAGATTTTTTCTTAGGGAGTTCAATGATGGCTTGTTGAATTTCTTTTTCTGAAATAGGGTTGTTTAGGTATTTAATCTCCTCTTCATTTAACCTGGGCAACTTATAGTTTTGTAAATATTTGTCCATTTCACTTAGATTGTCAAATTTATTGGCATAGAGTTGAACAAAATTATTCCAAATTATTTCTTTAATTTCTTCCTCATTGCGAGTGAATTCACCTTTTTCATTTATGATACTAGCAATTTGGTTTTCTTCTTTCTTTTTTTAAATCAAATTGACCAGAAGTTTATCAATTTTATTAGTTTTTTCATAAAACCAACTCTTGATTTTATTTACTAATTCAATAGCTTTTTGGCTTTCAATTTTATTAATTTCTCCTTTAATTTTTAGAATTTCTAATTAGGTATATAATTGGAGATTTTTAATTTGTTCTTTCTCTAATTTTTTTAGTTGCATATTTATTTCATTGATTTCCTCTTTCTCTAATTTATTCATGTAAGCATTTAAATATATACTATATCCCCTGACAACCACTTTGAGTGAATCCCATAGGTTTTGGTATGTTGTTTCATTATTGTCATTATCTAGGATAAAATATCTAATTCTTTCTATAATTTGTTGTTTGACCCACTCATTCTTTAAAATGAGATTTTTCAGTTTCCAATTAGTTCTGGGTCTATATCTCCCTGGACCAATATTGCATATATGATTTTTATTGCATTATGAGCTGAGAAAGATGCATTCACTGTTTCTGCCTTTCTGCAATTGATTATTAGGTTTTTATGCCTTAGTATGTGGTCACTTTTTGTGTAAGTGCCATGTCCTACATGAAAAAAGGTATATTTCTTTCTATCCCCATTCAATTTCCTCCATAAGTCTATCATATCTAGGTTTTCTAATCATCTGTTTACCTCCTTATCTCCTTTCTTGTTTATTTTATGATTTGATTTATCTAAATCTAAGAGTGGGAGGTTGAGAACTCCCACCAGAACAGTTTTGCTGTCTATGTTTTCGTGTAACTCCATCAACTTCTCCTCTAAAAATTTGGATCCTCTCCCATTGGGTGCATACACATTCAGTATTAAAATCATTTTATGGTTGATGTTACCTTTTAGGAGGATATAGTTTCCTTCCTTATCTCTTTTAATGAGATCTATTATTGCCACTGCTTTGTCTGTGATAAGGATTGCTACCCCTGCTTTTTTTCACTTCAACTGAATCAAAATATATTTTATTCCAACCTTTTACCTTTAGTCTATATGTATCTCTCTGCTTCAAATGAATTTCTTGTAAGCAACATATTATAGGATTCTGGTTTTTAATCTACTCTGCTATTTGCTTACATTTTAAGGGAGAGTTCATTCCATTCACATTCAAAGTTATAATTACTAACTCTTTATTGCCCTCCATGCTATCTTCCCTCTGTTTGTATTTTTATCCTTTTTTCCCCTTCATCTGTATTCTCCAGTATTTTGTTTCTGAATGTCACTCCCTTTGGTGTGTTTGCTCTCCTATATCCATCCCCCTCCCCTTTCTTTCCCCTTCCCTTCCTTCTGTTCCCCTTTTTCTCCCCCTCCCTGTCTCCATCCCCCCCTTCCCTTTCCTCCTTTTAATACTTGAAAGATAAAGATGTTTTTTAAGTTAATTGAGTATATATGTAAGTTAACTTTAAGCCAATTCTGATGAGAGTAAGATTCAGGTGTTTCTCATTTCCTCCCTTCTTCCCCTCTATTACCATAGGTCTTTTGCAGCTCTTAATGTAATGAGATTTACCATTCAATACCCTCCCTCCTCCCATCTCCTTCCTGTCCCCCCTTTTTAAGGAGGAAGTCTTTTTAAATCATTCTATCTAAGTCATAGAAAATCCTAAGTAATCATCACTTCTGGCTATGTATACTCTCTCTAATAGGGTTACAATTCTTGAGGTTTATTAGTCTTTCTCCCAGGTATGGATATAGCCAGTTTCGCCCCATTGGGTAATAGTCTCATGGTTAAGTCATGAATGTCCATCACTTCTGGCTAAGTATATTCTCTCTGATAGAGCTACAGTTCTCAAGAATTATGTGAATCTTTTTTCCCATGCTGGGATATAGCCAGTGTCATCTTATTGGATAGCAGGTTTTTTTCTTTACCCCCTTTTTTATGTCTTTTTATATGTCTCTTGAACCTCCTGTTTCATGTCCAAATTTTGTATTTAGCTCTAGCTTTTTCATCAAGAATTGTTGGAAGTCTTCCATTTCATTAAATGTCCATCTTTTCCCCTGGAAGAGAAGGATCAGCTTTGCTGGATAGTGGATTCTTGGTTGCATTCCAAGCCACTTTGCTCTTCAGAATATCTCATTGCAAGCCCTTCTATCCCTTAATGTTGATGCAATCAGGTCCTGTGTAATCCTTACTGTGGCTCCTTGGTATTTAAGTTGTTTCTTTCTGGCTGCTTACAGGATTTTCTCTTTTATCTGATAGTTCTGGAATTTGACCACAGCATTCCTTGTTGTTTTCATTTTAGGATCTCTTTCCAGAAGGGACCAATGTATTCTTTCAATAACTATTTTACCCTCTGGTTCCATGATATCAGGGTAGTTTTTCATCACTAAATTCTGTAATAGTAATCTAGGCTTTTTTTTTAGCTTTTCAATGTTTTCAGGAAGACCTATAATTCTCAGGTTGTCCCTTCTCGATCTATTCTTGAGGTCAGTGATTTTGCTCATGAGATATTTTACATTTTCTTCTATTTTTTTCTATTTTTTGGTTTTGTTTAACAGACTCTTGCTGCCTCATGAAGTCATTAGTTCCCACAGACTCCATTCTTTTTTTAGAGAAGAATTTTCTTCATTTACCTTTTGCAACTCCTTTTCCAATTGGTCAATTCTATTTTTGAAAGAGTTTTTCATTTGACCAAATGAAATTTTGAGAGAATTATTTTCATTTTGCATTTCCCCAATTGAGGATCTGAGATATTTATTCTCATTTTGTATTTGTCCAATTGCATTTTCCAATGATTTGTTTTCTTCTTGCAAGGTGTTAATTTTCTCTCCCAAATTTTCCATTTGATTTTTAAACTCCTTCCTTATTTCTTCAAGGAAGTCTTTCTGTGCTGGGGAGCAGGTCATATTCTCCTCAGAAGTTCTAGGTCTCTCTGAGTTAGTGTCATCTCCTTGCAAGAATTTTTCTACAGACCCTCATTTTCACTGACCTTTCTTCATTAGCCTAAAACCTTGTGTTGGGAAGGGGCTGGTTCACAGGGGTTTTGTGTCAGGATCCCTAGAGGCTTACTCACTGAGTGCAATATCTCCAGCTGGCCAGGAGGGGGTGCTGGTTGCTTTCTCTGGGGTGTCTGTGACTTTGATTGAGGCCCTCTACCTTGGCCTAGAGAGAGTGGTTGAAGTTGTTAAATACTTTTGTCTACCATCAATAGTAGGCTATACCCTGGGGTGAGGTGATCACTCTCCCAATTGTCAGATGAGGTGGCCCTGCTGCTCTGCCTTAGCCTGGGACAGAGGTAGTCTGTAATTGTGTTTGTTCTAGGAAGAGGCTTCAGCTGAAATGGAGGTGTGGTCTCTGAGTTCCTCCTGACCAGAGGTGCTCAGGGATCCTCTCTGCAACTGTCCTCGCCAGGAACTCTCCCTCCAGCCCTTCTGACAAGCTCCAGGGGGTCAGCCCCACCACCAATGCCTCTGCTCTCTAGTTGACCCAAGCCCCCAGGTCAACCAGGTTCAAGCCCCACCACTGATCAAGCCGATCTGGTTCTCGGGCCCTCAGGCTCCCCAGTCTCCAGCCCCACTGCTAGACAAGCTAATCTGTGGCTGATCCAGGCTACCAAATTCTCACCAGTCTCTGATCCCAGCAGAGCTTGCCCTCTGCTCCTGGACTCACTCACAATCTTGGAAGACAGATCCTGAGGTGCATGTTCTTCTCTTGGCTTTTCTTCCTGGGTTTTGTCAATTGGATTTCTGTTAAGAGGTTTGTTTCATATTATTTATAAGGGAAGATCAGGAGATTAGCACTGTGCCTGTATTCTCTCTGCCGTCTTGGCTGGAAGTCTTTAAAATTTATTTTAAGAACACTGAAGAAAAATTTACTTGGGGATTTAAAGAGGTAAGAATAGAAGGTTCTACTCTTCCCATCCAACCTATATTGTTGATAACACACAGTAACAGTCAAAGCCTAGTTTCCTTTCTCATTCATATTGTGGCATGTCCTTTTATAATTCTCCAAGAGTAAGGCCACTTATATAATCCAATTTTGTTAAAAAAGATCAGTATTTCCAAGGAGCCCCCACTTCTCTCATAAGAAAACTAGATTCTAGGATCCTCTTTCTAAAAAAGTCGATATTATTCTGGCATTCTTTCTGTCTCTAGAAGATTAGGTCATAGGTCTATCAAATCTAGGGTTTTCTAAAGAAAGACAACTAAGGATGGCACTACTCAGGAATTTTTCTTTCCTCACAAGGTTGAATTTCTAAACTCAGTCAAAAAAGTATATTTTAAGCATTTATTATATGTTAAGCACCAAACTAAGGACTGGAGATAAAAAGAAAAGCCAAAAAACAAATGGTGCCAACTTTCAAAGGAATCACATTCTAATTAGAGAAACAATGAAACATCTGCATACACACAAATCACAAATCACATAAATGGAAGGTAATCCCTGAAGGAAGACCATAGGAACTCACCATTGTCCAGGAAATTCATTCCCTATTCTATCCAGAAGAATGAGGTTCAGGAATGTCCACCATTCAGTCGTAGGCACCCCTTTCCATAGTTGTTGTTTCTCTGGGTAAAAGATTTATCACTGTATAATCACAGTTAGGACCAAGAATTCAAAGTCTAAGAGTTCTCCTTTAGGACCACATTTGAGAGAATACAAACAACTGCAATGTTTCTCTGTTCCAAGGTAAAAATGGCATCCAAGAAGAAGATTATTTGCATGTATAGTCTTTCCCCTCTTCCCTCAACTAAGGGGTCCACAACCACTCTAAACTCTGCTCTTTTCTGTTTCATTACAAGACATGGAAACAGGCAGTTCTGGATTATATCTCCTTTTACATAAACCCAATACAAAGAGATGGCTCCAACCCACAAAAGTGTGAGTAATTTATCTCCATCCAGTGAAATTTAGGGACATTGAACTTAAACTAAGAAGGTGTCAAGGTATACAGGATAGGAAGCTGAACTTGCTTCAGATTCTGCTTCTGATATATAGCTATATGTCCCCTGAGAAGTCGCTCAATCTCTCTGACCATCAGTTTCATCATCTGTAAAATGAGGGGATTGAACTAGATAATAACTAAGATTCTTCCCAACTCTAAATCAATGATCCTATGATTCTTACCTCAATGAGCTATTATTAGGCATGCCCAGTGGATATGGACCCAATCTCTTCAATGAGACAGTCATTAGGTGTGACAGATAGAACATTAAACTGAGCAAGGAAAACTTGAGTTCAAATATGACCTTTCTTAGCTTTGTGATCCTGAGTAACTAACTTAACTTCTGTCTACAATTTGCTCAACTATGAAATAGAAATAATCATAGCAACTACCTCACAGTATTATAAGGAATGAAAGAGAAAACCTTAGTAAATGGCTTAGCATAGTGTACATAGTAGCCTCTGAACAAATGCTTGTTGACTGACTGACAAGTCCTCTGATTATCCCTGCCCTAGTAGTTTCAAGGTCTTGGTTCTTAAAAACAAAATCTCACTTCCTTCCTGTCCCCTCCTACATAGTTGTTATCCTGATTCTTCTGACTCAGCTCTCCTTCACAAATCATGACTATCTCTGGTCTTTTCAGCTCTACACAGACTGCCATTGATTTTGGCTTCTACTCCAGACACGTCTACCTAACACCTCTATTCTCATCCATCCCAGGATCTTTATCCCCCCACTACTGATCTCCATCTGCTCTTACTACATACCTCTGCACTCCCCATATCCCATATCTTCATACCCAAGAATTTCTTCCTTCCTGGTACAAAATAAGAAGGTTCCTAGCAATGCAATGAAAGACTTGAACCAGCAGAGCAATAACCACTGCCATCACCCTCGGGAAGGACCCAGCTACCACTTACCAAGACTTTCACAATATGTTCCTAACAGATCTTCCCACCTTTACTTCCTTACCTCTGCTATTCATCTTTCATACCACTGCCAGATGTACTATCCCTATACAGAGATCTTGTCCTGTCAATCTTTGATTCAAAATCTTGTAAAGACTCCCCATTGCTCACTGAGTAAATTTAACATCCCAATGACCAGCATTCAGGACCTACCATCAAACTAGGCATTAGAAAAATGAAAGCTATATTTCAAGAATATTAATATTTTGGCAGGATACAAGATTAGAAAGTGGATATGATTGGACAGGCTGACACTGGAATAAGAGGACCAAGATTCAAATTCTACCTTCAACAAGTATAAGCTATGTAATTCTGGGCTTTATCTCTCAGGACTCAGGTTCCTTCTATGTTAAATGAGAAGCTGAACTAAATCAGAGTTTGTTAGCCTAGGTCCAATAAATTTGGTGTTTTTTTTAATTGATAATTATATTTTATCATAGATTTGGTTTGTAATCCTACATATTTTATTTTATGCACTTAAAAAACAGTGTTCTGAGAAGGGATTCATAGCCTTCACCAGATTGCCCGAGGGATCCATGGGCCAAAAAGTCCTGCACTAAATGACCTCTGAGTTCCCTTCTCAATGAGTTAGAAGGTTACTGAAATAGTCTAGTCTAGATGCAAAGGAAATAAATTAGAGTGGTAGAGTGACAAAAGCAAAGAAGTCACAGAGAAGAAAAACTTAGCACAATATTGTAATGATAATTTTTGTCTGAAAGTTTATCTGTTGCCAAAAGAAAATTATTTTTTTTCAAGAGTAGCTTTCAGAATGTCTTTTCCAAATTTACTTTCCAATTATTTATTTGAATTTTGGGAACTATCTCTGTTACCTGCTAACCAAAGAATCTTTGTTTGCACTTCTCTGTGACTGAACCCTCCTCTGTCTGCCTCTGAGTCTCTTGGCACCAAGTCCAATGTGCAATTATCGAATTCTTTGCCATCTTCAGACACTGTCTAATATCAAGTCTCATCGCATGACCACACATCCAGGAAGTGAAAGCAACTGTCTCTCACTAACTGGAATTTCATTTACAATTTAAGGTTGAGTCAGTTTGGGAAAGGCACTATCATGGTGCCTGAGCAATAAAGCCATTTGTGGTAAAAGGATATGGCTATGCAAATTGCAGAGTTCCCTCTTATTAAGTTATATTTCTTAAAATAAGCTTTTTCCACCTAACTAGATGAGAGGCAAAAATTCCTTCCCCACTCTGGCCATAATTTCATTTGAAGAACAAATGACAAGACATTGATCTTCTCCTTTCAATACTGTGCACAGGGCAAACAAGGTCAAGAAAGTAAATTTGCCTGTATTAGGATTTAGGAGATTTTTTTTCTTTTAAATAGAATTTATTTTTTACCAAAAAGATGTAAAGCAAATTTAACATTCCTTTATACAATATTTTGAGTTCCAAATTTTCTAGATAGGAGATTTTAGTTATGCCTCCATTGGAAAGTTATAGTAATAAAAAAAAAGATATATACATATATTAGGGAGAAGGAAGGGAAGGGGAGGGAGCAAAAAAGGCTCCCACTTAACTGAGAGCCAAAAAGATCTGAGTTTTATTTCTGATTCTGTTGATTAACAGTTGTATGACTCTAAACAAGGCAAAATTTCCTGGAGAATCATTTTCTTCTCTTTGGAAGGGATCTTAGTAGTAAACATCAGAGGTAGGATTTGAATAAAGGTTCTCTGATTCCAATGCAGTTAAGTATTCTTTCTTCCATTCCAGGCAGAAGAGCACTTGTACTTTTTCCTGTAGATTCAGTCCCTAAAGTCTCCACACCATTTTATTCTTTATAATTCCTATCCATGTCTTTTCTAAATTCTTCATATCTACTTAACATTCTAAAGTGCTTCTCTAATTATTTTACTTTTTTGTGTTCTTGATGAGATACCTATATGACTCAGTAGAATCTAAAATCATATTCTGCCGTTGACACACATTAGTTATATGACTCCAGGTAAGTCACTTACCTTCTTAGTTATTGTTGAGTCATTTTTCAGGTTTGTCCAACTCTTCATGACTTCTTTTGGGAATTTCTCAGCAAAGATACTGAAATGGTTTGCCATTTCATTCCATAGTATATTTCATAGATGAGGAAACTGAGGATAGCAGGGTTAAATAACCTGTCCAGAGTCACACAATTATTGTCTAAGACTGGATTTAAACTCAGGAAAATGAGTCCTCCTTACTCTAGGTTGGGCTTTCTATCCACCATGCCAACTAGTTGCCCCATACCCTCTGAGGGCTCAAAGCAACTCTTTAAGACAATAAAAGAAGGTGCTAACCTGCATTGTAAAGGGAATTTCCTCAACACAAGCACCTTATTTCATCAGTCCAGCAGTCCATCTCTGGATACTATTTCTCACTTATGACATGACTCAACCATCTCTTTCTCCAGTCATACCAAATCTTCATACTTGCTTTTATTTTTTTTTTTTGTTATGTCTTATGTACAAGGCATCTTTAGTGATATGCTCCAGTTTGCTTCCAACCACCATGTGTCTTCTTCCCAAAGACTTTCAGGTCAACTGAAATTGTGATTCCACTAAGATCATGTTATTCTATGATTGACAGCTATATAGCATCTCTAAAAGAATATTTTTGCCTAAAATAAATGAACTTTTGCAGCAATACTCAACTAAGAATGACCAAAAATTCTTTGTAAACCTTAACTACACCTACATAAAGCAGATTCAAGTTCCATATCAGATAAATGTTGGCTACATGACCTCCCAGACCTAGAGCAATTGTCTCTAAGTCACAGAGCAATTATCAATCAATCTGTACTGGTAGAGGATTTCTGCTACTGGTAGAGTCATACACTGATGAAATCATAGATCTAAGCTCCCCACCTAATCAGCTATTATCATTAGCACAATTCTCCAATGAATCTAACACCTCATCAATGAGAGTGAATATTGTTTTCACTGATTCATCCTGCAACCCACCCATGCTCACCCACCTTGAGTAATTCTCACCTATGTTCTCTCACAAATTTACTCCAAAGCTTCACAAATAGTACATTATAAATGTTTAGCAATCTGCCAGAGGTGGGGTGGGGGAAGAGATAAGTTTTAAATACCACTCACTTCTAGGTTTAATTGTCACTATTAAGATTTTCTTCATCACTTTTTCATGTCTAGATGATCAACAAAACAAGAAATCATGTCTTGATTTGTAGCATTTACAAATTTCTAAGATATAAAACCTTACTCTGAAAACTGACCAAACTCTTCTTGAAACTTGCTCCAGTATAGACCTGGGTTTCACTCCTGAAGCCCTTTGAGAATGCTATTGATATTGTGTGGATACAAATTGTGTGGAAACATGCAAGGTGATCCAGGCTTCTTCAATCTTACTACATGGTCAGTCCATCATTTTGTTGTTGTTGTTGTTGTTGTTGTTACATATCTCTCTGTTATTATTCTTTTCCCAACTTCTACTCCTTAATCTGTTTATAACATGTGGCACCCTACTCTTGTATGCTTTCACCCTCTCGATCTTGGATACTTCAATTCTTGGAGGGGGGGTTGTTTTGATTTTTTTAGATTTTTCAAGGCAGTGGGGTTAAGTGGCTTGCCCAAGGCCACATGGCTAGGTAATTATCAAGTGTCTGAGGTCGGATTTGAACCCAGGTACTCCTGACTCCAAGGCCAGTGCTCTATTCACTGCGCCACCTAGCTGCCCTGATACTTCAATTCTTTGGAGACTATATAACTCTATTGCTTATAGCAATACAACATTAATGGAAAAATACTGGTATTAAATATAGGACTATTGTTATCTATATAATTAATAATAATATTATCTAATTTTATGTGCATCATCTATACAGAGGCAGCACAATGTAGAAAAAAGAGCACTGATTCTAGAGTCAAAGGACCTGGGTTCAAATTTTGCCTCTCTTACTAACCACCTGTATTATCTTAGAATATTACCTCACTCTGTGAAGCTGTTTCTTCATATGTAAAATGGGGACAGTAATAATGGTTAGTTCGCCTCAAAGCTAAAAAGACCTGGGTTTAAGTTCCACTTCTGACACATATTGTCTGTGTGATCCTGAGCAAATCACTTAAGAACTCTTTAAGCTATAAGGTTTAATCTGCATCAGTTGATGGAGGTTCCTTGGTCAATAGAAAATCACTAACTATCCCAATCTATAGTATTATTAGAAATAATAATATCATCTAATTTTTCTGAATATCATATGTTATAAAGAGACATTGTAGCATGGGGAAAAGGCACAAGCTTTGAATTCAAGGTTTAAATCCTTCCTTTGTCACTTGTGATAGAATTGTGGAATTGTGTGAACCAAAATGACTCCATCTTGTAGAACTGATTCCATTATGAGACCTTCTAATAAATTCTACCCACTTGTTAATTGTGGAAAATGAGTGACAACTTGTTTCATATCTGGAAAGGTCCCTGCTTGTCCCCCCCCCTTTCTAATTCCTTATCATTTATTGCCCTCCAATTTTGGAAAGTCCCTAATCTTTCTTCCAATTAGAAATCAGATGGCCTATTTGTATCCTGGTTTAAATCCTATTAATTGTTTTCTTTTAATGCATGAAAAACTGTCTCCTCCTGTGACCAGGGTCTGGTCCAATTTCTTATGTAATTAAGCATGCATTGTTTAATAGCTAGGAAGCTCAAACCTTTATTTCCTCAGTTATTTCAGATTTCACCCATCACATTTATTACTTGTGTGACTCTGAGCAGCTCACTTAAATTCTTTCAGCTTCAGTTTCTCACATGTAAAATGAAAGAGATGAATAGAATGGTTTCTGAGGTTTCTTCCAGATCTACATGTATAATTCTATTATTTCATAAATATAATGACTAGATGATGGATAGAAAAGTGAAAAAATAGGTAGATTCACAAATAGAAATTAGATGAAAAATAGACATAAATACACGGATATCCAATGAGCTAAACAGATAGAAAAACAGCTAGATAGAAAGATAGAGAATGACAGATAGATAGAGAAACATAAAGAAATAGAAAGTGAAAGATAGAAAGACAGAATAAAACATAAAAAAACAAAAAAAGAAAGTCAAACAGTAAGACAGAAAAAGACAGGAAGACAGGAAGGAAGGAAGGAAGGAAGGAAGGAAGGAAGGAAGGAAGGAAGGAAGGAAGGAAGGAAGGAATGGAGGGAGGAAGGGAGGAAGGGAGGAAGGAAAGAAGGAAGGAAGAAAGAAAAAGAAAGAAAGAAAGAAAGAAAGAAAGAAAGAAAGAAAGAAAGAAAGAAAGAAAGAAAGAAAGAAGAAGAAAGACATTCAGGTCCATTCTAAATCTTTGAGTACTTAAAAGTTTCAACAAAGAGTCAGAGAGGTCATTAATATTTAAAACATTAGGTCTTTATAATGGTGTTTTAACTTACATAACTTATGTTAATGTATGTTAAAAATTGAACTTTAAAAGCCTAAGAACAGGAGCCTGAGGGAACTGGGAAGAGAAAAAGGACTTCACAGCAAAAGATATCAAAAAGTATCAGTCACTAGAGAATTTTAGGTGTTTTAAGTGTTCAGACCACAGGAAAGTGAGGAAGCAATTGGTCCCTGCAAGAAGTCACCTTCAGACTTAGCAGGCTGATCTCTGACCATCATTCATTTTCTAGAGTTTCACCAAAAAAAAAAAAAAGGAAGAAAGGACAGGTCCAGAAGAGAGGTGATTGCTGCAAGAATGATTAGACAGAGAAAGAAAGTCACAGACATAGGGAGAAACAGGGAAAGAGATAAAGAAAAAGGCAAAGAAAAGAATCAAAAGAGACAGAGAGGAAACAGAGACAGAGGAGATGGAAGAGGAGACATACACAGATATTTATATATTATATATATAATATATATGTTTGTATGCTACTTCATTCTATTATTTTTATAATTTTATTATAGTTTATAATATATTATATTAATAGTTATCACTTTAAGAATTTATAAATCAAATTAATAATTGTATTTTGTATTGATTAATAATTAAATATATTATATTTTATATCATATATTATCTACATTGAGCTACTTCATTTCTGCTTTGCTCATGAGGACAAGACATATGGGGAGGTCGTCTGCCAGATCTCCTGTGTCACACAATTTCAAAGTTCTTAAGAGAAACTTTGAGAATGTCCTCTTAACACTTTTTACTTGCCCTGTGTGCATTCTCCATAAAATAGTTTTTTTGGCAAGGGGGTGTTTGGCATTTGAATGATGTGGCCAGTACATTGGAATTACCCTCTCTGCAGTAGAGTTTGAATACTTGGCAAGTTTAGTTTGCAAAACGGCATTACTGTCTGGTGATTTTCAGAATTTTCCTAAGACAATTCAAATGGAAGTCATTCAGTTTCCAGGCATACAATAATATCCAAGTTTCATAGACATACAACAATGAGATAAGCACAATGGCTCTGTAAGACCTTCTGTTTGGTAAACAATCTAATAACTCTTCTGACACATTTTTCCTTCAAAGTCTCCCAAATATAAGCTAGCTTTGGCAATAGATGTGTCAAACTCATTATTAATGTGTAAGTTCCATCAAGAACACTGCTAAGGTAAGTGAACTTAACCAATATTCAAAACTTCTTCATTTGCTAAAACTGAAAGCTCCACATATTAATGGTGTGGTACTGGTTGATGGAGCATCTATATTTTCTTGGTGTTAATGGTTCAGCCAAAATTAGCATCAGAAGCAGAAAATAGATTCATGCATTGTTGCATCTCATCTTCAGAGGTTACATTGAGCACACATTCATCTGAAAACAAAAAAAAAATAATTTATCATCACTGTGGTAGTTGACCTTGATGTTCTGCCCAGTTTTATTGAAGGCATTTGACAACATGGCTATAAACATTATTCTAAAAAGCAAGAGGATAAATTCTTAAACTTGAAAAGGCTACAAGCCAAGACTAAAGTGGAGAGAGCATTGGTACATGATTTTTTGTTTGCAGATGACAAACATGCCCTCAAGAGGCTGACATACAATATTGATTAACTTCTCAGTGCCACCAAATTTTGACATAATTTTCCATAAACCCTCACCCTTGTCAGAATCAAAGACCTTGGTCAGATCTACAAACATTTTGGAGAGAGATAATATCAGATTCAGAGAGACAAGCATACAGAGAAAGACAGACAGACAGAAACACACAGAGACAGAAAAAGAGCAGAGAAATAAAGTGAGGTTGTTGGACTATCACAATGGACTAGTTCATCATGTCAGAATATGGACAACATGAATTTTTCATTGACTCTTCTTTTGAAGTATGGATAATGATGATGATGATGGGTTATTGCTTTGTTATTTTTTTAAATAATTATGGATTTTTCCAAGGAGGCTTTACAATGCCCTCACAGGTTCAATGTAATTAGTACAATTCTGCATTTGGGAATATACCAGTGTGACCAGGGCAAATCACATCACCTCCCTTGGTCTCAATTTCCTCTTCTATAAAATGAGGGAGTTGAATGAGAAGAAGCCTGTAATGTCCCTTGTATATTGAAAGCTGGAAACCTATGATCTTTCAAGAGATGGATAGGGAATTCTGCTTAGACTCTGTTTCCTTTTACTATGTATCCAACCTCTTCTCTCCACTCACATATTCAGGTCCCTGTCTCACTCCTCTATCACCTCTTCACTGGACTGTTGCAATAGCCTCCTAATTGACCACCCTCTTTCTTAATTGAAGACAAAGAGCATTCTAGCAATGTACTAACCACTGGGAATATAACAAAAATTAAACTTAGTTTAGAGGATCTTGTGAAATTCTTATAAATTTTCCTCTTCTCCTTTATCCTGTACAATAGATGTTGGTGCATAACTGGCGATCATCTGCTTAATGTTATTTTTCTCATTCTTGTGAATACTGCAAAAAAGGATGCCCAAGTAGCCCAGAAAGAATATTTCTTCTTGACTTTAGTTTCATGATGAAACTGTTATAAATGGCTCGTGACTACTTAGTCCAGAGTGATTAAAATGGTTTTTCATTAAGGTATCTTAAAATGGCACACCTCTCTCAAGGTGGGAGAAGGGCAAGGAATCCCAGAAATGGAAAGTTTTTTAATGCACTTTGCAAAGCCTTTTTCCTGCCCCTTCAATGCCAATCATAGGCTGTGGTCACAATCTAATTGATACTTTGTTCCCCATACATTTTCTCCTCCCTGCTCATTATACTAAGGAGCAAGAACAGCTAGATCTCCTTGAGCATGCAAAGGAGAAGGTCAAGACCCACCTTAGAAAGGTGGGGCACACCCACCTAATCTCAGTTTTTGATCAGATTGAATCTTTTGACTTTAACTCTAGCCCATAGGCAGAGCCCAGTCTTTGTAATGTAAACTAACAATTCTCCCTTCACATTCTTGTGGAACCCAAACACCCCTATTCCTCACAAAACCAACTTAGCAAATGTCTTCATTCATTTCTCTGAAGAGAACCTCTCAGGTACATTATGTAGTTTCATCTAAAGCAAGAATACCAATATGGAAGTTTCATTATTTCTAATAATTTTTCAATTCATTGGTCATTGAATGAGATATTACAACACTGTTTTCTAGGTCATTTCCCCCCTTCTCTCCCCTATCTTCTGCTCCAATATTCTCCTTCTGCAATGAGGACTAAATAATATATGTGATTTTGCTGTCATATACTGCTATATTTCCAGGCTGGGAGAAGACTAGTTCATCTTCCACCCCACTCCAGTAAAGGTTCAGGAAGTTCTAACATATCAGTCCAATGGGAAGGGAATAAGAAGGACCAGGTGTTCTGATGGTCAAATCTGAATTGAATTCTATAGAGAGTAAATACTCTGGAAATATACATGCTCTTCTTTAAATTTACTTTACACACTGCTATCATTAGTGCTGGTGGGTAGGGTTGTTCAGTGGATAGAATTTTGGACCTGGAGTTGGAAAAACCTGAATTCAAATCCAGTCTCAGACACTGGTTATATGACTCTGAGCAAATCACTTAATCCTGTTTGCCTCAATTCCTCATCTGCTAAATAAGCTGGAGAAGGAAATGGCAAACCACTCTGGTATCATTGCCAAGAAAACTCCCAGAGTTAGACAAACTGAAAAATAACTAAACAACTATCATTAGCCCTAGGTTGAGACATGGAGGAAGGAGAGATGTAATGAGTGATTCATATTTTCTACAAATGAAGTCAAATATAGTCAAAGCAAAGTTTAGATCTTTTCCCCAATGGACTCTTTTCTTTTATGCAGTTTTTCCAGACAACTTCATTCATAATAAGGAAATATTAAGGGCAAGCTTTCTTTGTAGCAAAATTTAAGGATATTTCAATATTCAGCATGTACATTAGTATTTTAAATGCAGTATAGACAAAACATAATTGAGACTTTTCCAAAGTTCATGTTTACTTGAGCTATATATGACATCCTCTGGTCTTTGTTGGTGTTGTGGGTGATGAAGTCTCAAATCTATTAGATCTGAGATCTATAGCAGCTGCTAAATTAAATCTCACAGTAAAACCAGACCTTTGCAAATATATTGCTCCAAAGGATACCTTCCAAGAAACAGAGCATCAGATCACTTTTCATTTGTAATTTTTAAGACAAACATTATCCATGAAGGATAAACAGCATAGAGAATGACAGACCAACACATCTCATCATTATATAGAACTGACAGAGGAAATTGAATTAATTATTCAACACAGCTTTAAAGAACAATGCCAGATTTGAATTACAAGAAGAAAGGTTCATCAATTTTCTTTTTTTCATGTTCACCTTAAAAAAGTAATCAGACAATTGCTCCAAATCATTATTGATTAGAGAAATGCAAATTACAGCTCTGAGGTACCACCTCACATCTCTCAGATTGGCCAATATGATCAGAAAGGATAATGATCAAAGTTGGAGGGGATATGGGAAATCTGAGACACTAATACATTGTTGGTGGAGTTGTGAACTGATCCAACCTTTCTGGAGAGCAATTTGGAATTATGCCCAAAGGGCAATAAAAATGTGCATACTTTTTGATCCAGCAATACTACGACTGGGTCTATATCTTGAAGAGATCTTGATAAAGGGTAAAAATCTCTCATGTACAAAAATATTCATAGCAGCTCTATTGTAGTGGCAAAGAATCAGAAATTGAGGGGTTGCCCATTAACTGAGGAATGTTTGACCAAATTGTGGTATATGTATGTGATGGAACACTACTGTTCTAGTAGAAATCATGAAGGATGGGAAAAGTCTGGGAAGACTTGCATGAATTGATGCTGAGTGAGATGAGCAGAACCAGAAGAACATCATACATACTAACAACAACATGGAGGGATGATCGACCATGATGGGCTTGTTCACTCCATCGGTGCAAAAATTAGGGACAATTTTAGGAGATTTGTGATGGAAAATACCATCTGTATCCAGAGAATGAATTGTGGAGTTTAAACAATGACCAAAGTTTATTATCTTCAATTTTTAAAAGTTATCTTATGTAATATGTAGTTTTGCTATCCCTAATGTTTTCTTTTTTCTTTTTGGATCTGATTCTTCTCTCATAAATTCAATTCATTCTATCCTTATCTTGGATGCAGATATGGGAAGGGGGAGGGAAGGGAGGGAAGGAGAAAAATTATATAACTCAAAACCTCGCCAAAAAAATAATGACTGGTAGAAAGTACCATTGTGTATAAATGGAAAACAAAATATTTATATAATTCTTAAAAAAAGTGATCTAAGACTTATTAAGGGCCTACTAAAATTCCACCTTCTACAGGAAGATGTATCTACCTTTCTTCCTCCCCCCTTCCAACCACCTCCTGAACCTTCCAGATATTAATAATTCCAATTTCCTATTAATTATTTCCTATTTATCTTAATAATAGCTTGCTTCCTATTTGTCCTAAATATAGAGCTTGCTTTGTTTATATTTGTTTATATGTCCCTCCTCTCATTAGATTGTAAGCTCCTTGAGGGTAGGGACTATCTTTTGTCCCTTTTTATAACCCCAGCAATTAGCATAGTGCACAGCAAATAGTAGGGACTTAATAAATCCTGGATTCTTGTAGTTAATCTTTGATCCTCCTCAAAAATTATAGAAAACCCTGTCCTCTCCTTGTAGTCTTTCCTTACTAATTTCCTTCTGCCTAGTCTTTATCATTCAGTGGAAAGAGGACTGGAAGTGAAGTCAAGGAGGCATGAATTCAAATCTAGCCTCAGACTTTTACTAGGCAAGTCATTGGACCACTATCTGCCTCAATTTCCACATCTGAAAAATGGAGATAAAAATAGCACTTATTTTCTCAGAGTCATTTTAAGGATAAAATAATATGACATTTGTAAAGTACCTTGCAAACTTTGAAGTACTATATAGAGCAGCTAGGTGGTAAAGTGTATAGAGCACTAGAATCAGGAGGACCTGAGTTCAAATCCAATCTCAGATATTTTATACTAGCTGTATGACCTTGGGCAAGTCACTTAACCCTGTTACCTCACCAAAAAAGGAGGGGGGTGAGGAAAGAACTATATAAATACTAACTATATTGATGATGGCCTTTGTAGCCACCATAAGTCTTCACAATTCCTTTCCTTCCACAAACTTACTCTCTAGTACTGAACTTGAAATCTTATATCCTATCCTGTCTTGCTCTCTACTACAAACTGATCTTAATAGATATAGTCATTGTTGCTGCTATTGTTTTTGTTGTTGAGCCATTTTCAATTATATCTGATTTCCTTAACCCCATTTGGAGTTTTCTTGGCAAATACTGGAATGGTTTTGCCATTTCCTTCTCCAGCTCCTTTTAGATAAGGAAACTGAGGCAGACAAAGTTAAATGACTTGTCCAAAGTCACAAGGCTAACAAGTGTCTGAAGTTAGATTTGGAATCATGAAGATGAGTCTTCCTGACTCCAAACTTGGCATTCTATCCACTGTACCCCTTAACTGCCTAGATATGTTCATGGGTCATTGGAAATTGAGTATATTTTCTTTTCTTCAGCTAAGGATTTAATCACTTAACCACCTTATATTGAGAAGTATCTGATCCTGCTTCAGTTCCTTTACTTTTGGATTGGCTGGATCCCACAATCCACACATTTTATTCTAATTACAAAGGAAATGGTGGAATCCCTCCCTTTTGGATACAATTCTCATCACTGATGTTTTATTCTAATTAAAAATTTTAACTTACTGTGATAACAATGTTCGCTTATTCTTGCATCACAGTGTGTAATATATATTTGTTGGCTGATTGACAACTCAGTTTTTAATTGATTCTTCTTCCTTTGATCATTTCAATCACAAGCATCAAATTCAGATTTTGCAAGTGAAGAGTTTTAGTTGATATGTCTATAACAACAACAAAAAAAGCATTGGTCTACATTATGATTATACAATCATGGAATTAGAGCTGATTCAGAGACCATGACTATTGCTTTATAGATGAGGAAACTGAGACCTCCATTATATTTGTATATACTGTCCTTGTGTCCACAGGAAGGAGTTTTATTACCTCTTTCTCACTCCAAAGGTCATTTTCCTTAATAGAGAAAGTAGAATAGAGTTGTTTTGTCATCCTTTTTTAAGTCCATTATTGTTGTCTCATAAATCCTAATCAGTTATCTTTTTTTCTTTGATCCTCCTTTTGTGATATTGTTTGGGTTTTGATGACTCAGAGAAGAAATTGTTTGCTTCTGGCTGGAAACTCTGAGGGGATTGATTCTTTTGAGAAAGCAAACTTCTTACACAACCTTTAATCACTGAATGGGTGTTGCTTCAGACAAACTTAGACCTGGAAAAAGATCTTAGCTTAAAAAGGCCAAAGTCTCCCATTGCATTCAGGGTCATCACTGGTTGTCCTGACCTGAGTCTTACCACTGCACTGGGAATGACTCAGGAAGAAAGACTGGGACAGATGACTTTGTACAGTCCTCCCTCATTTAAATCCAATTTACTTGCAAGTCAAGACATAACCCTGCTGATGTCGCTGGGCCTTTTTGAGGATAAAGGAAATAATCTTTTGCACACCCCAGCCCCACCAAAGAGATTTAATTTTAAACTTCTTGTTGCTATTAGCATTATTGCCAATCTCTGTAGGATTTATCTCCTGAATTTTAATGTATCAGAGATTTTTCCTACAGGCTCGTACCATTCATTTGTATTCATCCTCAGTTGTCTTTCCTCCCATCTTCTATACATAACTTTTATGATCCATATTAGTTGCTGAGATGACTACCTCCATTTCTTCTCTATCAAAATCAACTTTTGCCTTCAGAAGTTCATCCTGGACAGTTTCTCAAATTTTAAGGACTGAAGTCCCATGTAAAATTTAGACCCTGAGGTTTTACCTTGAGATCCTACTTCTTCAAAATTTTGGATAGAGATCAAATTAGGTTTGGGTTTTCTTTCTTATTTATTAAAATTTCTCATTAGAGTTTCATAATATCTACTTCAGCAGTTAATTCCTAATTGTTGGTCAGATGCAATTTCAGTATAGTAGTTCCTTTCATCATATTTTCTACCTTTAATGAGTGAAATTACAATTAAGTTAAATTAAGAATTTAGCAGAATTAACTCCACCAGATGCCTGGAGAGTAAGTGGCAAAAATAATAAATTATTGTTGTTTTATGAACTCTATCATGCCTCTTAGGCAGATTTCTAAATTTGTACTCTTCTTTTCCTCTGGTCACTCTTCAGACTTCTTCATTGCTCAGTTGCCTTGTCAATCTGGAAAATACTTTCTGTCTCTGCATCCACTGATTGCTGAGACCTTCCCAGAATCTGCATTTTCAGGGGGGGTCCCCCAGATCAGTCATGCTCACCCCCTCACTCCTCAAAGTTCTATTTCATATCTTTCCACCTTAGCTCTATCTGGGTACTTCTACCAAACCCATCCCTACTACTTTTCAGTAGTTTTCTGTGTATCATTTTTCTGTGTTCTAGTCCTTTTCTGTATTCTATTCCTCCTTTAGAATATAAGCTTAGTGAGGGTGGTGGGGAGGGGGCTCCTAAAATTTAGTAAAGGGTCTGGCATAAAGTAATTACATACTGAACGCTTTCTGATTTGATTTATTGATTGATCCATTTCATGAACTCATCATTGCCTTCCTTCTTCTAGACAGGTAGTCTATTAAATATTCATACTATAATATTTCTTATGTTTTGCTCTCCCTTGACCTTTGTACAATTATATATATTTATATATAATTACTGAAATCTATATAGTGTTCTAATATTTACAAATTGTTTCATATAGATTATCACATTTGAGTTTCAAAATAAAACAATGAGTATGTTCAATAGGTATGATCATTCCCATTTTACAGATGATGAAATTGTTAATGAAAGACCTTCTATGACTTGCTCATGCTCAAATAGCTTGCAAGTATCAGAGGTGGGATTAAACTCACTCCATTTCCAGAACATTTTTCTCAACATCTATTATTTCCACACATTTCTCATGATCACTACCTACAAAATATTCTTATACTATGCTTGTCAATACCACTCTTACACCCTTTTAGCATTTTGCAATATATTATATTTATTTCTGTACATATGACAATAGCACCCATCACTGCAAAATAAGCTTCCTTGGGGCAGAAATATTTTTCATTTCTGTCCTAGCTGTACCTAACATGGGCACCTTGCACATAGTGCACCCTTAAATATTTATCAAATTAAAATGGGAAGGACCACCCATATAAAAAGATACTTGGTTTTTCCCCCTGAACCCCTAAAGTAGATGGAACCAAAGTATTTAAGGTTATTATGAACTCTCACCTGACCATTATCCAAGCTGAGGTAGGAAGGATGAAATTAAGGGGAAAAAAATGTTGCTATATAATGTTGTTTAGAATTCAATCATAAAAAGCATTTGCTCAAGACTCATAAAAAAAAGATTTCTTAATTTAAGGTTATGTAAGTGTACTGTATGTACATGACTATTTGCTTATTTTCTACTCCATTCAAAAGTAAGTTTCTTGATTGTTTTTGGCTTTCTTTGTATTCTCAGTTTTTCATATATTGCCTGACACATAGTAAGTCCTTAATAAATAGCTGTTGATTGATTAATAAGAATAGTTTGATACATAGGAACTGGAAATTTGCATTCTGTGAGTTACCCTTTAACCAAACTTGAGTATAAGTGGAATCAAAATCCCCCAAACAATTATATTCTTCAGCATTTAGGGGCAAATAACCCTGTCTTTCTCTGTATATAGCAAAGTGAAAATTATATGAATTCAGTTCAATTTTACAAGAACTTATTCATCATTCATTCAAGGATCCCTGCAATGACAAAAATAAAACTATCCCTGCCATCAAGGCAGGGATGCATTCTATTGTAACTGCTCTGTTATGAGCATTGCTTGGAATTCTGAACAAAAACATTCCAAATAAGCCATGATCTCCCCTAACATTGCTTTTAATCATAAAAAAGTTTTCCTCAGCTTACATTTAATTCTACTGGGTCTAGAGCTATTAAAACTTGGAACTCTCTGAAAAGCTTCCCCTGGGATCTTCCTATGGATGCTGGTACTATGCTTTAGAATTTATGCTCTTGGCTTTCACACTCCCAAGGTTTCAAGTTTTTTCTTGATGATTCTAACCTGGGCCAGATAAGAACAAATTACCCTGGTAAGAAAAGTTTTTACCAACTGGTGACATGGTAGGAAAATAAATCTATACTTGAGGCAAATCTGAGTAGAATATTTTTCAGAGTGATCATTTATCCTTCAAAAATAAAGCACCTTTTTTGCAATATGGCTAATATAGAAATATATTTATAATTGACATCACGTTTCTTGATTTCTTAGTGTACAGGAGATGGGTGAGAGAGAGAAAGACAATTCAGAACTCAAATTTCTTAAATAAATATTAAAAATAAAAAATAATTTTTTAAATACAAAAGAAATGACTGATATCTATGTGTTTATAAAATGTATATATAGCTATATATTAAATATATAGCTGTATAAAATGTGAAATATTTTCAAATTAGATATGTGTGTCAATGTGCACATTAGCTTGATATATGTGAAATATACAAATGAATATATATGAAAAATACATGCATATACATATACTGTGTGTGTGTGTGTGTGTGTGTGTGTGTGTGTGTGTGTGTGTGTGTGTTTTAGCTAAGTGATGCTATATAAGAGTGCTGGGCCTGGAGTCAGGAACATTCATCTTCCTGAGTCCAAATCTGGCCTCAGACAATAACTAGCTATATGACCCTAGATATGTCATTTAACCCTTAAATTTTTGCTTCAGTTTCCTCATCCGTAAAATGAGCCAGAGAAAGAAATGGCAAACTTTCCCAGTCTCTTTGCCAAAAAAAACCCAAATATGGGGTCATGAAGAGTTACACATGACTGAAAAACAAGTGAAAAACAAGAACAAAAATATACATACATGCAAGTGGATGCATCTTCTTCCAGCTAACAATAATGTCAAAATGTTCTAGTCTAGATCTGATTTAATAATAGAAAAAATGAGACACTTCTAGATCATTCAGCAGTTAACAAAAGGAAATTTTCTTAAAGGAGAAAGATATTCAACAACAATGGATAGTGAGGATATGCCGAGCTGATTTAGCTGATAGAAGACTTTGAGAGTCATTTCAATATCATTTAAAGGAAAAACTAGTCTAACTTGCATAGGGATAGATATTGCTCTTACCACACAGGATCAAAGCTATAAACAAAACATTCTACAAAAAGAAACCTTTAACAGTGACAAGTGAACTGTCAAAGTCCTATTGGAAATTATTAACAAAATTAGAACTGGAACTGGAAACTTCTAGGCTAGTGAATAAAAATTATATGTTTAATCTCTATCCCCAGTGACAAGCTATTTTAAATGTTTGAATTAATTCAAATAAATGACAATTCAAACATTTTTTTTCTTTCCAAATAAGGGTAATTGAACAGTTTTCAACTATTTTGTTCCCTTTCAAAGCAGCTTTTGTCTATACCCATAATCTCTGACTCATATAAATCAGGTCTCTTCCATGAATAAAGAGGAAAGTAGAATAAGAATCTCAATGGGATATACACCAATAGAAGGTCTTATAACACATTACACTTGTATAGTGCTTTTAAGTTTTCCAAAACATGTTTGACTCCATTATCTCTTCTTATCCCCACAATTTCCTGTTGAAACAAGTAGGACAAATAGGATACTCCCTATTTAACAGATGAGAAAATTGCTATAGAGAGATTGTTACTTTATTTTGAGATTATATAACCAGTTATTGGAAGAGTTGGCACAAGAGTCCCAAATCATCTTGGAAAACAGCAGGAAATCATAAAGCTATTTGCTATTTGCCATATACCTTCTCTCAAGGGATTGTGAACTTTCCAACAGGGAAGAAAGAACAGATAATAGCTATTCCCCACTTCCCACCCTGATCTTAGACTTCACTGCCAATACCACCACTCCTATTACTCATTCTCCACTCTTCATCTTCTGTCCCTGTGGTCCAAATGTGAAAAGTCATTTCCCTTACAAAAATACATATGATTATGCCATGTACTAGACCAGTAGTCTCCAAACTATCCTGAATACCCATAAGTAAAGAATTTTTGAGTATGAAATTCAATAATTACATATTTATTTCAAAGTTATATGCATAAATTATTTTACTAGTAATTATATTTAATATAAAATGAAGGTAAAAATAGACATTTTAAAAGGATGAAACAATATTTTACCCTAGAGTCAATAGAGAGTGACTGGAGTTTCTTGAGTAAGGGAGTAACAATCATACCTGTGCTTTAGCAAAAATCATCTTGATAGCTGTGAATTTGATGTAATGGAGTGGGAAGAGACTTGAGGCAGGGACCAATTAGGAGCATTTTACATTACAGGCAATAGATGATGAGAGACTGTACTAAGGTGGTAGCTATATGAGCAGAAAGAAAAGGATGAATGGAAAAGATGTTTTGCCATTAGAAACTACAAAGATTTGATAACTAATTGGATATAAGAAGAAGGAAGAAGAGATTGGGGGAAGGACTGAGGGAAGAAAAAAGAGTCAGTCAGAAAAAAGAGAAAGAATATGTGTGTGTGTGTGTGTGTGTGTGTGTGTGAGAGAGAGAGAGAGAGAGAGAGAGAGAGAGAGAAAGGTTATAAATTTGGGTGTTGGGAATGATGGGAATATTCTTGATAATAATAGGTAGATATGGAAGAGAAATGGATTTGAAAGAAAGATATTATCCTAAGATCCATAAGACTGTAACCTCAACATACCTATTTATCTTATGCAAATCATTCTATCCCTCCAAACATGTATGCATTAATGTATATGTGTATACATGTTTTCTGCTATCTAGCAACTTGGTGCTAAAGTGTTCTGGGATGTCTATGACTCTGAACAGTCTCTTGGCAGTTTATGTTCAATACTGGAACAAAATGAGGTATTCCTGGGTCATTTAGCAGTTAACAAAAGGAAATTTATTTAATCATAAGAAAAGAAGGTTATTCAATATGATTGCCATAAGAAACAAAAAAGTTGGAGGGGGGGAAGAGTATTCACACTCACTAGCCTCTGTCCTGCAAAACAGAACAAGCCTAGGAATGCAGAGTCAACAAAGGGTTCCTGACATAGACAGGAAGTGATTGATGGGTTATATATAGCAGAGGTGAATTTTCCTGATAGCACCTATACCTGCTACTGTGTGTGTCTGTCTGAAAGTTTTTCCAAAACCAAGTTATGCATAAAGAAAGGGGTTGGAAGCTTGTTCAGTTGGGGGAGTATGGTCTTGGAGTCAAAACCCAAATTCATTGTCATAGGAAGGGTTTGCTCTATCTTCAAACTCCTGATCATGTACTTGATAGGGTCATGTCATGGTTCTCCCAGAGTCACCAGTTTGGAGATCACTACACTAGATTACAAGGTCTTCAATAGAAGCAGGAGTTAAGATCTTTTAAAGCATGCTCTTCCTTTTAAGAAAAATAATAAATTAATGTATAGGGTTGAAAAGTTTTCTAAATATTCCATAAAAGCTTCTCCTTACTGCTGGGTCCTGGCTGGAATTTTTCAATCTAGTCCCTTAAATGAAATGGCAGAATAATAAAAAGAGCTTACCTTGAACTCGAGAAATAATAAATCTATTGCATAAAATGGGAAATGGGAAATTAGCATGTAAACCCTGGGTTTTTCCCATGTGTACAACTATAAATCAGGTGTCATAAGAATATAGAAATTAGCATATTGATGAACTTCAAGAATATACTGACATGACTTAAACTTTTAGAACAAAGATATATTTGTCAAAGATAAAACAAATCTGAAACATTTGCCATGACTAGCAAAAAATAACATCTTAAACTTCTTGGGAAATCCTTGGACAAAAAATACAATTCTTTTTCCCCCTAAAGAATCTGAATCTTCATCCCGCATATCCAATCTTCCCCTAAAGAAAAAAATATATATGGCAGCCACATATATCACAGAATCAAATATGACCCCTTTTTTATAAAGTTCTGCCAAATGTATACTGTAGTACAATGAAGTTAAAATGATAATTTTCCCACTAAACCATCCAAACAAATTTATTTATTCATAACCTTCCCAAGTTATGAGGGAATGACATTTATTTTAAAGAATATACAAAATCAAATATAATAAGGACTATTAGGTCATTTTTATGACTTTGCTGAACACTGTTTTAATTTAAAACTAGATTCTAATATCAAATTGTTTTAATGCTTCTATATTACTTTCTAGATACATTTGGATTTTAAGCTCAAGAGGCTTAAAATTCAAATACTGTCAAAGGCAGAGAGACAGAGGCTTTAATCCATAGCTTCCCCCAAACAGAGGTAGAGCGTGAACTTAACACCTTAGATCATAAAATTCTAGAAATGGAAGAGCACTTTAGCCACAATATTACAGAAGATGAAAATGAGACTCAAAAAATGGGAAATGACTTGATCATATAAATAAATTGATGACTGTCCCAAAACCTTTCCCCAACTAGCCTATCATGACTCCTAAAACTCCTACACAGCTTACGTGTTTGTGATAAAATACTTTAACTTTGTTGAAATATGAATGTTACTTGGGAGATATTACATAGTGAATGATTTTTTTGTGGGTTTTTTTGTGGGGGTTTTTTTGTGTTTTTTTACTGCACTTGCAATTTCATTGGACTCATACTTCTGCAACTATTGGATTAATTAAAAGAAAAATAATGTTTTGAGGGGGTGGAATATAAGACAGGGAAGTTTTGATAAAAGAAAAAAGCAGCCAGAGATGCAAAAAAAATTGTCTAGGTATAGAATAATAATCAAAAGGCATTGCAGGGGAGTTTCTACAACAGTTTGTCTGAATATAAAGAGGAACTCATAATCACTAGAAACTTGGAAAAGATCTGTAATATCAACAATGTAAATATTGCTTCCAGCAGTACAAGTTGCAACTCATCTAAATTTTCTAAGCTATATTTTTTCATCCTGTTGAACTCTTATCCATATCCTCTTATAAAACTTCCATTAAGGTCCTCCCAACTTGCTGAAGGACATTCTCTAAATATCTTGATATTATATGCATCTCAATGAAGCACCAAGACATTTATCATTTCTCACTCTGAAAAGATCAGTTCACCTCATCTTTCAATCATACCTATTTCTAATAATGTCCCCTATGCTACTTCTACTATGTAATTATTTGTCATTAATATGTCACAAACTCTTTAAGTCTACCAACCCTATTGGCCTTTGGATAATCCACCACCCTAATTCTTCAGAGACTATGGAATTCCATAGCTAATAGCCGTATAGTACCATTACAGGAATATTGATATTAAAAGGATTGATCTCTATTTCAGAGAAAAACTTGGTTTTGTTTAAAACATTGCACAGTTTTCCAAAGGCAATCATTTAGTATTCTCTGTAATCTTCTGAGACTTGATTCAATTAGCACAATGACAACTAGAAATAGAAACATCTGGAATTGTTACCAGATAGAATAATGCTTCCTTGAACATCCTCCATGACAGTGACAAATACTTTGGTTTGGCATATGTCTTCCTCCTTTATGCTTCACTTATTATTAATAATTAGATTCTGAGTAAGCATGGTTATCTCAGTTGTTACATCTCTCAAGTTGTCATGTATGCTTTTGACATATATATGAATGATACCTTGTTTATGACATTTTTCTCTCTTCTAGACACCAAGAAAAACATGGTAGGATCTTGTATCATTTCCAAATATTAATCAATTGTGGAACTGTAAAGGTGAAGCCAAGTGTAGAATATTGCTTATAAAAGTCTCCCCATTACCTTCTCATATTTTCATTAGGGATACTTTTAATATGTATGTAGATTATTCTGATCAAAATTTTTGTAGAGAGAGGAGAACAAGCATAAGAGTTAGGAGTTCCTGCTATTTAATTGGTCACTTTTTGTTTTTTGATTTTTGTTCTTATATTCTAAAAAAATTCTGATAGCATTGTTTCCTCTTTTACTTAAAGCAAGAATCAACTCCCAACTATATTGCTACCAGCACACACATCTATGTGTGCTTGATCTAGTTTTTTTCTTTCCATCTTTATTTTCTTGAGTGCCATTTCTACCACTTCAGACAATATATTGGAAGTTGTGATATAAGAGCAAATATCGTAGCTTTATGAACATCAATGGGAAAGAACTTGCTATAGAAAATGTCAGATCTTTTCCATTGTTTATCTGTTTATTGTCCACTTTCCAAACTACCATCCTTAACTACCTTAATGTGACCTGCCTTTGTTGGTCCTCTTGATAAATTTCTGTAAACTCATTTTTCCTTCACTACTTTTTCTTTCTTATAAATGAATTTATATTGCTAAGCTAATGTTAATTTACCTACTACATCTCTTCACTTATCAAAGAAATTAAGGGTTTTCTGGTCAAGGTGGTTACTAAGTGCTTTTAGTCTCCTCATCATGGGAATTGATTTACATAAGTTGAATTTTTTTCAGTAATGGTGGTAGGTCTATATTGACTTTTGTAATTTGATCATTTCCCCTATTCTCATTAGTCACCAGCTTCTTTAAATAGGGCAAATGGAATTATTTTAGTTACACACTAAATTTTTTTATTCTTTCTTTTGATTTGTTATTTTTGATCTTCATTCAAACTGATGGGCTCAATATATAGAGATAGTTCATTCAGAAATGACTTCCAGACTGCTAACAAGGCATGTCATTTGGGTATGGTATATGCTGAATAACACTGAACAAATGAATTAAATGATGTGTGACAGTTCATCAATCAACAAACATTTATTAAGTCAGGCTCTGTGCTAAACACTGGGGGCACAGCAATTACTAATCCACATCAAAAAAATTTCTCTCAATCTCTCTCTCTCTCCCTCTCTCCCTCTCTCCCTCCCTCCCTCCCTCCTGCAAATCTACCATGTACAACTTGCTTTTTCCTCCAAATATACAAGATTATATTGTAAATATTTTTTGTTCCCTTTTTCTTCCTTCCCCACAATGTCCTAGAGATGAGGGAATCTCATTGTTTGGTAAGATTCCATCAACCTTGGTACCCTATCTCATCACCATTCTTTGACTCTCTTATTAGAGAATAAAATTATGAGTTCCCAAAAACCTCCATTTAAGGAGGGAGCTCAGCTCTGAACATTTCATTTCTCATACGACTTTTCCACCAAGTCCTCCCTCCCTCACCCTCACCTCAGTTTTTCAGCTTCCTTTTGTCTTTTATGTGTTGCCTTTCCCCATCAGATTGTTAAGTTCCTTGAGGGGAGGGTCTGTTTTTCTTTTTTAGAACAGTGCTTAGAACAAAGTCTAGCTTAATAAACGTTTATTAATTGACAGACTGACACACATCATTTAGTTCATTTGCTCGATGTTATTTAGCATATAGCATACTCCTCATCTACCTGACTTTCTTTTTTAAAAATGTTGTTGATACATTTTTTTCAAGCCACATTCATATGCCAATATACCACAAAAGGAAACTAAACAGAAAGGAATGAAGGTCTTATTGTATTTCTCTTCCTTTTATAGATTGTTATGGTAAAAGAATTCAGGATAACTAGTTGAGCAGTCTATGACAGAGGAGTCATAGGAGTCTCTCCCAATCTATTTCCTTAAATGCTCTAATGTTCTTTGTTAGACCTCATGGGAGGCTGGTCTTCATAATGCAGAAGTTTCCTGCCAAGAGTCTACACAAAGCTTTTCCATCATAGTAGCCTTATTGTTCAGTCATGTCCAACTCTTAGTGACCCAATTTGGAGTTTTCTTGGCAAAGATACTGGAGTGGTTTGTTTCTCTAATTTTTCTAGCTTCTCTAGGTTTTTCTTCTGCAGCTTATTTTACAGATGAGGAAACTGGGGTCAACATTCTTAAGTGATTTACATAGGGTCACACAGTTCATATATATATATATATATATATGTATGTATATATATATACCTGAGACCAGATTTGATCAAGAAAATGAGTCTTTCTGACTTCCAGACTCAGTACTCTATACTCAACACCACCTCCCATACCCCCTTCATGGAACAACATGCCAGAACTTTTGCTTCATTGGCATTGCCTTCAAGAAACCATTATCACTTCTATACCATTCAAATAAGTTTTATTGGGATATAATTTATTGCTTTAACAGAAAAAAAATTATATAGACATCTTATAGTCTTTGACATAGTCACCCTGTTCCGGAAAATGCCACAGCTCATATGAGGTCTTTCATTTGGTCAACCATATTTATTAAGTATACTCTATTTGCCAGGCAAAGCACTAGGGATGTAAAGTCAAATGTGTGACAGGTCCTGCTCTCCAGAAGCTCATAATCCAACAGGAGAGACTACATATAATAGATTATATACAAGATACAAATAGAGGAGATAGAAGGCAATCTCAGAGGGAAATAGGGGAAACCAGAAAAGGACTCCTTAAGAAGATGAGTTGAGGTGAGTCTTGATAGAAAATAAGGAAGGTAAAAGACAAGTGAAAAGAGAGAATATTCCAAATGTAGGGGACAAAGGCATGAATTTGAAGGATGGTGTCATTTGTGAGGAAAAACAAAAAGGCTGGTTTCATTGGTTTGTAGAATGTATAGAGAGGAGTAGCTGATCAACTCTGCTAGAACTACAGCCTGACCTGAAGATGGGAACTTAGAGTATTTTATACTTTAATTCAAAAGGAATGTCACTATTAACATTCACTAATTCCAATATCCACTTAGGAAAAACCCTCATCTCTTTTGCAGCCTATATGATTATATACTTGAAAAATCCTAGAGATTCAGCTAAAACTCTATTTGAAACAATAGTGTTAGCAAAGTAGCAGGATATGAAATAAACCCACATAAATCATCAAAGTCCTGTTAGAAGAGATAGTAGTTCTGTCATAACATAATATGTAAATATGTTAAATACAATTGAATATGTAGAACTTTTACCAGATTGTTCATTGCTATGGGGAGGGGGTGGGGGAAAGGAGGGTGATAGAAAAATGTGAAACTCAAATTTGCAAATGGATGAATGTTGAAAACTACCTTTGTATATCACTGGAAAAAAAATAATAAAGAAAACAAAAAAGAGAGTAAAAGATTGCTCATTTAAAATTACTATAACTTATATAAAATACACGGGAATATACCTGACAACACAAATCCAAAAACTATATAAAAATAATTATGAAATTTTTTTATACAAATAAAGTCAGATTTAGATAACTGAGAAAATAGTTATCGTTCAAGAGAAGAACAAGCCAATATAATAAAAGTGGCAATTGTATCTAAATTAATCTACTTATTCAGTGCCATCTTAGTTAAATTACCAAAAATATTTTATTGATCTATGAAAATTAATTCCAAAATTTATTTGGAAAAACAGAAGGTCAAGAATATCAAAGGAACTAATAAAGAAGAAAAGCAACACAAGAAGGTCTAGCATGATTAGATATAAAACTGTACTGTAAGGCAGTAATTATCAAAATTATCTCATACTGACTAAGGAATAGAATGATGGTTCAGTGGAATAGAGTGGACATAATACAATAACTTTGTGTTTGATAAATGTAAAGATTTAAGATTTTTGGATTAAGAATTCACTTTAGTTAAAAAAATTATTGAGAAAACTGGGAAGAAGTCTGAAAGAAACTAGATATAGGCCAATATTTAATATCATTTATCAAATAAGGTCAAAATGAATGCATGACCTAGACTTAATGGGACATATTGTAAGTGAATTCAAATATGGAACAAATTACCTATCAGCTACATAGATAGAAGAAGAATTTATGAGTAAATGAGATGGAAAGCAATGTGAGATGTATAATAAATAATTTTGATTACATGAAATTAAAAAGAGGTTGTACAAATAAAATCAAGGTAGTCAAGGAAAACAGAAAATGAGGAAGAGGGATTTTATAGTTTATTGGATAAAGAACTCATCTCAAATATATAGAGAACTTTATCAACTGTCTAAAATTGAATCATTCCACAACTGATAATCAAAGGATGTGAACAGGTGTTTTTTGAAAGAAGGAAATCAAGGTCATATATAGTCATATTTGCAATCCCTTAATCATTATTGACTAGTGAAATACAAATTAAAGCAATTTTGAACTATATCATCTATCGGATTGTCTAAAATTATAGGAAAGGAAAATGACAAATGTCAGAGGGTATGTGGAAAAATTGGGACACTAACAAACTGTTGATGCACTTGTAAATAGATCCAACCATTTTGAAGATCAGTCTGGAATTATGGCTAAAGAGGTATAAAAACTGTTTATATCCTTTGACCCAACAAAATCACTATTAGGTTTGTTTCCCAAAGTGATTGGGGGGTGGGGAAGAATATATTTTAGAATATATATATATATACTAACATATTTTTGGTAACTCTCTTTGGGTGGAGCTGAATGGGGGGGGTGCCTATCAATGAATAAATGAATAAGATGTTATGATTGTGAATACTACTGTGCTGATATTTTTAGGAAAAAAATGGGAAAGAAATAATGAACAGTCAAACAAGCAGAATCAAAAAAATGTTATTTATAGTAATAGCAATATTGTTTGAAGAATAAATGTGAATGCCCAAACTACTCTGAGGTATATGAATATTCAAATCAACTATAAAGGACCTATGAAGGAAGATACTATCTACCTCCAGAGAAAGAACTAATATGGGGTGGCTAGGTGGCAGTAGTGGATAAAGCACCAGCCTTGGAGTCAGGAGTACCTGGGTTCAAATCCAGTCTCAGACACTTAACAATTACCTAGCTGTGTGGCCTTGGGCAAGCCACTTAACCCCATTTGCCTTGCAAAAACCTAAAAAAAAAAAGAACTAATATATTGTATAGTTTGTGATGTATAAAAAAGTTTTACAGGCATAATTTCAGTGCAGAGGCATGCTTGAATGCCAAAGATGCCTCATAGAATTGATTCAACATATATATGCCCTTGGAAGAATGGCTGTTTCTGAGAGTGGCATTGTTTAACAATTCACGAGAATAATGAATATTATAGTGAGATGGGCTTATTCTAATGAAGGGCTGGGGGATGTTACTATCATGCAGTCTTGGACAAAGAGACATATCTCTAGTGTTTGTGTGTGTGTGTGTGTGTGTGTGTGTGTGTGTGTGTGTGGTGTCCTCTAGTGCAGAGTAAGGGAGGGAGGAGAGAAATAGTTTGTAACTTAGATATAACTCAAAATAATTTTTAAAGCATCAGTGATGAATAAGGGTGCACAAAGAGATTAGTTTGGGTTTTTTCCCCTAATTCCTTTGACTTTTAGGGGTTATACTTAGGATTTATCAGCCACTCTAGGTATTTTGATCTAGAGATCCCTCCTCTTCTTTATGTGGAAAGGGGCCTAGGCTGTGCATACTGCTTCACAGACCCTGGGCAATCAAGGCATAGAGGAAAAAAAGGATATTCTTTAAATCAGAGTTGATTACATTGATTTATTTTTAGTTTGATTATAGGATTAAGTTCCTTTCTTTAGGAAAAGTTAATCCTAACAGCTAACTCAAGTTAACATGCATATTCTCTTAAATCTAGGTTACCTATAACTTTAGTGAATAGATTGATAAGACTTTATTATTTAATAACAGGTAATTTTCAGAATAAGACATTTAACTTTGTAGGAATAAAGTAATCATAGAACCATAAGACTCTTTTTAAAGCCTAAGTTCCCCTTTCTAGCAGCTAGAGAAAGGAGAGGTTGGTTAATGGTTAGGTTTCTTTTCAGTCTTAGTGAATAAACTCTTTTTCTTTTCCTTGAGTTAAAGATTATGTCTAAATTGAATAATATAATCTTGGCAGTTAAAAGAAGAGGATGACTGCTAGCTACAAACCACAAATTTCCTTTTAAGGGAGTTTTCTGGTTACAAAAAAGGACATCTGGGGTAATCTCACATTAATATCTAGATGTTACCAACAGTAAAAGTTTGGATTAATAAAGCCTAGAAGAAGTGAACTAGTCAAATGGCCTGTCTTGTCCAGCTCACTTATGTTCAAAGCAAAGTTCCTATTTTTTTGTTCCTCTTTTCTGTTATTTTTATAAAAATAAGTTTTGTAAATCCCTCCTTAGTCACCAGTTATTGAGTAATGGGTTGACCTGATTTAATGATTACTTAAAGGGGGCCGCTAGGTGGCGTAGTGGATAAAGCACTGGCCTTGGAGTCAGGAGTACGGGGGTTCAAATCCGGTCTCAGACACTTAATAATTACCTAGCTGTGTGGCCTTGGGCAAGCCACTTAACCCCATTTGCCTTGCAAAAACCTAAAAAAAAATAATAATGATTACTTAATAGTCCTACTATTAAATAATTATTTGCTTGGTGACTTTGTACCACTTTTTATTTCTTTGGTGACTTTGTACCACTTTGTACCACCTTTTATTTCAGATAATTAATTTTAACAGTAATGTTATAGCAAAGAGGAACCTGGGGTAAAGAAGGACACTGAAAGAGAAGACCAAAAAAAAAAAAGAAGATAATAAAGAAGCATAGAAACACAATTCATCTATTTTAAGATGCTTTCTAGTTCTGGAAACTACATACTTCTGCTCTACATTAACAAAATATCTCTTCAACTGACAATTTCTACATTGTTCTGGTCACTGAGATGAAATCAGTCCCTGCACACTTTACAAAGCTCTGGTCTAAATAGATGAGGGTAGAATCTTATAAAGTATTGCACACATAAAAAGATCCCAAATATCCAGTTGATAGCAAAAAGAGCTTTCAAAATATTTAGCTTCATAGGACCAAATATCCAAGCACTAAAGTGAAAGATGGGGGAGGGGGTTTCCATTTTTTTGTTGTTTAGTATCCTATAGATTCAGATCAAATAAATGATCCTTTATTAAATTGAAAACTATTTTTGTTCTTACCTTTCACTGACATGAGAAATGAATTATAAAGTATTGAATTTTTTTTAATCAAAACTAAACTACAGTTTAGCCTGGCTAGCATTTGTAATGAAACAACTATTTATATGTCAAACCCAGAGATTCTGCATGCTCAGCCTGCCTATAAAATATCCTCCATTTGTTATATAATATGCACATTAACTTTATCACTCTCCCAATTGCAGGCTTCCCATCACTAACATAAATTTGAACTGAGGATAAGGAATAAAGACTTCATTCAGCACCTTTAAAATGCCTGTGTAAGTTTACTCTGTTTCCATAGCCAGAGCCAAGACCAAGCAAAGTGAAAAATCACCAAAGGTACATCAAGCAACTCAGTGTAATGAGGGACACTTTTATATCTGTACATATTTTCAGTGCCAGAAAATTCCACTCACTGTGGCATGTAGGTATTTATCTTATGATTTAGTCATGTTATACAAGGAATAAAATTTAAAAAACCAGAGGGTGAGGCCACAAATTTCAAACCTTGCCTAAGGGACCAAGAATTTTAGGTCAGGTCTCTTCTGACTCTAAAACCTATTCTCTTGACCCTCTGATAGGATCATGGGATTTAAAACTGGAAGGGATATAAGAAATCCTATAGGCCAATAGTTATTACTTTGACTTAGACTCAGAGGTAAGGGAGAAAAAAAGAATTACATTGTTTCCCCTTTCTCCTTTAGATCTAGCATTCCTTTTAGCTAATCCATTACTTTGAAAGGAAACAGCATGCTAAGATGAAGACACAAATAGCTTGCCCAGCTTCTGTTGTCTTCTGACTATTAAGGTTTATTAAATAAGAACCCATTAGGAATAGTTTTTTTTAAATGCAAACTGTTGTAACTGAGTAATTTCCTAAATATTTTTAAAAAGATTGAAAGCTAGAATGGATCTTAGATGCCATCTCATCCACTATGCCCATTATTTTGCAAATAAGGAAATTGGGGATCACCATGCCTTTACATCGTCAAAATTTCTTCCTTCTAACTTTATCAAAAGAAAAACAAAAAAAAAAATGTAACTGGACCAAATCAAATACATAGAGTAGAAAATAGTACTAGAGGAGGTAAAAAAATGAAAACATTGAAAGATCAGTTTTCAAGATATTTGAAAGAGGGTAACCCAAAACAGTCTATAAGGAGGTCAGTACTTCTGATTCACATATCTATTTTTAATTTCTTCAAAGTCTTAATTAGAATGATCTACATATATATTGATGAAAACTTGCACTCAGCAACCTTGTGAATGTAGGTACAGCAGATATCATAGGATCATAGACTTAAACCTAGAAAAGATCTTAGAAGCCATATATAATTGATTCATTTGCAATCCTAGCTTTTTTATGTACAACTCAAAACATTCCATAGGCTTCACTAGAAAAGTGGTACATGACCCAAAGATTAAGTATCCCTGCATCAAACCTAAGGCACCCAAAATCCCAGTAACTGTGCTAAAATGGTAGGTTGTTGTCCTTCATTCTCAAAGAGGACCAAATGATGTCATTATGTTAGAGTCAAGTTACAGTGTGTCCAACTGTGCTGATGAGACAATAGGAGCTCAGAATGCTCTTCCACAGGTCTGGTACAAATAGTGCAAGTGAACACCTGGGGTAAATTCTCTATACTTGTGCCTCTCATGTTTCCTTTGAGCTACTTCAATTCTGTTTTGCTCTTAGAGCAGGCACACCATGCTGGGCAGCCTGTGACAGTGTCTCCCATGTTATGTAACCAGTTTCAAAGTTCTTCAGATGGACCTTTAGAGTTCCCTTCTGTCACTTCTTCTGACCCTTATGTGAGTGCTTGTCTTTTGTGAGTTCTCCATAAAATAGTCTTTTGGCAAGTGTTCACTTAGCATTTGAACAACAAGATCAGGCCATCTGATCTCTGTAGTAGAGTTTGAAAGTATGGCACTTTAGTTTGAGAAAAGACCTCAGTATCTAATATCTTATCTTGCCAGATGATCTTCGCAAACTTTTTAAGACAATTCAAGTGGAAGTGATACAGTTTCCTGGCAAGGCACTAGTAGACTGTCCAGGTTTCAGTGGTGAGGTCAGCACAATAGCACTGTAGACCTTCAGTTTGGTAGTCAGTTTTATACCTCTTCTCTTCCACACTTTCCTCAGACAAAACACTGAGCTCTAGCTCTGGCAATGCATGTGTCAACCTCATTATTAATGTGTATAACCCTACCTAAATAAGTGAACTTATCCATAGTATTCAAAACTCCTCCAATTGCTGTAACTGAATGGATGTTCCCTGTATGGATGGTGTGGTGCTGGGCAATGAAATACTGCATTTTCTTGGTATTAGAGGTTAAAATTAGCATAAACAACAGAGAATTGATTCATACTTTGTTGTCTTTCAGCTTCAGAGGCTGCATTGAATGCACAATCATTTGCAAACAAAAAGTCATATACTAACTCTCTTTCCATTTTAGTCTTGGCTTGTAGCCTTTTCAAGTTAAATAATTGACCTTCAGTAACTTCCATACTGTGTTTCTCCTCAATTGAAGGTGTCTGACTGAGATAAGCACTACTAACACAAGCAAAAAAGAAAGGCAGTCCCTGCCTCAAGGAGCTTACATTCCAATGGGGAAGATTACACATTAAAGGAAGCTGAAAAGGAGGGGGTAGCAAAAAGAAAGTAGAAAGGTGACATGATCCAGAAGAATTTAGCCTAGTGATAAATGAAGAAATGACTGGTGTGGGAGCCCTCCTAAAATGGTCTGATCAAAGGGAGTAGGCATGAGGAGCAGAGAGAACAGGCAACTCTAAGCTGATAGTAGTGTCTCATTTTATGGAACTGAGGAGACTGAGACTCAGAAGGTAATTGACTTGCCCACACTGAGTTCCAGAGACTGAATTTGAAGGTCTCTCTGGACTCCAAGTTAAATGTTCTTCCACTATTATAGAATCACTGAATTTAGATTTGAAGGGGACTTTAGGAATTATTTAGTCCAGTGAACTTGGTCTGGAGTCAGGCTGGAAGACAGACAAACAAAAAGAACTAAATGACTTCCCTTTCTTTTTATATGCAGCACTTCATCCAACTCACTTATTCCCTAAGAAAGGAAGCAGGATACAAAGCAAAGGGCACTCTAGAGGCATTTTAATGACTGAAAAGGGACAGAATTAAATGAAAACATAAGGTACCAAGATGGTGAATACCATCACATCTCAGACCTTAGCCTTATTAATATTTATTTAACCAAAGTTTGAAATTTCCTATTAGAACCATCTCTTCTGAATTAGATATTGTCTTCAGATCCTTACCCCTATTAAAAATCAAATATGCTTACAAGGGATGAGAGAGAATATGAGGGAACAGTGTTATCTATTTTTTAGGGCTATTGTAAGACAATGACATCAGATAAATAAAACTTTCAGTAAATTTTAAATAGATATTAAGTATAATAAGATCTCAAAACTGTATTCCTGATTTAAAAAAAATTGATTTCTTTAGAGAATACTCATCCTTCAATATCAGTCACCTTGCCAACTTAGTAAGAAATTAAGACTCTTGGGTATTTCCCCCTATGTTAACTACAAACTCAGGAGGACAATGATCAGGATGTTGAGAAACTTGTCCTGCCAGGAAGAGACAACAAGAGATCAGATAGCATAGAACAAGGATGATTTTCTTTGGGGAGTAGTTTAGTCAACTTACTATTCTGCTATCTTCATGTTCAGGACACAAAAGAGATTAATAATTTTCCTTATCCTCTGTTTTTGTATAAAAGTTCACATCTTTGCCAGTTCAAGTGTGGTCATTGACTTGATGATCACCACCTATAGGTTAGAGGGAAAAAATCTTAGGAAAAAAACTTTAAAGTATCTAATCTATATTTTCTGTCATTTTATTTTAACCCTATATTTTAAGGGTATTTTTTCTTTTCACAGCTTGAGGGTTCAAAGTTTATAAATGTTATTTGTTTTTGACCAGATGTATAATTTCAACTCTGGGTGAAGAACTCTGTCAA
Source organism: Macrotis lagotis (assembly GCF_037893015.1). Taxonomy (NCBI): domain Eukaryota; kingdom Metazoa; phylum Chordata; class Mammalia; order Peramelemorphia; family Peramelidae; genus Macrotis; species Macrotis lagotis. The sequence goes on along the minus strand of NC_133666.1, from coordinate 127,568,704 downwards.
TGAAGTCTAGTAATCTATTCTTCAACAGCTAGTCTTAGTAGGTACTAAAATGTACTAAAAGATTATAAAACAATTTACAAGGGTCACTTTAGCCAAGATGTGATAGAGCAGGCAACACAAGTACAGGTCTTCCTCTCTCATAGACCACCTTTTCATTCATTGAAGATCCAGTCCTTCATACAAATGTTAGTTATTAATCTTATGATTAAGGTTATTAGGAAGAACTTGACATTTAGCCCAGTTAACTAGGGGAAAAAACAAAGCAAAATTCAAATAAATATTGATGAGAAGGAAGGGTTCATGGAAAATATCTGGAGCAATTTAAATTGGGTAGGACAATCTGGCAAGATAATAATAAAGTCAACAAACTAAGATCCTGTCAGTAGTAATAATAATAACTAGGATTTATATAGTACTTCAGGGCTGTCAAAATGATTTACCTATTACCTCACTCAGTCCTCACAACAGTCTTTTGAGTGTCTGATTATCCTCATTTTATAGATGAGAAAACTGAGGCTACCAGAGTTAAGTGACTTGCCCAAGGTCACAGAGCTGTCATCTAAGGCCAAATCTGAACTCAAGTCTTCCTGACTAAAAGTCCACATTTTCTCCACTGTGCCACTTGACTCCCTATTATTTAATATGCAAAGTTTAGGGAGTTGCCTGAGTATTTGAGAGGGTAATACATTTAATGAGTATCAGAGACAAGATTTGAAACCAGGCTTTCCTAACTTCAAATCCAGTATTCTACTTTGTCCATATTTATATCAGTAGTTTATCCCAAAGAAGGGCTAATTGTTTAAGGAAACAAATTTCAGACCAGTAATGAAATTATTTGGGGAATATGATAAAGGCAAATTCAAGAATCACCTAGAGTTCTTTCTACATTTTTATTTCTTAATATTAAGAAAAGAAAATATTCCAACTCTGGGTGAGTTCAGAATTCCTTGCTCCTAAAGTTATCAATAACTTTGACCTTCAATTTGGTCCAAAGTGCAACCAATAGAACTAAATAAATACTGTGTTAAAGGTATGATACAATCAGCTAAGAGTATAAAGACATGGGCCACCTTTGTATTGAGGATGACAGAAAAATAGGGATTAAATGGTGTCTAAATCAACCATTTACTTGATAATTTTACCTAGGTCAGGCATGATCTGAAAGCAACCTGAATAACTTAAGCTTTTCCTAAACCTTTGGTCAATATAAATCCAACTCCTGGAAGAACAGACTGTAGTGTGCATATATAATTTATACTACAGCTAGTTCATTATTAAAGTTCATTAAATTCTGATGTGCCCTTCAATACTTCAAGGATCTATGGTTTCACTCCTGTGGTTCTCATTCTACTCATGTTGATGGGAACCTCCTGGATACCTTGAAGAAGATTTAACAAATTGTTGGGTCTAAAAATACCCATCCTCTTTGGTGTCCAAGTCTCTGCTGATAAAACCTACCAAATTTAAACTGATCCTCAGACAAAAGACATGCAATCTGTCTCTGGGTTCATACTCAGAACCATTTCATTTTTTTCCAGAGCTCACGTTCCTCTGATATAATCTTTGAGAACACAGAGTCACTTCTACAATGCAATAAAATACTAGAGGACTTTGTTGGAGGTAAATACTAGTATGCATTAAAGAAAAAAAAAAACTAATGTGAGGTTTTTAAAGTAATACCCACAAATCCTTCCACACTACAAATTCTAAGACTAATTTTGGTTGGTTGATTTATTTACCTTAGGAGGATTGAATAGGCATTGATTTTCCTCATATTTAAGTACCAGTCAAGATTCTTCTCCTCAGCAAATCATATCTTAAATGCACATGTTTTAAAATATGCAATTTCCTTGCTTAAGAACTATCTCCAAAGGCATTATCTCTAATTGACAATAACATGTAGAATGACTGAATTTACCCTTCATCAAAAGTAGTGGTTCTCAAAATGCACTGCAAGGAACCCTGACAACACAAATTTGTGGGCTTTTTAAAAATGAAATTCGTATGGTTTGTAAGTTATTAAAAATAATAATTTTCAATAATTTTACTACAAGGCTTCTGTCAAAATTTTCTTTAAACTGAAGGGTGCTATCAGTGGTATGCTGGCAAATGTTTAACAATCAGCTGTCCAAAAAACAATGTATATAGATAGGATATGCTTTTTTCTAGTTCAATTTGCATTATTACTTTTCTCTATCATTATCTTACATCTAAACAATCAACAAAACAATAAATCAAGACCTAATTTATAATATTTATCAGTTTCCAAGGTATAAATGCACACTCTGAAAATTTAACAGTCAGTTCTCTTTTGAACTAGAACATCCTTGGTTCCACCACTGTGGAAAAGTTTGAGAACTCCACTCCAGGGCAATACAAAGTTCCCTTGAAAAGATGAGAAACTCTGAAAATTACACCTAATCAGCGTTCCACACATGTACAACAATTCTTCTCAGAGTTAATAGAGGTTTTCTGGATCACAAACCCTCATTACCCAAACAAGTAGAAATGTAGCTTGTAGGAAGAACAAAGGTAGAAGTAAACTACCCACCAAAAAACACTTGGCTATTTTCCCAATAGGTTAAAGGGTGATTCTATATTCTAGACTTCCCCTAACCTCTTTATCTTCTTCTCAACCCTGCCTTTCCCTGGAAATCTATCTGTCTTAAGTCCCATTCCCTCATGACTCTACTCTTGCTCAGCTATTTCATGAACCAATTCAAGCTAAAGTGCTACTGGTTTGTAAAAGCTTATTCTACCACCTCTCCAACATAATATTTATATCAGTATGTTATCCAAAGAAGGGATAATTATTTAAGGAAAAACATTTCAGACCAGTGATGAAATCATTTGGGGAATATGATAAAGGTCAATTCAAGAAGAACCTAGATTTTCAAATGTACTATAATATCATAAATAGTATAACATACTATATATGTGCCCAACCAGGCACATTTTAACTTTGATCCTAGGTCTTCAATGCCATGGGGACATTTGAAGAATAGATCAACTTTAGAGAGTGCTAGAAATTTGACATAAATCCACATTTTATGGAGAAAAAATAGATACCACTCTGCCAGAGAATTTATTTTCACAGTTCTGCTGTTCCATTGTGTCTGAATGGCTCACAGCATAATAAAGCAATTGATCAGATTAACCTGGCAGGACTTAGAACTTGAACTGAATGCTGGCTAGGTTGGCAGAAAGGATCTAATCATCAGTATCCATTAAAAATATTTTCAGCTTAATGGAGATAATTGCTCATGAAGTGCCTCAATGGGGAAAACTAATTAGTCTTCCAGGTTGCAGGATCACATCTTGGTGAGTGGAAGTGCCTCCAGCACCACTCAAGGTGGCCCTGATTAAAACCATTCAAGGAAACAGAGCCAGACACTATCTTGGATAATGAAATCATCTCTGACTAAAGTCTTGTCTGAAAGGTGCAAATTCTGAGAAATGATCTTTAGCACATGGACTTAGTTCCCATTTCCCTTTGTAATGTCCAACAATTCCAACTTGCTTTTTATCTAAGCCTTTCCTCCACACTTTTTTCAGCAATATCCACTGATTTTTTCCCTCCAAGTTAAATAATAAAAGTTGACATTTATACAGTGCAATACACTTTATATATAAAATTTCACTTGATTCTCACAAGTCTGTGGGATAGATATTAATAATATCCCAATTTTACAGATGAAGAAATTGAGACTGAGAGGTTAAGTGATTGATCTAAGGTCAGTAGATGGATGAAATAGGATTTGAACTCAGGTCTTCCTGATTCCAAAATCCAACACTCTCTCCACTCCATCAAGCTACCCTCAAATATTATAAGATAAAAAAGTAGTATGAGAAACTCTTTCCCATCCTAAAGCATTTTTAATATTTTCCATCTCACCCCAAAAGGAAGGTGAGTATTTAAAAAAAACTATTCAATGTACATATGAATTAGGCATGAAACTATTCTCTACATGCCAGAGAAATGCTATACCCAAAAGGTTTGTATTTGGGATACAAACTGATAAGATTTAAATGATCAGTAATCTATAATTCTAATTATACTCCTCCAGCAAGTAATTTAAGATTGTCAAAAGGTAGAGCATTTGATAGAACTACTGAAAAGATACATTTCATTTTGACTCTACACTGTCCAAACATTTCCCTCCAGGTCAATGTCATCTGGTGAGACAGTCCAGGGCTTGAGTTCATCCTCTTATGTAGGTCATTTTCTCTAATACAGAAACTTTCTGGTCACCAGCCAGCTCTGACCAACAAACACAAAATCTTCAATTTTTAGAATTCACAAGGTTTCCAATACTGGACTCATCTCAGGATCAATGTTAAGTCACCCATGATCTGGGTCCAGAGACCCAGGTTCAAAGTTGCTTAGTTGAGTTCTCCTTTGCTACTTGCCACATTGAAAAAGCTTCCATACTGTTGAGGTATGGGAAAAGGAATCCCCTCCTCTTGGCCCTCTAAGGATGGACTTAAATAGTCCTAACATGATCTATAACCCAAAAGAGAAGAGAATCATCATGGTTGGGTCACTCCCTTTTTGAAGATTCACTCTAGTTTTTCTGCTTTAATGACCAATAAGGAAACTACTTCCTCACTTCAAACCCTAAATCCTCTTACATTGAGTCACACACATGTGTGAAGAACTCAAAGGCTTCCAAGGGAGCTTCAACATAGACTCCTTGGCATGGTCTATTTTCACACATACTCTTTCCCACATGAATTCAACATGAATGAATATTTAGCTTTTCTAAAAATTATATGGGTTGTGTAATAAAATAAGCCAAACAAGTGCCAAACTATCCTGCCCTTTCTAACCTGGAGGTAAGCTTGAGGATTTGAATTGGAAAAGGAGGATATAATCCTGTGTGGCAGATCCAGAGAAGATCAAAGAGAAGTAGGGGGAGTAGTTAGTTAGCAGGGCAACCTAATTGGAATGAGGATCAAAGTCAAGTTATAACAGCAGGCAAGGGGTTTATCCAGCAAGAAATCAGCATAGGTTATGAAAGCCGGGAGAAGATCAAAAGGCATATTTCTCCAATTCAGGCAGGCTCCCTACTGTATTTTGGAGAGAACAAATCTGGGGAAAATTGATTTAGAATCTAAAAAGATTCTGGCACTTGACAGAACTCTACCAAAACCAATTTGTGCTGAAGAAGAGTCACAGGCCAATGACCCTGACTTAATCTCTTTCCATAGTTTCCATGCTGGTCAGTAATAAGAACTACTCAAATTTCTGCAAACTGCCAATGCTTAAAGCAGGTAAATTCAATGCAGTCACAGGATTCATCTACCAATATGGCTAAAAATTTGACTAAATTGAGTTGACCATAGGAACTAGAACTATCCCCTTTGCACAGGGAACTCCAGAATTAAGAAACTCCATCAAAGCAGGTTGATCCTTCTCCACAAGTCTTAATAAAGAATTGCCTATATGGGGCAGCTAGGTGGTGCAGTGGATGGAGCACCCTCCCTGGATCAGGAGGACCTGAGTTCAAATCTAGCCTCAGACACTTAATGATTACTTAGCAAATCACTTAACCACATTTCCTTGCAAAAAACAAAACCCAAACCCCCCAAAATTGCCTATAGAATTAAGTAATTAAATGATATGATCAGGGTCAAATAGCCACATCTCTGAGAAAGGATTTGAACTATGGTATTCCTGGCACCAAGATTGGCTCTATCTGCTAAGGAAACTAAGTAGTATGGGGATAGAACACTGCACCTAGAGTCAAGAAGACCTAAAAAATAGTAACCTCTGACTACCTCAGTTTCCTCAAACTGTAAAATAAGGATAATAATAAAGCATACATATTCCAGGGTTTTTGGTTAGATCCAAGGAGATAATATTGTGAAGTGCTTAGCACAATATCTGAAACATAGTAGGTGCTTAAAAAAATCCTCATTCCCTCCAAATTCTTACTTCTTACCTCCCATTATACCATGATACCTCTTAGAGAAATGGCTGCTCAGAACTCCTTGATAGAAAATAAATGGAGGACACTGTCATCTTGTCTCATTCCACCCCAATACACTTCTGCAGAAATCAGGACAATGTACCCATTTGCATATCTTGTGCCCATTGCTAGAAATAGAAGGGAAAAATCAAGGTCCATAATGATGCTTCTGAGAAAACTAATCCCTCTCAGCTCCAACTGCAATCTGTAGTAGACCTCAGATTTAGGAGAGTTGGGAATATATGGCTTTTAACATCAGATTTCTGATAAAAAGTTGGAATCAAACTGACCTAAGAGACCTGCTCAAAATATTAACTAAATGCATTGTAGTGATCCTACAAATGGCTATGTTTACAAAACAATTCTCTGAACTTTGGGGGCTAGGGTTTACGAGACACTTTTAATGTTTGCCAAGAGCATCTGTTATTTTTTTAAGAGAAAGAGAAATTGTAATAAATAAATTTTAAAAGCCCCCTCTAAAAGTCAGATCTTCTGCTCATCCATCTGGAAAGCAGATGCCATTTTAGTCTAAAAGAGAGCTAACCAGAATTTTGACAACTGTTAGTATGAATTGGCTAAGGGATTTTTGTCTGCTATTAGTTTATTGTACATTAATGATAATAATTAATAATAACAATAGCAACAACAACAAAATAGCTATTTAAGGCTTGCAAAGCACTTTTCATATTATCACATTTGATACCCACAAAAACTCCCTGAAGTACACACTACCTTACAGATCCTCAGTTTACATCTCCCTATATAAAAATCTCCATTTTACAAATGAGAAAACTGGGGCTAAGAGAAGTCACACAGCTAAGTAAATGTCTGAGGCAGAATTTGAACTCAGCTCTTTCTGATTTGAAAGCAAGCACTCCATGCACTGTAGCACCTAACTATAGATCCTTAGGAGCTAATGCTTTCAGAAGCTGAATGAACAGAACTTATAATATTCACCAGAAGTTATCCTCCCACTGGACACTAACTAGGGGGAATTGTCCCACTGGACACTTACTAGGGGGAATAGTCTCAAGTATTATGTAACTACTGAGTTTAGTTTTGATGTCATAACTTTTTGTTTTGCTTTTGGGTTTTTTGGGAAGTAATCAGGGTTAAGTGACTTGCCCGGGGTCACACAGCTAATAAATGCTTGATACTGGATTTGATTTCAAGTCCTCCTGACCCCATGACCTAGCTGTCCCTGGTATCACTTTTTTTTTTTTAGGTTTTTGCAAGGCAATGAGGTTAAGTGGCTTGTCCACACAGCTAAGTAATTATTAAGTGTCTGAGGTTGGATTTGAGCTCAGGTCCTCCTGACTCCAGGGCTGGTGCTCTATCCACTATGTAACCTAGCTGCACACCCCCCCACATCACATTTTGTTTTGTTTTGTGTTTTTAGGCTTTTGCAAGGTAAATGGGGTTAAGTGGTTTGCCCAAGGCCACACAGCTAGGTAATTATTAAATGTCTGAGACTGGATTTGAACCCAGATACCCCTGACTCCAAAGCCGGTGCTTTATCCACTACGACACCTAGCCGCCCCAAAATATCTTTTTTTTTTAGTTTTTTTTTTGCAAGGCAAATGGGGTTAAGTGGCTTGCCCAAGGCCATGCAACTAAGTGTGTGAAGTGTCTGAAGCTGGATTTGAACTCAAGTACTCCTGAGTCCAAGACCTGTGCTCTATCTACTACTGCACTACCTAGCCGCCCCACCCACATCACATTTTAAGAAAGATTAATGGGCTACAGAAAATCTTAAGGATCTTGATTGAACTCACTCCATGAGTTCAGTCCTAAATCCATGATGGCAAACCATCTAACAACCATGGAGCAGAGAAGGAATGGTAGAAGTAACTCGGGATGTTGAAAATGGAAAAGACCTAGGTGAGATATGAGAGCTATCTTCAGATGTGTGTGGTTTCAGATGAATACTTCAAGAGACAGAGTTTCTGGGTAATTAATAACCAGTTTATTAATTAAGCTAGCTGGAAATCAATTTTTCTCTTACTAACCAAAAAAAAACAAAAAAAACAAAAAACAAAGGAGGCCCTGAATTGCCTTAAATTCATTCTGAAAGGGAACTCCCCTGACAAATGAAAATCAGCCTTAATTGGTGGACTTTTAATGAGGAAATGGGCTAGAATCTTCAGCTCCTTGCACTGAGAACATGACTTGATCACTAGCCTTGGCAGTCTCAAGGCATCAGGGCAAGAGGAAGCCATCTTCAGCTGGACCTCTCTGAATAGTTTTCTCCTTCATGAACTGGGTTGCCCTACTTTCTAATGGAGGAGATCAAGGACAGGGAGCTCTTCCCCCCAGGCAAAGGCTCACACAGACTGAATTCTGAACATAATTGAGGTTTTCCAAGTGGGTGGTTAGGGTAAGGGTTAGGTTTTCCATGTATATTGGGACCTAGGAGCAAATCTCATCTCACTTAGCCCTGACCTTCAGAGGTTGACTGACCTTTTCAGGAGTTGGATTTTTAACAGAAATAAAAGGAAAAGGATAGATCACAAAATAATAATCATTAATATTATAGCATAATAGCTATTTTTCTCTCTTGTATAATAGCTATCATGTAGGGAGGGGATTATTAGATGTTCCAAAAAACAGAACTAGGGATAAGGAGGAAAACATATACTAGCAACACAAGTAAAACAATTCTTGATCATACCTTGAATTACATAACAGTTGTAATCCTGGATTATATCAGTGTAAATAGAATCACTTAAAATTCGTAAGAAAGCATTCCATTTAAAAAGAACTATTTAAGTGAAGTAGAAAGAGTACCAATTTAGGAATTAAAAGATCTAGTCACTTACTATCTATGTGACATTACACAAGTACTTCCCCCATATTAACCTTAGTTTCCTAATCTTTAAAATATTCTCTTTCCTTGTCTCCACCTCTTTTTGTAGTTTAATTGTGTTTAATTCTTCATGATCCCTTTTGGGGTTTTCTTGGCAAAGCTACTGAAGTTGTTTATCATTTCCTTCCCCAGTTCATTTTCAGATGAGAAAACTAAGGCAAAAGAGTTAAATGACTTATCCCAGCTCACATAGCTTCTAAGTGTCTGTGGACAGATTTGAACTCAGGAAAATGAGTCTTCCTGACTCCAGGCCCAGCACTATCTAGTACCACAGCTAAAGTCTCATCTAAAATCCTACCCTTTACCTACCCTTTACAAGAAGTCTTTCTCATCTTCCCCCTCTGAAACTACCTCCATTTACCTTTTCTTGTATGTACAGTTATTTGTAAGCAGTCTCCTCCATTAGAATGTAAGTTCCTTAAAGGTAAGGACTCTTTTTACTTTTCTTTATATTCTCAACACTCAACACAGTGACTAGCACATAGTAAAGACTTATAAAATATCTATTTACTGACTGAGTGATTGAGGGAAGTTGAACTAAATGAGCTCCAAAATTCCAGGATCCTATGATCTCTTATTCTGAATTCTTTGGTGAAACAAATAATTTTCCTTTAATTTAGCTTTTTTCTGTAAATCTGGGCTTTCATAAATAAGAGTTTTTTAATGTCAGCTATATATTCAATTTGTGAATATTTATTAATGTCCATAATATGCAGGTGCTATTCAAAATGAGTTTTCTTTTTTTTGTCAATTTAATTCAGAGCTTCTAAATCATAAGATTTAAATAAATGGTGCACTATTAACAATCATATGAAAGATTGTTTCAAATCATTTATAATAAGAGAAGTGGAAAACAATTCTGAGGTTTCATTTCATATCCCAAGAAATTGATAAAAAGTGAAAAAAATGGAAATAGTCAATGTCAATGTCAGAAGGACTACACACTATACACTATTAATGTATCAATAACTTGAACTGACACTTTCTGGAAAAGGATTTGGAATTATTCATTTTCACTTTACTAAAATGTCCAAGCCCCTTTGACTCAGAGATTTCATGGCTAGATATATGCTTCAAGGAGATTAAAAACTGAAAGAAAAGAAGCTTCACCTATACCAAAATGTTAGTATCAGTCTTTATGTGGTAGCAAAGATTTAGAAACAAATAGGTATCCATTAATTGGGGAGAGGTTAAACAGTATAGAGTACATGAATGTAATGGAATTACAGTGCCAAAAGGAACATCAAGTATGAATTCTGAAAATCATTGGAAAGGCAAATGAACTGATACAAAGTGAAGTAAACAACATTAAGAAAAAATATAGCCAATGACCATTAACATAGAAATGTAATTACAGGGAAAGGGGAGTAAAAATTAAAGTGAACACCATATAGTTGTAATGATAAAACTTGTTAGTAGAAAAAGTCAAGAAACTGAATCCTTTGTAGAGAACTGGTGAGGGGAGCGAGCTCAGGATGCAAAATATTGTATATGCTGTTTTTACCTAATTGATTTTTTTCTCTTCATTTTTAATATTTATCACTGGATACATAAAAATAATATTTTTAATTTAAGATATGTATTGTTAAGACATTCCTCAATCACTTGGTCTTTCTTGAGTGGATGGACATGCTAATTTCTTTTAAAATACAGTAATTTATTAACTGTTTATTACATGTCAGGCACTGTATTTGGCACTGGGAATAGATAGATAGAAAGACAAAAACATGATTCCTTTCCTCAAGAAGTTTAAATTCTAGTGGGGGTCAGTGTATGGATGGAATGCAACAAATCTTTTTCAAGAATCTCTAAAATGTCTTGGGGTTTGATGCAATTAACCATTGACATATACAAAAGGAAACACTTGCAGGACCTCACCATCCACAGGGAATCCATCTATCACCCAGATTTTATTGTTCAATATGAGGCTTATTCAATAGTATATGTATTGGGGATGAACAGTACAGATGGAGAATGATCTGGGTCAACAGTTAACAAAAGAAAAAAAAGAAAAAAGAGTAGGATGAATTCTTTTAGGGATATTATAACACTCATCTACTGACTCCAACCTTCCCATAAAAGCAAATGGGCATTTTTTGCAATTTGAGTCTTTTGCCAGTCCTCCTAAATGGAAGAACGATCTCTAACACCAGGACCTCTGAAGAATGAGTATCACACAGAAACACATTGTGAGTGTGAGCAGCCAACAACATTGTAACCAGAAGAGACCCTGAAGAACAGGAATGAAGAATTTCATCAAGAAATGAAAAGTAAGAGAAGATGGGGTGGCCATCTAGTAAAAGTGAAGAACGATAAATAAATATCCACAGTCCTCCAATAGTTCTTTTGACCTGTAGCATGTTAGATATACTCCTTATATGGTGAGCTTTAGGAAAAATATGAATGAGAATTGCACAGGATGAATAGGCAAGTGTGGGTTGTGATCTACATAACTGAAAGTCCTGAATTGATGAGATCACAAATTCTGATTACTACTTTAGGATAATAAAGTTCTTGTTAGTAAATTGCAACAGGTTGGGCACTTTCTATTTCCTTGACTTCTCCAACTCCTGTACAGAACATTATTATAGCCTTGCCACTTTCTTCTTCCTTTTTGGCTCCATTCAGCCTCACAAGCGGATTCTTTTCAATGACTGAACCCTGACTGCACCATTTTTCATTAGTAAATGTACAGCATTCTCTATCTCAACTCTCCTACTTTTCCATTCCCTCTCAAATATATCTGAAGTATTCTGTGGGGTGAAATAGACCTTTACAAATGTGCCAACAATAAGACTAACTCTAGAAAGATGATTAAGTAGGTAAAGTTTATCTTTAGTACCCTCAACCTTCTTTTTACCACCTTTCAGATTTACATTACTCTCCTGCTTCTCCAGTATTCATGATATAGAAGTATATTAGAGCTAAAAGGGATCATTGTGCTCTTGCAATCCAACTTCTGTTCATATTACATATGAGGGGTGAATGATTTACATAAGATCATGGAACATGATGAAACCTGGACTTGGATTCAGGTCTTCTGGTTCCAAATTCAACATTTTTTCCACTATACCACAACCTTGTTATGAGCAAATACCTAGCATTTCAAGTATTATCTATCTATCTATCTATCTATCTATCTATCTATCTATCTATCTATCTATCTATTTATCTATCTATCTAGCGATCTAGATCAATAGATAGATGATGGATGGATGGATAGATAGATAGATAGATAGATAGATAGATAGATAGATAGAATAAATGGATTGGTCCCCAGTTAAAGAGATGTTATGTAACACTGTAGCAATTTGTGAAGAGAGAAGTGGTTTTTCCCCCCCCCCCCTTTGTGGTGAATGAGCCTTCCCTCTGTCCTGAAATAAACTGATATTGGACACTGGAATAAAAACAATCAGTAAGTACTGACTTTAAAAAATCATCTAATAGGCTCTACAATACAGCCATTGCTTAGTTCTAGTATTGCTTTTCAGGACTTCATTGTAATCAGATACCATTTCCTGGCAGTTTATTTTCTTGTTTATTATTTCTACTTCTATTTTATGGATTTTTTTTCTGACTAGACTTACAGCTAAGTTGTAGTCTGGATTTGTACTTCCAACTCAGGCTTCTGTTTCACATGTTTCTATGAAAAACTTAATTAGAGCTATTTTAAAAATTCTGCAGTCAGTGAGACACCCTGACATCGATATGTGTTTGTTGAGTTATTTCAAGCATCATCCTTATGAATAAAAGTAGCTGATTAACCTAAGGTTACTCAGACTTTTTAATCAGAGGACTCAGATTCAAATCCTATTTCTGGCTGAAGTAAACTACTATTCTAAAACTTGTAAAGAAATTTAGAATGAAAAGAGTTATCTGGAACATCATTAAAAAGAATAAAAGAAAAATCAAACAAAAGAAAATAGAGACCATAATCTCTGAAGAAGGAAAATCAGCATTGTAGATACCAAAGGTATCTTGTCTACAGTAAATTGCCTTTAACATATAAGACTGCACCAAGGAGCTGTAGTGGTCCTGAACTAGACAAGTCTTGGGACTCATACTGGGTTTGAAAAGTCCTAAGAGTCATTGGCAAAAACACTAATCTCCTCATGTATGTGAACCAATTCAGTGTAGTCGTATTTTTATTCACTTAGAAAATATCTAACATATCTTTAACTTTAAATTTATAGTAAAAAACTCAAAAGTTTCACTAGTTGCAAAACTTGCTATCTCCTCCTTTTCCCTAGTCTCTGATAATGAGGTGACTGCTCCTTGACAAGAGTCAGCTTCTCTAAATATGTCCATTATCCCCTCCCACATTTATCCCCTAAAGCATTCCTTCCTATAAAACTTTAAACATTTTCCTATCTGTTGCTTCCTTCCTTTCTGCCTTCAAACATGGTCAAATCTTCCTGGTCTTACTTTTTATTCACCCCCCAAAACTATCAACTTATACCTCTCCTCACTTTCAAGAAAAGTATTAGAAAAAAATGTCTATGTTCCTTACCTCCAATTCCTTCTATCACTCATATAATCACTGAATTAAAGAGATGGAAGTAAGTCAGTGGCCCTCTAACCTATTCAAAGCATGAAAAGAAATTCCTCTATAATATACATAAGAAGTGCTTATCTAGATTCCTCCTGAAGAACTCTTAGGGGGGAGAATCCACATTTTTCCTCTAGACCTATTCCACTCTAGGACAACATTTCTTATTAGAAAGTTTCTCTGGCACCAACTTAAACTTGCCTCTTTGCAACTTCCACCCATGGCTCCCACTTCTTCCCTTTGTCTCCAAATATTTAAAGAGAACTATCATGTCTTCCAACATACATACACACACACACACACACACACACACACACACACACACACACTCACATCTCTTTTCCAGGTTAAATATGCCAACTAATATTCATATGATATGCACTTAAGATCCTTAGCCATCTAGGTTATCCTCCTCAAGACATTCTAAGGTTTGTCCCAAGATGTCCAAAACTGAACAAAACACTCCAGATATGGTCTAACTATGACAAAGTACAATGATAATATCAGGTCCATCTTCCAGATTATGCCCCTTCTTAATGTAATCCAAGCTACTCTGTATATATGAGATGTTTTCCCCTATAGTCTAAACTTGATTTAGCTTCTTTTGGCTTCCATATCACACTAATGGCTCATACTTAGTTTTAGGTTTACTAGAACTAACAGATCTTTTTGGGACACCTGCTATCTATTCATGTCTTCCCTAGCTTAACAGAAATTAATCTTTTATGCCCAAGACTTTACATATATTCCTGATTAATTTCATCTTATTAAATTTAACCTATAAATATTGCTAAATTTTGCTGGGATGTGACCTAACATGGCAATAAGTAACCAAAAAGGAATAGAATAGACTGAAGGAATAGAAGAGTACTGTTGTATATTAGGAAGATATATTAATATAAGAACATTAATAAACCAACTAGGGTAAGAACCAATGAAAGAATAAATGGAAGCAATACTACAGTAGCTAAAAAGGAAAAGGGATAACAAGTTTGAGAAACAGATCACAAACTAGGCATTGAGGCATGATGTTGGCAGTTCAAGTGTTCAGATATCTTCTGGATCTCTCTGTAAATGCAGAAGCTGACAAATTCTAGACTTGTTTTAATGATCATTTCACTGTTTAAAAAAGGTAGAGGAAATGATGAGGAGAAATATAGTTCTGATTAAATAAGGCAGAAACTATGGATTATTTTGGAGAAATTGATCAATCCACTTCAAAATTTCTGAAACATAAGAAATAGAAAGCAGAGTCTGGCATGCATCCTAGATTTGGGGAGAGTAGAGTACAAAGTGTTCCTAAAAAAAGAATTGAATTTCATGACCTTAAATTTTACAGAACAAGTTGGTTTAAAAGGGTTGGAAACTTTCCCCCCAAAATTAAATTCTGGTGACATGAACAATTCTGATAAGAAAGAAAAGGAGGAGCTGTCTCAAGAAAAATGTGGATGCACATTGAACAACTAAGGATTTTGTAAAACATGTATAGAAGATGAAATGAGGACAAAAAATTGAGTGTTAATACTAAAGAATGACACAACTTAAAAATATTGTCATTGCAAAGACAGAAGTATATTTTAGTATTTATTTTTCCCAAAACAACCACAAAACACCAAACTCAATAAACAAAGAAAGCAAACATTTTAAATAATGGTTATGAATAACTTTACATGTTTGAGTATGCTGAGTATGCTAGAAATAAGAACCACCCCCATTTTAATGAGGTAACATCAAATTTGTTCATTGTATTTACTGATGATTTTGTTGTTCTTTCATATCATCTTCCTATTCACAGATGAAATGAATGTGAAGACTGACTTTTTGGTTCTGTTCTGTTGTTGTTGTTGTTGTTGTTGTTGTTATTTGATGCTGCATCATTTCAAAAAAGTATTTTCATAATTTCATTGTGTTTTTCAAATTCATCATTTCTTACAGAGCAATAATATTCTATGATATTCATATTCTCTTCTTAAGTATTGTCTCCTATGAGTTATTGGCCTTCTTCACCAATATAATTATTTTTCTTTTGTATCTAATAATCTTTAGTAAATATATGTAAGCAGTTTTTCTCCCTCTCCAATTTTCATTTTAAAGTCCTTCTGAGCAGATTTGTAAGTCTTTAAAAAATATTTTATTGGTCCTATTTTGATAGATTCCATTACAGACCCAAAACTAAACATTGCAGTTTATCTCAATTTATTTAGCTTTCTTTGATCACTAGGTAGAATTTGTTTTCAGGGTTTTTTGCTATTATGAATGTAGAATAAATGGTCTGTGTATGTAAAGAGGCAGTATGCAATGGTGGGTAATTAGCCTTAGAATCAAGAAGGCATTGGTTTGAGTGCTACTTCTGACACATATTAGTTGTGTGACCCATCTCAAATCACCTAACTTCTCAGTGCTCTAAGAAATCTCAAAGAATATGAACCATAAAGTTCTATTTTGTATTAATAAAGCAAGTTTTCTTACCCCAAATTTTTCTTTCTCACTAAAATATATTTTATCCTATATATGTCCTTATTTGGGACATTAGTCCCTATTTATATTTTTCCTGTCATCAAGTTTCTTGGAATATAATTCCAAAAGTGGGATTGTAGGGTCAAATAATTAAATTACAGTTTTCTGATTTATTATAATAGTTATAACAATACATCATAATATACAATAATTATTTGTTTTATTATGGTTATATTATTTCATATTATACTATTTGATAATGATATATACTAATACCATTCTTTCCAAAATGACAGCATGCATATATACCACCACCACTAGTGAATTTAGGTAGAATTGCTAACAATAGAATAGTATCAGAATAAACTGGGGTTGAATGAGGAATATTAATGATGACAAAAATAATTTTTTTTTTATCTTTGTTACTGAAATGAACAGGATCAAAGACATGCTAAGAATGAAGTTCAAGTGGCTGGAACAATGATTATGGACAATGTATAAAGGGGAGAACTATTCAATTCTAGGTTTACTTCTGTCTTCACTAAGAAAAATGGTCTTCAAACTTGGGAGGATAGAACAAAAATTATTATGAATGAAGCAAGTGATGAGAAGGTAAGGGAACAACTAATTGCCCTCAATAAATTCAAATTACCAGACTCAGACAAACCAAATCCCAGGATAAAGAAAGTATTGCTTAGAAGTGACTGATGAACCACTGTTGATCTTTGCATAATCATGGAGAATGGGAAGAATATCACAGGACTAAATATGTACAAATGTCAAAAAAAATTTTAAGTGCAGTATTTAGAGCCTTTAAATAGTTTTCTATTGACTTAATTGACTTTTATTTCCAGGAAAGTTCTAGGTTATTTGTGGAAGCATTTAAAATTCAACATAAATATCAACATGAATTCAAAAATAAAACCCTGCTTTTCAGGCACAAAAATTCCCAGAATGCACAGCACTAGATGTTTTAGAAAGAAACTCTGGGAAAATCTCTGTAAAAGTGGCTGGGTTTGCTTTATGGAGAATTCCAAAGAAAGAAGGCAGAAAACAAGGAGAGGCATAGAGTTTAAGAGAATTGAACTTATTGTTCTTAAGAGACATAACATAGCATTGACATCACCAATTTATTTCTTCCCCAGAGTTTACATTCAGAAATACTTTAAAAATCTTCTTCATATTATAATCATCAATGTAGTCAAGTCTTTAATTTATCAATAAATGAGATGGGAAGTATGACTTTGGTGTAAATTTGGTGAATTAGACTTAACGTTAACAGGTAGGACAAATTAGAACAGAAAAGAGAGAATCTGGATTGGGCCAACAGACCCCCTCAGAGACATTATCCCATCCCAGAGTTAGAATTGAAGGGAAGGGAGCTGAGTAATTCTTTCCCACTTCTCATATCTAGGCAAAAAAAAACCTTCTTTCTCCTCCTCCTCTTCCTTCCTTCCTTCCTCCTCCTCCTCCTCCTTCTTCCTCCTTCTTCCTCCTTCTTCTTCCTCCTCTTCCTCCTCCTCCTCCTCCTTCTTCTTCTTTCTTCTTTGTAACCACAAAATTACTGGCTGCCAGATTTCACTATCTATACTGATCAGATTCTCTCTCCATTGAGTATAGTGTTCACCTCTCTTTTCTAATTTGTTCTCTCCATCACTTTAAGTCTAATTTAGCATGGTGACATTGGTTATGTGATTCTTTGGGGAACCCTGGAAGTGGGGAGGTGGAACAGATCTAAAATTAAAAAGCTTAGGTGCATCCAACACTCAGTAGAGAAGATGAGGCAGATGAAAAATGGGTTCCCTGAGGAACTTGCCAAACTCTCAAAGTTGGCTGCAAATGTTTTATAAAATGATCAAAGGTTATAATTGGGAGAAATAAAGACTAATAATTTTTTTATAAAACAAGGAATAAAGAAATAAATTCAAGAATGACTTACAATCTAGACTTGACTCCCCTTAGACTTATCACTCCTTAACAAAAAACCCAGAAAGGAACCAAAAAGAAGAGGGGCCTGAGGTTGGGTTCCATTATTAACTTTTCTCTAAATGTTACCAAAAAGACAGGTCATTTTACTGCTTCCATGAACCTTTTCCTTATGCCCATAATCAGTAGCTTCCTCTCCTTTAGATCATACATATCACTAAATAAATTGTAGCATGTGGATGTAATGGAATATTAATTAATATAAAGAAATTATAAAGAATACGCTTGTCTCCAAAGAAATAATATGAAAAGACACCTCACCTCTCTCTTTCCCAGTGGAAAGAAGAAAGAATTCATAGGTTTAGAACTTTGAATATATAATATCAGGGTTTTTTTCCCCCAACATATCGATCACTGCTTGCAGAATTTTTCTTCTCTTTTTTCTTTATAAAAAATTATTATTTTTTCCAGAGAGTAGCTCTTTGGGAAGGGAGGGGAAAGATCCATGAAATCTAGATGATGTATAGAGGCAGGGAAAGGGGAAAGGGTGAACAAGCATTTTATTAATCACCTGATTTGCACCAGGTACCAAGAAAAGCAATATATAAATATTTCATTTGAACCTCAAAACAACTCTATGAGGTAGATGCTATTATTATTCCCATTTTACAGCTGAAAAAACTGAGGCACAGAGTTAAATGACTTGCCTAGGGTCACACAGAATAGATTTGAATTGAACTCTTTCCTGAACTCTAGGCCCAGGGCTATATCAATTAAAATTCTATATAAAAAGGGAAAAAAAAAGAAATATGACAGGGCATGAAATTACATAAAATAAAAAAAATGGTACCAAAACAACATATATCCTGATTCCAGTGATATAATGGGAGATATCCTAAAATATCAATAAAACTCCTGGTAAAGCTAATTATGGTTATCCTGTAATAGTTTGTGTTATTCTTAGCCTGCCCAACCTCACAAGAAGGATGAAATAGATGAATATTGAACAGATTCCAACATGCATCTGAATGGACACCTTGTGAAGTAATTCTTAACCTGAAGTTCACAGTACATGTGTATAGATCACAGGGAATCCATGAATTTTTTAAAAAAAAATTTGACATCTTCATTTTAATATGATTAATTTCCTTCTTATAGCTTTCATTTTATGCCTTAAAAAATATTCTCCTAAGAAGTGGCCTTGGTTTTACCAGATTCACAAACACACATACATACACACACACACACACACACACAAAACACCTTAAGAACTCTTAGTATAGCACTTGTCCAACATATGTATATATGAGACAGATAATACAATAGACTACAAACTGAGACCAGAGTTGAAAAGACTGAGAAGAATGGCCTAGATTGCAACTGACTCCAAGCTTTCTATAATAGCAAACACCCATATTTTCAGGGGCAGCTAGGTGGTGTAGTGGATAAAGCACCAGCCCTGGAGTACCTGGGTTCAAATCCAGTCTCAGACACTTAATAATTACCTAGCTGTGTGGCCTTGGGCAAGCCATTTAACCCTGTTTGCCTTGCAAAAATCTAAAAAAAAAACACCCATACTTTCAACACAAACTTTTTTTCCAGTATTGCTATATGGCAGCAATAACATGGAACAGAACTTCTCCAAAGAGCCAAAGACAAACATCACAAAGAGAACAATGGAAAGGCACACATGATAAGAACTCTAAAGAACTGGAGCAAAGGATGTCACCAAAGAATTATATGATATAAAAGAGGATGGATGGGTAGTGGTAAGGAGGGATACTGGGTAGATAGCTACAGTGCTCTGGTACCCTCCTGACCCAAGAAAGACCACCAGAAAATAAAGTAGAACTCCCATGATAAACTTTGGGGAAGACATGGATGCACATGAGTGTCACATGGGGAAGGCATGGATAGGTTGAGATCTTCACCTTTGAGGAAATTCCTGAATTGATGAGACCCTAGATTTATCAGAGTATTTGAGCAAATATATAGTTCATGGGAGAAACAATACCAAATAATAATTTGCACCAAAAAAAAGATTGGGGGATTTTAGTGAACCACAAATTTGAAATGAGTCAATGCTGTTATGTAATAAGCAAAAAATGTATGTACTGGTGGTTTCCAGAAAGAAAAACCCATGTCTGGAATAAGAAGAAAGACAATTTCACTGGACAGCTAGGTGGTGCAGTGGATAGAGGCCCAGGCATGGAGGCAAAAAGACCCTAGTCCAAATTTGGCTTCAGACATGTACTGGTTGTGTGACCCTAGGCAAGTCACTTAATCAAATTTGCCTAAGTTTCCATTTAACCATGTTTGCCTAAGTTTCTTCATTTGTAAAATGAATTGGAGAAAAAAATGTCAAATCACTCCAATATTTTTCTAAGAAAACCCCCAATCAGATCATAAAGAGTATCTCATGACTCAAAAGACAGAGCAACAACAATTCCACTGTTCTCTGTCTCTTTTACATATTGTGTTTATCTGTTTGCCACTTTTTAAGGACCTGACAAACCTTGGAACATGACCAGAGAAGCATGGCTAAAAATGCAAATGGGCTGGGGAATAGACCAAAAAAGATCTGTTGAAGCTATCAAGTTCATAGAAGAAAAGTAGAGGGGGTAAATGATAGCTGCATTCAAGTTTATGAGTGATTCCCTCCACTTAGCTTTCATCCCCACATCCTCCTCATCAGAAATTTGGACTCTATTCCTGGAACTACCCTGAGCTCAAATAAGTAGGATTGTATCTAAAAATGTTTGTAATCTGTGTCAACTCTTGCCCAGATCCAGACCTTCATCTTATTTCCTAGCCATCTATAGACCCCCAACACTGATTCCCAGCACCCCTTTAGGTATTATCTTCTTTTATTAAAATGCAAGCATCGAGTGCACTGCTTTTTTTGAGCTGCAGCCACTTAACTCTCACTGGGTTGTTTGTTATTGTTCAATGGTGTGTCTGACTCCTTGTGACCCAATTTCATATTTTCTTGGCAAAGATACTAGAGAGTTTGCCTATTTCCTCATCCAGCTTCTTTGACAGATGAGGAGATTGAGGCAAGCAGAGTAAAGTGACTTGCCCATGTCTGAGGCCATATTTGAATTCAGGAAGATGAATCTTCTTGACTCAAAGTCTGGCACTCTACCTACTGTACACCTAATCCCTTGTTTTATCTCTAACTACCTACTTAGCTCCTGAAAAGAAGAATTAAATTTGTTCTACTTGGTCCCAGGGGCAGACCTGGGAACAGTAGATTGAAGGTATGAAGAAGAAGGTTTCATCTCATTGTAAGAAAAAATTTCCTAACAACTGGAGTTGTTAGTTGAATGTACCACTTTGGGAGACCATATATACCCCTTTACTGAAGGAATTCAGAGGGACTACATTTCAAATAAATTGCCTCAAGGATTCCTATCCAGAGATGAGTTGAACTAGATGATTTTTCTGGGTCTCTGCTGACTCTTGAGATTCTATGATTCTTTAAGAAACAGAATCTCTCACAATTAAATCAATCAATAAACATTTATCAACTACCTACTGTATGCCAGCCTCTGTGCTAAACTCTGAGAATATAAAAGTAGGCAAAAGATGTTCCCTGAACCCAAGTTGCTTACAATTTAGGGTTTGGTTTTTTTTTGCAAGGCAAACAGGGTTAAGTGGCTTGCCCAAGGCCACACAGCTAGGTAATTATTAAGTGTCTGAGACCGGATTTGAACCCAGGTCCTCCTGACTCCAGGGCCGGTGCTTTATCCACTACGCCACCTAACTGTCCCCTTTTATTTTTTTTAGGGTTTTTTTTTTAAGGAGCTTACAATTTAATGGGAGACACAACAGACAAACATAAATATCAAACAAGTTATATACAAATTAAATCAGAAATAATTAACAGGGGGCATAGGTGGCGCAGTGGATAGAGCACCAGCCCTGAATTCAGGAGGACCTGAGTTCAAATCTGGCCTCAGACACTTAATAATTACTTAGCTGTGTGACCTTGGGCAAGTCACTTAACCCCATTGCCTTGTTTAAAAACAAACAAAAATACATAATTAACAGAGGAAAAGTCCTAGAATTAAGAGGGCACTAGAATTAAGAATTAATTATGCGTACTTCACTAAGAAGTGATTTTGTTTGTAATATTGTGTGGCTGAGAGAGGAAGATGGATAGAAAGGTTGCCTCTTGTGGGAAATTTCCCCTTTACCTTTGTGAGAGAGATGGAAAAGAAGAACTAATGATTGCAATTCCAAAGGAAGTACTTGAAGAATAGGAAATAGAAAATCCAGAAAGAATTGAAGTAGTAATTGTGAATGTTGTTTTGAGGTTGCTTTTGGACAGCCTGGTTTCTTTAAGTATGGGTCTGTGAAAAAAGAAGCATTGGTTGTGGTGAGGGTGCATTTCAGGCACCTGATGAAAATGAGAGCAAGCATAAAGATCAGAAGCCCTTACATCCACAGGACTTACTCTAAGCCTCCTTCTACTCCTTGGGCACTAGAATTGATGTATGGTATGGCTGCCAGCTCTCCAGTGCTCCCACCCCTCCAGGTGACATATACCAGAACAAAGTGAACAAAAATGAAATTGAGAAGATCTGATTTTGCCTAATATGATTTATTTGAATTATGACAGCTGAAAATGTCTATAGATTCTCATTTTCAAATGCCAGGGAGAGTGAACTGGGAGAACTCACAAATATCTTAGAAATTTTGCCATATTTGAGATACAGATAGAATTTCCACTACTAATATGGGGGGGGGGGGACAAGCAAATTTACAAAATTAGTTTCTGTATATTCTTCCATCATATCTATATATATGAATTTATGAAAGTAAGAATAGGTTATTGTTGTTCATTCATTCATGACCCCATTAGGAGTTTTCTAGTCAAAGATGCTAATTTGCCATTTCCTTCTCCAGATCATTTTAAAGAGGAAGAAACAGACAAGCAGCATAAGGGACTTGCCCAGCATCATCCTGCTATTAACTATGTGAGGCTAGATTTGAACTCAGGAAGATGAGTCTTCCTGATCCAAGACCAGTGCTTTATCCATTATACTAGCTTGGTTTTAACTATGAGTACAGAGAAACTTGTCAAAACTAGGTGCCTATTTTGAAATGCAAAGTGTACAAATCAAATATATTTGTAAAAATTAAAAATTAAACATCATATACTCATGAAAACTCATAATAACTTTAATTGAAGGTAGAATAATTTAATAGAGAAGCAGTGTGACAAAGTACCAGATGCCAGAGTCAAGAAGGCATGGGGTCATATTTTGTCTCTGACACTAACTAGCTTTGTAAACATAAGCAAGTCACTTAAACCTGTTTGCCTCAGTTTTTTCATCTATAAAATGAACTGGAATACACAATGGTAAACCATTCCAGTATTTTTGTCAAGAAAACCTAAATATGATTGAAATATGACTAAACAACAACTTGGTTTCATTATTCCACTGTACCACATTGTTGCCTAATAAATGATGGCACTATCAGTTTCAAAGAAGACAAACTTTGACTTTTAAGATATGATATGTACATAGAAGTATATACACAGTTAAACTTTGTATTTTTTAATTTTCTTGTTTTTTTTTCTCTGTGATTCTTGTAAGCCACAGTAAGGAAAGAGATAACCATTTCATGGTTCTCTCAAGACAAACGATATTCCTCTCCCATGAAAGTTCCAGCCATACTCATGTCACTCCCCTCCTCATCCTTTCCCACATCTTATTTTACCAACTGCTTCACTTCTACACCAATCATCCCTCCCCATTCTGGAGTTCTGAGCCAATATCAAATCCCCTCTGCCATCTCCATAAATTGAAGCATCCTTCCTTGGTCATTGCTCTTCTACCTTAGTTCTCTTCCTTTATTAGAATAAAAACTCCTAGAGGGCAATGATTATTAGAATGTAAACTTGAGAGCAGAGACTGTCTTTGCTTTTCTTTTTGTATTCTCTAGCCCCAAGCACAGTGTTTGGCATATAGTAATAAATAACTTTAACTTAGCTATTTATAAAATAAAAAACTTAATGAATGCATTTTCATTCTTTCATCACCCTTCATTTCCAATAGTTTGCATGGATGTCCATTAAAAATACTTGTGAACTGTTTGAGATTCAGAGCACCAAGTTATAGAGTTAATCAAAATCTATCTCCCAAATGACTCTCAAGGTAATTTTGCAAGGAGACTCACAAGATCATAGGATTTAGAGTTCAGAAGGAGATGATCTAGCCCAGGGTCCATAAATTTGGTTTTAAAAATATTTTTATAACTGAGTTTTAATATGATTAATTCTCTGTTAACTGTGTATTATTTTATGTATTTAAATACATTATTCTAAGAAAGGGTCCATAGATTTCACCAAGCTCCCAAAGGAGCCCATGACACTAATAAGGTAGAGTCCAACACCCTTGTTTCAGAAATAAAGAAACTGAGGCACAGAAAGGTTAAGGGAACTTAACCAATATCACTCAGTTAGCATGTAGCAGAGTTAAGATTTAAATCTATATTTTCTGATCTTTTCACTAGCAGTGACCTTTCCATTAAACTACACTGTCTTCTTTGGAGAAGTCTCTACATAAAACATCTGTGACTCATAAAAAGTTAGGGAAGACCTCAGGGAAAATGTAGGGTCTAAGCTGATGCTTGAACAGTTTTGGATACACAGAAAAAAGCAGAGCAGGCACACTGAAGAGTAAGATAAAACAAATTGGGGAAAGTGATAAAGAGGAACCAGGAACCTTAATTAAAAAGAATGCTAAAGGGATTGATGTAGTCTTCAGTTGCCTGCCGTGGAGTCACTTCATTATGAATTACCACTTTGTTGAAAATCCTTGTACTATGATAGATCTTGGAAAACTGATGAGTCACACATGAGGGGAAAGCACATTCCTACCTATCAAACCTCTAATATGCAAAGCTCTAATAATATGACATTTTATCCAACGAGGCTACAAAAGGACTGAGTACAATAGACTAAAGGCAGGCATTGTCTCCTATATCTCCCTTGTTCCCAGAGGATTATCTAACTTAGGTCAGCTGAAGCTGGGTTTCCTCAGGTCATTTGTGAAGCAATTTGGGTGCTAGGGTTTGAGATAAAAAAGAAAGAAGATTTTTAAAATAAATAAGGAGATTTTTAAAATAAATAAGCAGGCATTAAAGTGTGTCTACCTTTTATGTACTGCAATGTGATAAGCACTCTATAATTATCTTATTTTATCCTCCAAACAACCCTAGCAAGTAGATATTATCATTATCCCCTTTTTATAAATAAGGAAACTAAGGTCCACAGAAGTTAAGTAACTTATCCAATGTTACATAGCATTATCTTTGGTTGGATTTAAACTCAGGTCTTCCTGTCTACCCAAGTACCCAGCTACTTAAAATGTAACATCATTTTCCTGTTTTAAAAAAAATCCTGTTTGTATTTTTTAAAGTACAGTCAATATTGAATATAATATTATACAAACATATGTACATATATATGTTCTCTCTCTCTCTCTCTCTCTCTATATATATATATATATATGTATATATATATATATATATATATATATATTTATATGTATGTATATTTATATGAAAGGCAACATGGTTTACAGTATAAAGAACTCAAGAGTCAGTTCGATAGAGCACCGGCCCTGGAGTCAGGAGTACTTGAGTTCAAATCCAGCCTCAGACATTTAATGATTACCTAGCTGTGTGGCCTTGGGCAAGCCACTTAACCCCATTTGCCTTGCAAAAACTTTTAAAAAAGAGTCAGTTAGACTTGAATACAAGACTCACTTCTGGCACAGACTTGACATCTGACTCTCAACAAGTCACTAAAACTCTCAATTTTTCAAGTAGTTCTTTAAGATGAATTATAATAAATTATTAAGTACAACAAATTGTCAATTCAAATTGCAAGGAAAACAATAAATTACAGAGTCAACCCTGATCTACTTTGAACAAAGCAGTTTCCTTACCAGGAGGTTCTTTACATAATAAAATGACAGGTCTGGACCAATATTTAATAATTCATATTTCTATAGTACTTTACAATTTTTAAAGCAGTCTTCTCTCACCAATCCTTAGAGGTAGAGCATTTTGGTGCTTTTATCCACATTTTATTGTCTCAAGAGGAGAATGGTTAACTTCCCCTCATTAGCAAATGGGACTAATAAGTGGCAGATCAAAGTGACATCATTCAGACTCCTATCTTCTTCACCACACCTTTAATTTCATAAAATAATCAATATGCTGGCATCTCTATTTAATTCCAGAGTGACACGGAGTGCAAACTGAAGCTGTGCAAATGGACATTAGAGATTATCTAGTCTTGTTCTCTCCTTTTGATATAGGGGGGAAAAAACCTAGGGATTTTTCCAAAATCATATCTCTTGTTAATGACAGATTTGGAACTATAATGCAATGTTTTTTCTATTCTCAAATGATATTATGTTCATAAAGTGTTTTGTAAATATAATATCACTACATAAATGTGAACTATTATCACTATACTTTCAGTACCTGCTAGATGCTGAACAGCTAGGTTGCAAGGTTAATAGAAAAAGCATGGGGTCAACAGTCAAGAAGACACATCTTTGAATATGGGGGGATGGGACAGTATAATCCAGGGGAAAGTGTAGGAAAAGGTAGAAATATATAGGATGACATACAGAGTGAAATACAGATAATTAACCCTTATTGGCCTTTATCAAAATAAATAATAAAATTGGGATGATATTAAATAACTAGACTAGTTAGGTAAAATTTTCACTTTTTATTACATTGACTTTACCTGCCCATGAACAGTAATTATTACTTCAATTATTTACATCTGGGGGAGAGAGGGGGGAGGGGGAGAGAAGAGGGAGAGGGGGAGAGAGAGAGAGAGAGAGAGAGAGAGAGAGAGAGAGAGAGAGAGAGAGAGAGAGCATACACTTAAAAATCACATTCTAAATCCTGGGGAAACATAAAAGCAAATAAGACAATCCCTCAAGGAGTTTACATTCTAATGGAGAAAGATAATTACATAAAGGAGTACTGGAAGGGAGGAAGAGGAATAAGATACTATATCAGGATATGTCAATAAAACTTCTAGGAATTCTTCAGTGGTCTGGTTCCTCACCTATCAGAATGGGAAGAACCAAGAGTGTTTTACCTTGTATCTGAGGAGTTGGATATAAAGAATTCCATGGCAAGAAAACTGCAGGAAGTCTTAAACTTTGAGTACTTTATCATATTTTATAATCGTTATTTATCCTATATCCTCTCTTACAATATAAACTCATTGAGGGTAGAAACCATACCTTATTTATCATTATATCTCCCTTGGTGCCTAACAATGCTTTACACATGGAAATAGTTTAAAAAGTGCTTTTGGATTTGAATTAAATTGTAGTGTTCAAAGTATACCAAATGCTATGGTAGATAAGAGAGGAAAGAGATCAATATGGGTAGGAATAATCAATCAGATAATGCTTTATGAAATGCTACCACCTTGACAAAACACTTGCCTTCAGAACCCAATAGAGGCAGTCTCAGACCCCTTGGAAACACTAGCATTCTCTAAACCGCCAGTCCTGTTTCCAGCCAGGTCCCTGTAGGCATATTAAGATGAGTGACCCTCATGAATAATGGACCCACCATTGCTACTGACAACCATAAAATTGCTCTCCAACTGCCACCAATAGGTGATAAACCTATGAACTACCATACCAGTGACCAATACCCAGCCTTCAAAGCCATCATCCAGGGAAGCAATCATGGTAGGGAAGCAACCTGGAAACTTCCTTTACAGTTACAGCCTCTACCTCCTCAACAGCCATAGTTACTAATGAGTCAGAAAAAATAAAAACAGTCCTTACCATCAAAGTCTGTGGTATTGTCAGAAACAGAGTTTTATCATTCAAAATGGCAGTTTAAAAGATGAGTCTTTGCTGCAAGTACTGCTGAAACTTCCTATATATATGTAGTTTCCCTCTATTAGAATGTGAACTCCATGAGAGTAGGGACTATATTTTTAAATTTGTATCGCAAGCTTTTTGCACAGTGTTTTACATACAGTTAGCACTTAATAAATGCTTTTTCATTCATTCTTTCTTGGAGAAAGTGGTGTTCAGTCTGTCTCCTGAAAAATAGAATTCCAATTACTGATACTAAAAATCGTATTGTTTTTCACATTGTTTCAATATATCTTAGCTTATCTCTTAAAAGTTTTCAAGGATATTTATTTTATAACAATCTAAGCACCAAGATTGGTAATAGGCACATAATAGATAATCCATATGGAGAGTTGATCTCCAGATCAAATACAGTCAGTGATTTGACTAGGAATGATTATTACATAATATAATACACCTCTAGGTATCCAGAGAAAATGGGACAATGTAATCCAAGAAACAGTGTGGGGAAAGGTAGAAAAGTGTGGGGTGAGATACAGGGTGAATTACAAATAATTAACACTTTTTTTGCTTTTATTAAAATAAATAGATAAAATTGTAATTATTAATAAAACTATTAAATAAATAGAATAGTAAAATTGTTTTATTATATTGACTTTACCTACTCATGAATAATAAATGTTACTTCAATTATTTAGATCTGACATTGTCCTAAAAAGTGTTTTATGTTTATATTCTTTTAATTCCTGTGTCTGTTTTAGCAGGTATATTTGTTTCCAGTTCTTTAACCACCTCAAAAAGTACTGCTATAGATGTTTTGATGCATATGAGGTCTTTGATTTGCTTTGAAATATGTGCTCAGAAATTGAATCTTTAGGTCAAAGGATATAAGCTGTCTGGTGATTTTTCTTATATCTTTTCTACTCCTGGCTTCTGAAGGAGAAACTTTTATGATATAAAGACCTATAGAAAGAGTTGGTTTTGAGGTGGGGATAAAAAGGAGAGAATAGATAATAAATGTTTAATAAATATAGATTGATTGATATATGACTATAACAGGCCTAAAACGGTATTCCCTGCCAAGGTTCAAGGGAATTGAACCACCATATTTCAGGGATCAAAGACTGTCATGTCTCACCCTTGCTGGGACCAGCTAGCTTTATGTCACTATAAACTTCAAGGTATCCTTGAATAAAAGTACAACTTAGTATACTAACATGTGTGGGTTATGTTATTTCCATGCTGAGAGGAGCATACACAGTGATTTACTAAATAGCTCAGATCTCAGAGGTAAGACAAATTGATCATTCTGTCACTCTGGCAAAAACTATTGACTCTTGGCACCTTAAAATAGCAAGAAAATCTAGCCCTTGGGGTAAAGACGGTGTGTGTGTGTGTGTGTGTGTGTGTGTGTGTGTGTGTGTGTGTGTGTGTGTGTGTTTTGGTTTATTTGTTTTTTCTTAGTGCTGTCATTTAAAGGCAGGAGTCTCTGAAGGGAAAGGATGATTTGGGAAGTGACTGGCCAGTGAGAAGCTAGGACCTAAGAACAAGATCTGGATTTCTATACTATAGTTTAAAATAAAAGACTGACAGGTGAGAGAGAGAGAGAGAGAGAGAGAGAGAGAGAGAGAGAGAGAGAGAGAGAGAGAGAGAGAGAAAGAGAGCTTTTAATGAGGTCTGGCTTTTTTTCTAAAAGTGCCTACAAGGTGTTGGAGTCTACCCAAATCACCTAAGATGAAGAGATCAGTTTCTGGGAGAAGACATTCTGCATTTCCTTACAATATATGGAGAATTACCTCTTTCATTGGCTGTATAGTCAGAATGGATTGCATCTTTAAAAACTAACCTGGAAAACATTCAGGGAGAGAGAAGATTCAAGTTTGCCTATAGCATGAGATCATAAACTGAGGTGGAAAGAGAAAAGGCTACTTTCCCTTTCTTTCCTCTACTATGCCTTGAAATGGGTTTGGAGTTTTTAATGCTAGGTTAAGATGTACAGTTAGCTAAACCAGCTAGAAAGGATCAAGAATCTGGGGTGTCTCAGGCTCTAGCAGATATGGGGTTGAATTTGATGCTCTGTTGTATAGGAGCTGAGCTAAACTGTGAATCCAATCCCCTCCCCAGAGAAGAAGGTTGTACAAAAGATTATGCGTCCAGCTTTTAGGGGAGGGGAATGTTTATTCTTTGATACCATTGAAGTAAATATTCCTTAGTAAAAGTTAATCCAATTGTTAAATATTTAAATGCAACTGGGGTGGAGAAAAATCTCTACAGTTGGGGGATTGCAATAGGGAAGAGGCTGAGAAATAATCGCAGATATGGAGAAACTGGCAAAGTCCAGATATCTCTCTAGAGGAGAGGGTGGAATACATGACTTTCAGATAGTGGGGACCATTGTGTACATGTGTATATATGTATGTATGTAGAGCTCTTATCAAAGACACCCTGTTTTCTAGAGTCGAGGTCCTGAGCTTGGCATAACAACAACCCTTTGCACTCAGCCTCTGGCAGAATCATATAATTATTATATTGTTTTGACCAGTACCAGGTGTTCACTGAGCTCAGATGTGTTCCCACTATATTCATGTTCTAGTCATGAAGCCCTGTTATTAATCAAACATGTCACATTATGGCTATCATTATCGGGGCTACCGCTCACTGTGCAATCATTGGTGTAATTGTTAAAATCTCCTACTTCCTCAAGTGCCCTCAAACCAGAAACAGGGCTCTGGCACATGTGTCCTTGTTCACAAGTTATTTCCCTCACTTTGAAATTAACCTTCTGTTTATTCCTGACTCTCTGGTCACTGGCCTGCTCTGTTCAACTCTGGTCACTAAAAGATTAAAGGTCAGTTCAATCCAGTTGATAATGTATATGTACATATAAGTGTTTATATATGTATGCATATATGGTGCAGTGATTAGAGTACTAGACCTGGAGTTAGGAAGGTACACTAGCTATGGGCAAGTCACTAACCTTGTTCACCTCAGTTCCTCATTTGGAAAATGAGCTGGAGAAGGAAATGGCAAACTCCAGTAATTTTGGCAAGAAAACACCAAATAAGGGAATAAAGAGTCAGACACCACTAAAACAAATGAACAACAACATGTATATCCTGGGTTCTTTCGAGTCTGATCAAGAAAGTTTTAAACTGACAAGGAATGGAAAGAGAGAGAAAACTGCCTGACATTATATATATATGTATGTATGTATATCTGCCAAGCCAGATAAAGAGACTTGCAAGTAAAACACAGGAAGAAGAAAAAGCAGCAGAGAGATGCTCTGTAATTCACAGAATCAAAGAAAATAGTCATCAATAAAGCCCGTGGCCTTAGAGGTCAATGCACAAGTGTATAAAACATAAATTACAAGAAAGTTGAATTTAACACAAAGAAGCAAATGCTTCTCTCCCAGCCACTCTCATACACATCCCCAAGGACTCCCAGGTGGGAGCATACAGATGTTCAAGATCAAAAAGTTGGTCAACAGATAATAATTTATTGATTGATTGATTTGGGCTACAGTAATAACCATGAAATCTGGAGAAGGAAGTACTACACTGAATAAAATCTTGTGTTTTTTTAAATTATGATTTTGACACAACAGACACTTTCAAATTTTAAAACTCCTCCTCCCACCCTCTTGTATCCTCTCTTAAAGCATTTGGTAAGCAAAACTTATAAGATAATAGAAATCATGATTCTTGGAGAAGGCAGAGTCAAAATGGTGGAGAAATGGTAACAACTCACCTGATTTCTCCTCTTTAAATATTAAACATCTTTAAATAATGTCACTAAAACAAATCCTGGAGTGGCAGAACCCACAAAATGAAAAGGTGGAATAATTTTCCAATAACTTAGCAGGTTGGCAGAAAAGGTATGTTGTACCTGGGTGGAAAGTGGAGACCAGCACAAATTGAGCCAGCACAACCTGGCCCCAGTAAACTAGGAATGAATCAGCAGTGGACAGCAGTAGAGTGGCAGTGGCAGTGGCAGTGACAGCCCACAGATCATAAAAGGGTCAAACAAGTGAGAAGAGATTAAAGGGGTCTCCTTGTTGGCACTGATGGCAGGACTTTGTTGCTTTGCTCACACTCAGATCTGGGTCACAGTCCTGGGTGGCAGTCCCAGGAAGAAGAGGAGAAGTAGTATAACAGAGCTTGCTGCTACAGTGGAGCAGAAACACTCATCACAGTTATAGGACAGAAAAGCATGCCTGTGATTGCTCACAGACCAGAGCATGGGTCAGAGCAGGGTCAGTAAACACCTCTCCCTAGATCATATCACCTTGGAAGAACTGAAAATTTACAAAGACCTAGAAGTATCTCTGAAAACAACTGTTCCTGAAGCTTGAGTCAGTGCACCCTTCAACTGTGGAAGCATTTTAACAAAGAGTTAAAAATCAAGAAACAGCCTGGAAAAATGAGCAAACAACAGAAAAAAATTCTGTATATAGAAGGTTACTATAGTGACAGTGAAGATTAAAACAAACATTCAGAAGAAGAAAGTCAAAGTTCCTTCATCCAAAGCCTCCAAGCAAAAATATGGAATGATCTCAGGCCATAAAAAGGCTCAAAAAGGATTTTGAAAATCAAGTTAGAGAACTAGAGGAAAATTTGGGAAGAGAAATGAGAGTAATATAAGAAAATCATGAAAAATGAGTCAATAGTTTGGTAAAGGAGACACCAAAAATACTGAAGAAAATAACACCTTAAAAAACAGACTAGACAAAATGATTTTTTTAATAAAAGTACCAAAAAAAAAAAAAAAACAATGAGGAGAAGAATGACTTAAAAAACAAAATTGACCGAATGGAAAAAAAGAGAAACAAAAAATAATTCCTTAAAAAGTAGAATTGACCAAATAGAAAGAAAGGAAGAGGAGGAGGGGGGGAGGGGGAGGGGGAGGGGGAGAGGGAGAGGGAGGAGGAGGAGGAGGAGGAGGAGGAGGAGGAGGAGGAGGAGCAGGAGGAGCAGGAGGAGCAGGAGCAGGAGGAGGAGGAGGAGGAGGAGAAGGGGAAGTGGAAGAGGAGGAGGTTGAAGGAAGAGGAGGAGGAGGAGGAAGAGAATAAGAACACGAATAAGAAGAATGGGAATGAAAGCTGGTCCAGTCCTTGGGGTTATGAATCCGTAATGAATCCCATTATGAATCCATAATGCAATGACCCCCTAGCTTTCTAAATGTAGTAATATAGGATATTTACTAAAAGTACTTTAGACATTTTATTTCAGTTGATCTTCACAACATGGAGATATTATTCTTATTTCACAAATGAAAAAACTAAGGTTCAGTGACTTGACCAAGGTCAAAACAGTTGGTAAAGGGAATTTAAACCCAAGTTTTATTCCATTGTTACATGGCAACCTATGATTTTGAGCACTAAAAAGGGGAGCATCCACAAGCTTGACTATCAGAATTGGTGAACTGCCATGGGGAGAGGAAGGGAAGCACAGGGCTCCTGATTTGGAGACCCAGAATATATGTATATAATAAAAGTCCATCAACTTTGTCTAATTGGGAGGGGTAGGGCACACAGCCCTATCTAACCTACAGGAGGATGAGATTTTGATAAGACTTTAAAAAATAGTATTATCCTGACAATGTAATCTGATTGGTAACACCATCACTGAATATCCTGTATTTTCATATTTGTACGTACATTACACTTCCACTGCAAAACTGAGTTTGAGGGAATGAACTTCCAAATGACTTCTATTTTTCAACTGTGAATATTTAGAAACATTTCATCTGATTTGTCAAGCAACATGGTGGATGGAAAGTATAGGGGTGGAGGAAGAAAAAGAAAGTTCTCTTCAGCAACTCTTTGAATAGAGATAAGCTTAAAGAATTTCTTGGTCAAATACCCAAAATTTAAATCTTACTTCAAAATCATTAGCAATGACATGGTCCCTCTTTAGTATCATTTCCCAAAAAAGATAAATAGCAAAGCAAAAAGGAGCCTTTTGATCTGTCAGTACAGTAGCAAGTACAATTACTGCTGGTAATTAGTAATCTCACCAAGAAAAAATAATCTGTTCCTATCAAACATTCTGATATTAATAATTATCCATTAATTATATCATATTTAATGACTAAAATAATATTGCTGATTTATATTTATAATAATAGCTTATACTTTAAGGCCCACAAAGCACTTTACCTATTTTATCTCACTTGATTCTCACAACACTGCTGAGAGGCAAGTGTTATCATTAGCTCTGTTTCAGAAACTGAAGTATAGAAAGGTTAAATGATTTGCTCAGGGGTCAATAGTTAGTACATGACTGAGACAGAATTTGAACTCAGTAGTTCCTGACTAAAAACTCAGCCCTCTATGTACTACAGCACTTCCAGTCAATCTAATTATGTGATGGAATGGAATGGGTTTGTTCTAGGAACAGAATACTCTCAGACACTTTCTGATTATGTGATTTTTGAGTAAATTTTTCTATATCTCAGTTGCCTCATCCATAAAATGAGAATAAGAATTCTTTAAGTACCTGAGGGTAAATGGGATCAAATCTTTGAGGTTCATTCCAGAAATATATATATATATGTGTGTGTATATATCTATATCTATATCTATATCTATATCTATATCTATATCTATATCTATATCTATATCTATATGATCTAAAATTCTAAGTCTTATGAATTAGCTGGGACCAGGAGAATTTGCTATAGCTTTCACAGTATTTCCACATGTAGAACTTGGAATTTTATTCTCAATTTCTTGTTTATCTCTGGGATGGAGGAAGGGGTATAATTATGTTGATTATAGGTTTTTTTTAGCATATCATCAGTGTACATACATCATATGCAAATGTCCAAATTTATATATCATGGTTCATATTATATATGTATATATGTGCAAATACCCCATTCTATCACTGTATACCTTCCTATAAAATGATCCTCTGGTTTTCTTTTCATGTATCTCCTATTACTTTAGTTGCTATTTTCTGTGTCCAGACCTGTGGTTTCATTGCTAAGAAGAACTTCCAAAATGGAAGTCCCTGTGCTAACATTTAGCATAGTGTCTGACTTACAGCAGATGCCTAATAAATGTTTATTGGATTGAATTATTGAATTGATACAGTTCAGCAATTTGTCTCTAACTTAGAAACATAGAGCAGGGGTTCTTAATCTGGGATCCATTAAATGGGTGGGTTTTAAAAAAATATTTCAATGACTGTATTTCAATATAATTGGTTTTA
Source organism: Macrotis lagotis (assembly GCF_037893015.1). NCBI lineage: Eukaryota > Metazoa > Chordata > Mammalia > Peramelemorphia > Peramelidae > Macrotis > Macrotis lagotis. The sequence continues at coordinate 127,533,833 of NC_133666.1, read as the reverse complement.
TGTGTAATCCTATGTATTTTATTTTATGTAGTTAAAATATTATTCTAAGAAGGGGTTCATAGCTTTGCTGGACTGCCCAAGGGATCCATGATGCAAATAAGGCTGAGTTCCTATCTTAGAGAATTCCCTAAGAAGTAAACAATGTGAAATAGAAATTCAGGGTTTTATATTATCTTCTTTTTATGTTGTACTGTATAGATAAAAATGTTCCTCATTTTTTTTGTCTTTTTGTATTTAACACAAAATGAATAAAAATTTTAAAAAGAAAAAGAAATAAAGGATTCCCCCAGGACTCTGAGAGGTTTAATGACTTGCTCGTGGTCACATAGCCTCTATGTCATCAGAGGCAGGAATTGATTTTTTTTTTTACAGATGAGGAAGCTCAAACCCTTCATGACTTGTCATTGACACACAAGTGAGGTTGAAACCAGATCACCTCACCCCAGGTTCAACTTTCTATCACACCATGTTTTCAGGACTTCCTCTCCCATTCTCCAGACAATTCAACTGTGTCTCTGAGTTAAGATTTTTAGAAGTTATTGATCTCAAATTTGCTGTTGGCTGTTCACTTGAGCTTCAGCATACTGAACAATAAAACAAGTAGCCCCCATAGCCATCTGCTTACTTTCTCCTTCCCCTTTTTTATGGGTCACAGTAACAATCAATAAAGGGGAAGGAAAAAGACATCTTAGGGAAATAATACTAGATGCTTGGATCTTCTTGACTCCTAGTCAGCTTCCCACAAGCACACAGTTCCAACACAGAAGAGAAATAGAGTGAATTAAATTTTCCAAGTCACTTCTTGGTTTCTTTAAAACCAGGGGCTTAAGATCACATGCTCTCAGTTCAGATAAATTGGAAATAAACTGGTTGGTTCCCAGGACCAAAATGGATAGAGCAATTGAGCATTGCAAAAGATACAGTAAATGATTCACATATAGTGGGCAAATGTCCCTAGAAGCAAGGAAGGAGTAACAAATATAGACTGTCAGTTTCTTTAATAATAGAAGAAAGAAATCACTGCAATAAAGGGCAGAGACTTTACCCAAGACCCAAATCAGCTTTATAAATCTTGGAAAGTACAAGAGGTTTGTAACATGGAACACTGTTTACATGAATCTGAGGTCAGAGGGAAGAGCACGGAGATATGATAGCCTCATCTGAGGATGAGCAGTCATTTGTATGCAAAACTGCTAACACATCTAAATGAGGGTAGTCTTCAAAGTACAACACTCCTGCCTCAAGTAATGCAATTCATTAAAGACATTCATTAAAGCCATCTTTGCCTTGCATAAAAGGAGCTGTCATTAAAAAAAAAATCTGCATTCTTTTTGGTAGGAGTGTGGTCTAAATGTTTATAGTCTGAGCTTAATGATTAAGATGGTTGCATTATATCTGTTTTTTTTGAGTAACCTGTAAAATGCTTTTACTGGTAAATAGGAATTTTAAATATATGTCAATGGATTCCTACAAACCATTATAAAAGGGATTGAGGTTTGCTGGTTGAACATCCAGTTTTGGAGAGTACAAAAAGTTTCTTGAGTTATTTTTTTTTTGCAAGGCAATGAGTTAAGTGTCTTGCCCAAGGTCACATAGCTAGGTAATTATTAAGTGTCTGAGGTCACATTTGAACTCAGGTCCTCCTGACTCCTGAATTATTTCCTATCATTCCTTCAAAATTTTCAAATCATCATAAGAGTCAAGTGACTATTTCCAAAATAGAATAAACTCTTTTTCAATCTGACCAATTTGCATCCAATTCAAGATTAATCCACACAATCTGGATTCTAACAGGAAATTAATTAGGCCAGGAGGATAGGAATTCAAATCAGGTCTTGGAAACTTGACACTTACTATCTGGGTGACTTTGGGCAAGTCATTTAATCCTGATTACCTCACATCCAGGGCCATCTCCAATCATCCTGATTCATATCTAGCCACGAATCCAGTTGCCTCTGGAGGAGAAAGTGAGGCTAGTACAGGTTTAGTACAGCACCCCCCCACACTCAAATCTAATTCTTATGTTTATCATGGTATCACCTCCCCTGATATCATGATCTTCTTTGAGAACAAAGGACAAACTTCAGGCCAGCACCATGCATCTTGCAGTCCCAATAGATTTGGAGGTCATAGAGCAAGACTGAATTGGGCCCCCATCATGTTAGTCTAGGCTTTTTTTAAACACCCTAAAAGGAAGGCAGATGACCCAGGGTTTGATAGGTCCTGGGTACTAATGCTCAAATCTGGTTATCTAAACACTTAAAAGATGCCATTCCTTGAGGATGATCTACTATTCTAGGAGTTAACACATACAGATAACCAAAAGAGTTTCCTGTCTGGTAACTAGGAGGACCCTATCTATCTTTGTTTTTAGTTTTTGCAAGGCAATGGGGTTAAGTGGTTTGCCCAAGGTCACACAGCTATGTAATTATTAAGTGTCTGAGGCCGCATTTGAACTCAGGTACTCCTGACTCCAAGGCCAGTGCTCTATCCATTGCGCCACCTAGCCACCTGACCCTATCTATCTTAACCAATGTTTTCCCCTTGCTTTACATACTTTCCATACTTTGAGATAATATTTGCAAAGAATGAAATAAAATTAATTATTTTTGTTATTGTTAACCAATTCTTAACCATTTTGTTGCTATTAACCAATAAATAAGATTATTAATAACCAATGCTTTGGGGAAATTGAGATTTCCCCTTTTTAAAAAAAAATTCTCATTTCAAGACCTCAGTCTCTGAAGGTGCAGCTAATTGTCTCTTCTATCCAGACCCCAGCCAGGTGGGGGCAGCATTGTCCTCTACTCAGTTTAGATGAGACTAGATTACCCCAGGCTGGGAATAACTTAAGAAGTAAATGACATAATCAAAGTTCAAGTCCAGTCCCTCACTGAAATACTAATTCTCTTATTAACTGTTAACCAATCAGAGCTGATTGCTACCCTCAGGAATACCCATCTTCCAAAGGGCATACATGCCAACCCTTGAACCCACCTCCATGATTGTCATTGATCTAAAAAACAGACATTCAAATGACCATTATTTTATTAAAATGCTGGCATTATTAATAAAATGATTAAATTACCCAGAAATTATGCCTCTTGAACCTTTTTAAATGCCACAGAAGCTTAGCATACTGTCTATTTATTTCCTCCTCCCTCATTCCCCTGCCTGCAGTGGCTAAGTTTCTTTTTGTTACCTGGTAAATGGTCTATGACTATTTCATTTTGCTCTAATCTTATACTTGAATTGGCTTTGAAGTCAATGATTTGAATCCAGGAAATTTAAAGATATGCTTGCCTATACATTCTAACTTAAAAAAGGAAAAAAAGAAAATCAAATATCTAGATTATTTGGTTACATGAGGCCAGGATCTGCTGATTGAACTAAAGATTTCGGTTTTCATCTCTAAGTTGGGTCTTAATAGGGGGCAAAAACCAAGAGACTGACTCTAGGTCCTATGTTTGTTAGGAACAAAATTCAGATGATCTCAACATGTTTCATTTCTTCTTGAGAAAAGATTAAGCAGTTATTCTGGGGTATTGCCACTTCAGAGAAGAAGGCCCTTAGGTCTGAAAATTTATTTTTAAGCCAAAAAGAATAAGCTGAGAAAAATGGAGAACGTTATAGAAGAACTCCAGGAAGTCAAATGACCAATGACATACCTTTTGATCAGAGTTATGTATTTGTCTTCCCTTAGAGCGAGATGGAAGCCAGTAGTTTAACCTCACTGTATTTTTCCATGTTACTTGTTTACAAGACCTCTGATAGCAAATGAGACTCTATCAGGAATAAGTCCTTACTAACCTTCAGACCTCCAGTCTCCTTATTCCCTTCTGGCACATAACTGTGGGCAGTCTAATAAGGCTTTTATCTCACTTGGAGGTGAGAAAATCATAGCAGCTTCTAGGACTTCTAACTTTATTGGTGCAGAGCTTCATTCTATTTATAGTATATATCTATGACATGTAAAGCTGTTGTTAGGGAATTTTACTATAGAAAATATCTGATATGTTAAAGAAAAATCTATATGACTTTGTAAGAATAAGCTTTCCAAGAGGATATTCACCAAAACAGATGCTCTCATGATTAAAAGAAAAATGTACCAGTTGATAATTTTTTAAAGAATGCTGCCAAGTATTCATATAAATATAAAATACAATTGCAAACCTACACATTTCACAGTAGTCCCCATGCAATACACAGGCTCTGTTGAAACATTTAAGTGTTCCTCCCTCATCAACAAATTTCAGTCTTATTTACCTTGGTGCTAAAATTATATTATCTGGAAGAAGTATGGACTATTTTCACATTTTGTTTTACAACACAAAGCCAGTCTAAATGGAATTTCTGAACATCATAAAAATATAGGCAGAATGCTGTTCTCTTTGTAAGATTAATCTAGGTTTCCTTTAAATTTTGCATCTGAGACATAAACTGAACACAATCTAATTAGGAAGGATAAAAAGGAGTAAATTTTGATTGGTCCCTAGATTTGTATGAACAAACTTTTCTGATATAAGTTGGTCCATCCATAGATTTTTTGATCCAGGTCTGTAATTTTAGTTGTATGGGGAAACACCTTCTATGACACAGACTGATAGCTGCTCTGCAATTTAGAGAGTTACTTAAAAGAAGGAATGAACTGAGAAGTTAAATTATTTGCTTCGGGTCACACAACGAGTATGTATCAGCAGTTGATCTTGAACCCAGGTGGGTATTCCTGATTTTAAAATTCATTCTCTATTCACTACACCATACTGTCACACACACATACTTTACATGCACACAAGTTACATGCATATGTATTTACTATCTTTGATCTATCATTTATCAAAATATATATGTATATATATAGTCTGTTTTTCTTTCTCCATATACACACTCTTCAGTTATAAGGGCTTAAAAAATAACTAATTCTCTCTCCAGCTTATATTCATTTAAATACATGGAAGAAGATGAGAAGAAACAGAGTATGAAACTTCCAGGTTAACTTCCTATTGGAGTTGGAACATTCCGATATAACAGAATCTCAAGAGCAAAATATATGCTGATTGCTTTTTGATGCAATAAACTGACAGCTCTCTAATTCATGGGAACTCCATGTACCATAATAGAAAGTGTAGAAGCAAGATGATTTCTATGTTACTTAGAGCCAAACATCTGTTTTATTAATTTTAAATAAAAGTGCTTTTGGCTGTTAAGGAAACATTGCTATAAAATGAGTAAGCAAAATGATCACATCTTTAATACAGTTTATGAAATCTGTACAGAAATAGGCTGATTTATACTCGCTTTTTAATCTCGCATGGGCATGAGAGATAATGGGAACATAAATCTCTACGGAATAATAAAAATATAATTTAATACCTCTTCTTGAGATGAAAATTGTCTTGCATTTCATCATGCTATTCCCTTTGTAAGATTAATTTGGGTTTCTTTGAAACTTTGCTTTATTCATCTCAAACATCAATTGAGCACAATCTAATTAGGAGGGCTTGAAAAGAGTAGATTTTGAGTAGCCAGTAGATTGCGGAGAACAAACTGATTCAGAGTTATATTGATTGCCAGATTAAAAAATAAAAATCTCAGAACAAAGGTATGTGGTTACATGCTGTAGTGTGCAGTCTCTCTTTAAGAAAATTTGAATGTTCATTCTTATGCTATGAACGTAAAGGTTAACTTTGATGAGAAAGAGAACAAATGAAGAGAGCTGTCTAGTGACATCTTGGTTGCCCATAAACCCTGTTCATTTGTGCTGACACCTTTCTAGAATTGACTAAAATATAGATATAGTAAAATGTGACTAATCAATCAGAGGTCTTAGTTAATCATATTTTTTGGACATCTATAGTATAATGACTATAGTTAATAGATGTTCATCCATTAGCCTAGAGACATTAAGGATCCTGCAGTGAAAAGAGAAACAATTATCTTAAAAATAAATAAACAGAAGGAAAAAAAGAAAAAGAAGTTTGTAATAGGGAATAAATAAATCAGACAATTTTTGTACCATCTTGTTAAATTTAACATATACCATAAAATGATATATGGTCAAGGTGACATATCTGATTTCTTTTTTCTACATCTGATTCTTAGAATGTTTGTGTGTTGGTGATTGTCAAATTCATAATAAAAAAAGAAAATTGAAAAGGAAAGATCTTGTAACTTTTTGAATTGTCAGAGAAAAAAATTAAAAGATAAACCTTCTAGTTTTAGTCTAAAGTGCATTTTATTGTGCTTTTCAAAAAAATTGGTAATCCTTGGTAGTTGTGAGTATAGAGACTTAGATCTTTGATTTCACTGACCTAAATAACTTCTAGATTAAGAACCTGGCTTTCTTTGTAGTGACAATGAATTGGAAATAGAGGATGTATACAGTATATGAATGCAATGGAATACTCTTGTGCTGTAAGAAATGATGGAGAAGATTCTAGAAATTATGGGATGATATATATGAACTGATACAAAATTAAATGAACAGAATTAGGAAAACAATTTACAAAATAGTATCAATATTGAAAAGACAAAACTATGAAAGTCTTAGAAACTCTGATCAACACAGTGGCCATTCACAATTGCAGAGAATTCATGATTAAGTATGCTATGTACCTTCAGATAGAGGAGTGATAAAAATCAGAGTACAGATTGATATATCTATATCTATATCTAATTTATATCTATCTACCTAATCTAACTATTCTATTCATAGATAACATATAAGTAAATATATATTCATAGATACATAATATGTGATCATGAACAAATTACTGAATTTCTCAGTGCCATATATAAAATATATATTATATATATTTACATATGTGTCTAAAAATGTATGTCTATACACAAACACACACACATATATCCATGAATAAATATGTGTAAAAATATGTATATATATATATATATATATTTATTTATTTCTAGATGTTTGCATGTATGTCTGTATGCAAATAATGGCTTTTCTACTTCCCACAGACCTTACTAAAACATTTGACACATAGTGTGAACTCATTAAATAAATATCTATTTTTTTTTTGCAAGGCAATGGGGTTAAGTGACTTGCTCAAGGTCACATAGCTAGTAAGTATCAAGTGTCTAAGGTCAAATTTGAACTCAAATCCTCCTGACACTAAGGGCTGGTGCTCTATACACTGTATCACCAAACTGTGCTCAATAAATATTTATTTACAAAATCTCAGAATTGGAAGAAACCCTACTACCAAAATAATGATGAACTTCTTCCAATTTTGCTAGGTTGAATATATATTATATGATATATGATAGGATATGATATATGATATGATATGATATGATAATACTGGCTAGCATTTATATGGTGTTTTAAGTTTTATGAAAAGCTGTTATAAATATTTTCTCATTTTATCCTCACAACAACCCTAGTCAGTAGGTGTTATTATTACCACCTTCATTTTACAGATGATGAAATTGAGGCAGATGCAGTTTAAATGTCTTGTTCAGTCATATAGCTAGTAGAGTGTCTGAGCCCATATTTGAATTCAGGTCTTTCTGAACCCAGGTACAGGGCTCTACCAATTGAGCACCTCACCACATAGTCTTGTAGTCAAAGCCATTCCAACTTGCTCTAGCAGAGGAAACTTATAGGAAAGTATTCTAGATGGAGAAACAGTTTTATATCAGCTAGCAAGGTGGCACAGTGGATAGAGTGCCAGGTCTGGGGGCGGGGCGGATCAGGAAAACCTGAGTTTAAATCTAACCTTGGACATTTACTAGGTCTGTGACTGTGTCAGGTTTCTCAACCTCTAACTGCCTCAGTTTCCTTATGTATTAAATATAGATAATAATGGTAATTACCTTTCAGGGTTGTTGTAAGAAACAAATGAAATAATAGCTTTCAAACCCTTCTGGCACACAATAAGTGATATACAAATGTGAGCCATTATTATCATCATCATAGTCATTATTATTATTACATGGTAGAACAGATACACCACTTAAGATTGATGATCTCCCCATCAAGGCAATGATTAATAACCACCCTCTTCAACAAGATAGGTATTAGATGAGAATGACCAATTCCCAGTTCTCCAAACAAGAGCTGGTCTCCAAAGCAAGTCTACACAAGAAAAGGAAAATATTTGAAAATTCTTTAAAAAGATCCAGAGGAGTACCTTGTTGTAATGAAGAATGGAACTATCTACCTCACAGAAAAGTCCTGAAGAAAATGCTTTGTGAACCTTTTCAAAGTAGCATTATATAACTATGAGTTAAAGAAACACTAAGTCAGGAAATGTGTTCAAATTCTGACTCTGACACATATTAATACCTGTGGGAACATAGGCAGGTTCCTCATATGCAAAATTGTAAATTGAAACAACATTAAATCTACAATTCTCTAAGGAAGCAAAGACTCCCCAAAACCTAAATAAAGAGCACAGTATTCCTTTCTCCTTTCTTAACTGTCTCTTACCTAGACTCTTTTCCTACTAAGTCCATTTGCTAACATATTCCTAATACCAAACATTCTAAAGATAGAGTCCAAAAATAAGGGGTTATTAGTGTAATTCAAGGCAATTGATTGCACAGACACATCAATTAGAGATGCCTTTGAGTTAATAAATTCTCTCTTGGGCTAAATCACCTTAGTATGACTTAATTTTATCAGATTACTCTCTTCTTACTACAGTGTGAGTAAATGGGAAAGTGTGGCCCATTGGAATAGGTTTTCCTACAAAGTTGTGAAAGAATATGACTTTATTCATTGTCACCTTGTCTTTCCCTTTCAGTCTCTCCCTCATGCTATTCTTTGACCTCCAGGAATACCTAGAGTAGTTCTCAATATTTTGGTGGTCATAGATCCTTTAGGAAGTCTGGTAAAATCTATGGATTCTTCAGAAGAATGTTTTTAAAATAGAATAAAATTTTTAGTTAGAGGTAAATGAAAATGAAGATATATATTTTGCCCATACAAGTTCTCAGTCACCATGATAGCTATCTATGGATCTTGGAGGAGTTGGGGGGGGGGGTGCAGAAAATGAGGAGGAAGATTAAGAAATGCTGACTAGAACAATGTTGATCTGAGCTTGATCCCATACTCCTTGTTCTTTCCTTTTCTCCATCAAAATCTACCCATCCTAAGACCCACAGTCTTAGAGTTCACTCTGCCAATGATGATTTAGCCCAAGAGAGTGTATTTGAATTTCAAAAGTTGCTTATTAACTCAAAGGCATCTCTAATTGGTGTGTTTGTGCAATCAATTTCTTTGAATTACACTAATAACCCCTTATTTTTGGATTCCTTCTTCAGAATGTTGGTATTAGGAATATGTCAGTAAATGGACTTAGTAGGAAAAGAGTCTAGGTAGGAGACAGTTAAGAAAGGAGAAAGGAATACTGGGCTCTTTATTTAGGTTTTGGGGAGTCTTTGCTTCCTTAGAGAATTGTAGATTTAATGTTGGTTCAATTTACAGTTTTGCATATGAGGAATCTGCCTGTATCCACAACATACATAGGAAGAGTAGTCTCATATTTAGAGCACAATGGTATTGAGGTGCATATTCAGGATTTACATGTAGCAAATACAACCCACAACTACTGATGCTGCAGGACTTGGAAGTATTTGTAGCTTCCTCATTCTGGGTACCCTGAATCTGCTCTCCTCAACTTATCTCCCCACTACCAAAGTTCATACTTCTTTAAGCTATTACCTTCTGCTGGAGGCTACCTTTTTTTTTTGTTGTTCTGTATCTGGAATGTGTGTCTGTACTCCATGCCACATACAATATCTTCTACTGGTCTAATAGCTTCCCTACAAAACCATAAGGTCTAACTGAAAGGGGGAAGAAAAAAATAAATTTTCCCTCCCCCACTTCTCATCTCTCTCTCTCTATAGAGATTGCTTCCAAAAGCAGCTCTTGTAATCTCTCCAAATCTCAGATTTTGGACTGAGTGTATGACAGGTTTCTATGCTTCAGGTCTTATCTATTTAAAGTCCCCTTTTGACTTAATCAGAAAGGTGTTCAGACTTGAAAAAGGAATCACAACTTAGATACAACTTTTACAGTTAGTTTAACACCTCATTAACACCTTATGATTACATTCTGATCTTTCTATAGCTAGCTCATCTAAGTTTGTGTGTTTGTGTGTGTGTGTGTGTGTGTGTGTGTGTCGTGCATGTATATTTGTGTGTCCACACAGTGGGGAAAGTCACTGACCCCCTCCTTCCCTTATAAGCAAGCATATCGAGAAGAGAACCAAAGATGTGAGATTGGAACTCAGGAGAAAGATGAGGCTTGGATATACAGATGTGGTAGACAGCTAAATAAAGATTATAGCTGAACCATGGAAACTGATGAGAGCACTATATAATCAAGACTTGTAATGACTTAATATCTTAATTCTACTTCACCAACTCCCAGAGTATATATTTGCATTCATATGACAAGTGCTTAATAAATAATTGTTGAACGAATGGTTCAAAGGAGTGAGAAATCTGGGTATTGTACATATATTTTGGGAGCACTGAAAGAGTCTTTTGACACCTCCCAAATCACATCTGCAGTTTTTTACTCTACTAATTCATAAAGTCAGGTTTTAGTGGGACAAGCAATGCTAATAAATGATTAGTAATAAAAAAATTTTAAATCAAATAGAATGCAGAGACATTTTTATTTTAGCTTTGAAATCCAAATTTTGTATAAGCTGTAGCCAGGGATGAAAATTTGATTTCTAGTCTTAATAAAGTGTTATCTGCTGCAATAGAAGCCACCAAGCAAGCTGCCCTTTGTCCCAGCATTTGTGAAGCCAGATTGAAATTTACATATGAAGTATTGAAGACTCACAAAGGAGGGCAGTCTTAGGTCTGCATTAATAATAGATGAGACACTGAATACACGCACAGAAACCCCAGGCTGAATAAAACTGCTTCCTCCCTCCCTCCCTCCCATACAACAGCCACAACCAGAGTATTGGTGAGCAAAGGGAAAATAGAAACAATCCTCTGAGAAAAGGAGGACTGAATGGAGGAAGAAATAGAACTGCAAAGTATTGTCAGGAAAGATTCTAGCCAAGTGCAGCTTGCATATAAAAGGATTCTAATGGGAATGTCCATCACACACCCTACAGACAATGAACTTTCCATGGGAGAAAGCACAGGTTAAGGACAAGGGCCGCAAATCTGAACCTTCCTGGCTTTATCAATGGCTTCCTGCTCAGGACATAGCTATATTGAGGTCTCTGAACTTACCTGTCAGGGAAATTTTCTTCTTCAGAGGACAACTGAGTAAATCAACAGCATCTTCTAAAATTAAATATTTTTAAAAGGAGAACTTTTGACATGTCCATCTACTTTAGATCATAGATTTAGAGTTAGAAGCTTAGAAGTTATCAAATCCAATCCCTTCATTTTAGAAGTAAGGGAAAACCAAGAGAGAGGCTAAGTGCATTCAAGGTCATACAGGAAGTAATGTTGCTGTCATTGTTGAATCTTTTTTTCCCAGTTGTCTCCGGTTCTTCATGACTCCATTTGGGGTTTTCTCAGCAAAGATATTTTCTTTTCCAGTCAGATGAGAAAACTGAGGCAAGCAGGGTGAACTACTTTGCCCAGGATCACACAGTTGGTGTTTGACACCAAATTTGAACTCAGGAAGATAACTCTATCTAGTGTTCTACTTAGCTGCCCTTGCAAGTAGTAATGAGCAGAGTTAAAGTTTGAAATCAGTTCCTCTGGCTCCAAAACTAGCACTATTTCCCCTGAACTATATTGCCTTCCTTTCTGGAATAGAAGAATTGGCCATCAGGAAAACTGAGAGGTACGCATTTTGTGTTGTAAGTAGCTACAACTCATATTTGTATAATTGCTTATGATTTTGAGACTACTCTCCTATACATTATGACAGCTGTTCCTTACAGTAAGACTGTGGAATAGGCAAAATAGGTATTACCACCCTCATTCTACAGAAAAAATTCTTTTAGCTCAGAAAAGTTAAGTAATTTATATTCAAGGTCATTGGACTTAAAACTCAAAACTCTTTTCATCATGTACTTCTGCTTTCTCACCTGTTCTTTACCACCTCCAGTACTGCATTGCCTTCTGGCTGTAATAAAGCACCCTTTTGCCCTCACTTCCTCCTTGATAGAATTTCATTAACCTAACCTCTTGAATCCACAAAGCTCATTCTGAGAATAGGTAATAGAATTACCTCACCTCAGGATCTTTTCAAGGGTGGGTTGGTAAATGTTTAACAACCAGCTCTTTGGAAAAAATGAATTTCTAACACACTTTTAAATTTAATTGGCAATACAAACATTTTCTCCTTCACTTTAAGTCTAGCCCTCATTTGTAGGACTTGGCATTTTCTGAGGTTTGAATAATCATGAAATTTAGCAATCAACTCTCTGAAGCCTGTACAAGCTGACTCCAACAGAACTCTGACTTTTACCTGAAAAAACTTCCTTTCTAATTCCACTCTAAACCACCCCATTATGTACTGATTGACCTAAATCTTCAATCTTCATCATCTCTCCTCTAAATTCTTATTATAACCTATCATGTCTCTCTCACCTCCTGTGTCTTTCTCCTCTACTTTAATACATCCTTCACACACACACACACACACAAAAAACTGAAGTAAACTTTTTTCCCCTAAGATTGGATCTCTTCAACTCTCCCAGACTGAAAGTACAAGAGTCATTCCTCATGATACAATTCTACCACTAATTTTCCGAGGAGTTGTGACCTTCTCTATTTCTTTCTAATCTGAGCCGTCTTGCCCCTTCTCTAAGCCACTGTAGGTGGTCCCACAATTCCAGGTGTTCCTCACATTGATACCAAGCTTAGTGTGAATACTTGATTGGCATAGCCCACTGCAGTTAAGAATTGTCAAACTTTGAGAGTCAGGAGTCAGCTTTCTCAGACAACTTCAAAGATTATAGTCATAAGCTACTATCAGGGCCAAAGTAATCTTTCAAATGCACAATTCTACACTCTGTATCTTCCCAACTGAAAAATTTTCAGTGATTACCCATTGGCATAGACAAAAAGTAGAGACTTCTTATTCTGGCACTTAAGGTCCTAGATTGTGGGATCTAGCTTCAATGTACCTTTCTAGTCTTGTTCTTACACAGCTCCACATTCTATCTTCTCTTTCTCTTTTCCATTTCTGTTCCTTTGCTAACACACACCTCCGGACTAAAATAGACCCTATCAATATCAATTCAATCTGTTGAGATCCTCCCTCTTCATGGACCCACTTGGGGCTACATTTAGTCCATAAAGCTTTTCTTTTTTTTTTAATATTTTTTTTTTTTTAGGTTTTTGCAAGGCAAATCGGGTTAAGTGGCTTGCCCAAGGCCACACAGCTTGGTAATTATTAAGTATCTGAGACCAGATTTGAACCCAGGTACTCCTGACTCCAGAGCTGGTGCTCTATCCACTATGCCACCTAGCTGCCCCCATAAAGCTTTTCTTGATGAACCCCACTGCAAACAATATCATCATTTTCATCTTCTCATAGCACTTTGTTTCAACCTCTCCTTTGTACATAGAACATTTGTGTCTCATATGATAGTTGCTGGTGTATAAATTTTACCTCTAGATTGTAAATTCCTTAAAAGAAAAAAATTGTGTGATTTGATGTCACTTTTGTATTCCTAGGTGTTCCACAAAACATTTTAGACAGGATAGGTACCAAATGAATATTTGTTGGAATTTAAAGTAATTCTTGCTAATACATTAGTTACTAGTTAATATATTGCTGCTTCCCAGAAAAGAAATATAGAAATGTGCTTCCTTCTCTTTCTTGCAGAAACTGGTATTATTAAAGTGGAGTACTATACACACTTTGAATAGTTGTTGTTGAGAAATGAAGAGGTCACATAAACATTTATGTAAATTTTAGAGAGAAAAATTTTTCTATAGATAGCTATAAAATGTATAAGGCAAAACAAAGTCCCAAATTACAGTGAAAAGAATACTGGTATAGTCTTGGCTCTTATACTAAGTAGCTTACTTTTTTCATCTCTAAAAATATGAAGTTGGGTGAGAAAGTTCCAAAAATTCTACATTTACACCAATTTAGAAATGCCCAGTGGGAACGGTAAATTCAACTAGGATTCTCAACCATAAAGATAGCAAAGTCGAAAGAAAGTCAATCATCAACTTTCCTTGGATGAGGAGGTATTAAGGGCTGGGGATTAGGACTAGAACTATGATTTATTACTACAAGGAGCTCTCTAAAGAGGAAAAGTCCCTCCATCAATAACTTCTTTGCAACTTAGAGCCTTAGGGGTTCAAGAGGTACTTAGAAAAAGAGTTCTTCTTTTTGTCTCCCGTCTTTGCCAGTGGCGCCATGGGTCACCAGCAGCTGTACTGGAGCCACCCTCGTAAATTCGGCCAGGGGTCTCGGTCGTGCCGCGTCTGTTCCAACAGCCACGGCCTGATCCGCGAGCATGGCCTGAACATGTGCCGCCAGTGCTTCCGGCAGTATGCGAAGGACATCGGCTTCATCAAGTTGGACTAAGTCGTATTTCCAGACCTCTGCTTCATTAATTACTCTATCAGTGGCCACCATTGGATTTCAGTCTGTACAACTATTTGATCTACCCACCTGAAGATCGATTCTGTTGTGCCTGCTATGCTAATTTGTATATATAATTAAAAAAAGGTCATCTCAGTTATGACTAAAATTTAGTGTGAACTAATTGACCAACAAATTATGTGAAAATAAAAAATAAGATATTAATCATAAAAAAAAGAAAAAGAAAAAGTTCTTTTCTTGTGCATGGTCACATGAGAACAGGGTCATGCCAAGGGCAATTTCAAAAAGAAAAAGGCTCATGGTGTCTCTTGGTTCTGGGTGCAAGGGATAGGATAGAAAGGACAATCATGTGAAAATATTTTTTGCACAACAGTCTGGATTGTTTCTTTTTAATTATGTACTGATTGACCTAAATCTTCTATATATCAGTCAGAAAATGAATGGTTCAATGGAGTGTTCCCTTGATCACAGCAGCAATAATTTATTTTTGCATCCATGCCAGTCAAACTTCCACTTCTATTCTAGAGGCCATAGAGTTGGAGTTTTTCCTTTCTCAACTTCAGTATCATCTTTTCCACTTGACCTTGGCTTCTTTGTTCCATATTTTACCACTTCCTTGCTTTTACTCTCTGTTGCACCTACCAAGAGGTTGGTGTGGAACAGAACTTAATAAAGATAATTTCTAATTGGAAAGGATCTGAGAAGTCATCCTATTCCAGAAACAGAGGCCAGGAGGAAAGAAGGGTTTTGCCCAAGATTATGCAAGTGAATGATAGAACTAGGAGTAAGAAAATATATAGTCTAAAGTTCCTTAAGAGATCATCTAGTAGGGGCAACTAGGTGGCACAGTGAGTAGGGCACCAGCCCTGGAGTCAGGAGTACCTGAGTTCAAATCCAGCCTCAGACACTTAATAATTACCTAGCTGTGTGGCCTTGGGCAAGCCACTTAACCCCATTGCCTTGTACCCCCCCCCCCACAAAAGAGAGGTCATCTAGTTCAACTATTTCATTTTACATATAAAGAAACTAAGTCCAAGAGCCCTGGACTGTCAGGAAGACAAGAATTTGATAATAAATATTTAGTAATGACAGGTAATGACTGGTCTTGAGCAAGTCATTTAAATGATCTCAGCTTCATTTTCCACATCTATAAAATGGGTATAAAAAGAACAAAGTCATACAGAAAATAAATAGCAGAGCCAGTATTCACTTAAGTGCCATGACTCCAAAGCCATCATATACTAGATTACAAGCCTCTTGAATCCTAATAAGACCCTCCTCTGTTGAGCTGTTTTTCACTTGTGTCCCACTCTTTATGACTCTATTTGATTTTTCTGGACAAAAATACTGGAGTGATTTACCATTTCCTTCTCCAGCTCATTTTATAGATGAAGAAACTTAGGCAAACAGGGTTAAGTGACTTGCCCAGAATCACATAGCTATTAAATGCCTGAGGGCATATTTGAACTCAGGAAGGTGAGCCTTCCTAATTCCAAGTCTGGTGCTCTATCCACTGTCACCTTGAACTGGTTAGATATCAATAAATATTTATTGGCTAGATGAATAGTTGACAGATAATAGAGTATGAGTATTTGGCTTAAGCAGGCTGTGAGAAATAAGAAATGTCAAGAGATTCTGGGAAAGAAGCAACACTGACTGTAAGGACAGAAAAGATAAGAAGATGAAACTAAAGAACAAAGAATGGCCCTGTAAGTAAGGCAAGACTCATTCTCTGAGGAGCCAATAGAAAAAGTAGGAGGAAGGAAGAGAAAAATATGTGTAGTCATACCATTTTTGCTTTGTTAAAGGTCATTCAGCCACCCGTCTGCCTGACACTCTCCACTAGATATCACAAAACACTACAGTTTTCACAGTACAGAGAAAATGTGCCATGAGGGATCAGAGGTTAGACTGCTCCAACAGTCATCACACCATTTTACTCCTCCTCAAACTGGCTCTTTTCAAAGGTGTAGACATGTATCTAAGTTTCCTTTAAAGACAATAAATGAAAATTTTTAAATAGCAATTTGATTCCAAGCTCTTGGAATCTTTCTTCCTTCCAACTTACTATAGCTTTTATTAGTAGCATAGGAAACAAACCTTCAGAGTATAGTACCTTGGAAATGTACTGGTTTTAAAGTCAAAGGTGCCATGTTCAAATTGCATTTCTGTCACTTAATCAGCTATATCATCTTAGGTAAGTCTGAGCCTCAGTTTTCTCTTCTGTAAAATGAGGGAATTTAGGCTTGAGCTTCTAAGTTACTTTTCCAGATTCAAATCTATATTTCCATGAATTATAAAAACAATAGTCATAACTACAACAATGATAATTCTAACTTTCTTTTGCCCAAAATCATTCTTGACCCATTATCTCTTTTGATCCCTGTGAGATACACAAGGCAGAAATTATTTGCCCCCCCTTGACAGATAAGAAAGTCATAAGGGAAAGGCTATTCAAAAACAGATAGGCTAATACCCTCTGGAAGATCTTTGAAAAGAACTTAAAGTCATTTGATAGGGGAATGTGGGAGAAAGAAAAGGACTTGTCTTCCAAGTACAACTCATATATCTTTCTCAAAAAAGAGTCAATCTCAGGTCAGCTAGGTGGCGCAGTGGATAAAGCACCGGCCCTGAAGTCAGTAGTACCTGGGTTCAAATCTGGTCTCAGACAATTAATAATTACCTAGCTGTGTGGCCTTGGACAAGCCACTTAACCCCATTTGCCTTGCAAAAAAAAAATAAACCTAAAAAAAAAGAGTCAGTCTCCTTTGACAGGAAATGATGTTTTTCTTCCTTAAGAACCTGTCTTTGAAGGGGGTTTCTTCAAAGGACAAACAGAAAAGTCTGGGATTCAATCTTCTGCCTTACAAGGACATAAATTCTCCTTGCTAGTTTTCTCTTCCTCCTCCCCCTGAGTTGCAGGATATTCTTGGCCATTTATTATTCATCATTATTACAATGGCACATCGAGCCAACTAATTCAATATCTTGCAGTGACATCAATTTTTTTTTTTCTTAAATGCATGGTGTGTTGGAATTTCTTTTGATAAACCCTAGTGCTCTGGCAGCCTTCATATCAACATTATATTTCCCCAAACATGCATTATCTGTTTTAAACTTTAATAGAGATCACAGAAGAGATCCTTTCAAAAATAATCAAAGTCTCAATATATCACTGATCATTTGGCACTTTGCAGGACAAATGAGGATGTAAATGAAACTGTCTGCTCTTTCTGCATCATAAGGGGAAATACAAGAAGCCTGATTTGAAGGCTCTAATGATTGTCCTCTGAGCCAGCAAAAGGGAAAAACTTCCTTCTGCTCTGATCATAGTTTCTCAGAGATGTCCTGACTCAAAGCTGTCCAGAGAGAGTCCTTCAATGACCACAGAAGCTGTAGTTCCCAGCAGCCCTTTCAAAACATTGACCTTTTTTAAGCACATTAAAAGGCTGGCTTCCAGGAGCAAGTCAAGGAAAGCCTTCAGCAAAATGGAAAAATAAAATTTTCCTTTGGGAACTTGATGAGTTAGGTATGTCCTTCCCTCATTCTCTCTGCTGCCCCTACTGTCAGACTGTCCATACTAGGGCTCCTCTACTGACCCCTTGGTGCCCAGGGCTCCCCATTTCTGCAAAGAGGAACAATGCTCCATATTCTATACCTTTGTCTTGCTCTTTCTTTTCACTTTCTCCAGTAGCAACATCAAAACAGTTATTTTGCGTCTTCTTTAAGACTCTGCTCTCTGTTAACTAATCTGATATGTTTATTTGTATTGATCAGTGAGCATATATTAAGCACCTGTCCAGCAACATGGTCCCTGACTTCAAGTATACATTCTTTTTTTTTTTAGGATTTTTGGAAGGCAAATGGGGTTAATTGGCTTGCCCAAGGTCACACAGGTAATTATTAAGTGTCTGAGACTGGATTTGAACTCAGGTACTCCTGACTCCAGGGCCAGTGCTCTGTCCACTGTGCCACCTAGCTGACCCTCAAGTATACATCCTAATGGGGGAGACAGTAAACCTAAAAATCATAGATAGATAAATAGATAGATGATAGATAGATAGATAGATAGATAGATAGATAGATAGATAGATGATAGATAGATGCCAGCTATATAGAAGACAAATTAATCAATTTATGTGATGGTTGTAATGAAATTAATTATAATGGTTGTAATGAAATGGTTGTTATGAAAAGGGGCTAGATCTTAGCTTTTATTAGTATATGGAATTCTAGCTTAAGGAAATTCCCTTTTTCATTGCAGAGGAATCACAACTTGTCTAGATCATTGTGGTTAAATTCAATTTAACTCAGTTCAATAAATTAGATGGTTCAATGGATAGAGCACTGGGACTGTCAGAAAGACCTAAATTCAAATACAGCCTCAGATGGTCGCTATGTGACCCTGGGAAAGTCATTTAATCTCTGTTTGACTTTATCCACTTGAGAAAGAAATAGCAAAGCACTCCAATATCCTTGTCAAGAAAATCCCATGGATAATATAGTACATGGGATCAGGAAGAATAAGACATGACTGAATAACATGGAACTGTGCTAAGTGCTCAGTTAAATGACTTGACCAGGGTTACACACAGTTACAATATGTTAGAAATAGTATATGAAAATACAGAGTTACTTCATCTAGATCAGGGCTATCCAACCTTACTTTTAAAAGCTTTTATTGAAACAGTAGACAATATATTTGGATTTGCCATCTTAGTGAGAGCTCTTTGGTAGCTGGGTTTCCTTTACTAAAGCATTTAGTAAACTCACAGGTAAGCTGCATAAAATCACCAAGCAGGCTGCATTTTGGCCAGCCCTGATCTAGATGTTGAGTTGAAAAAGACCTTAGAGACAATTGAATCTGACACCATTCAATTTACAGAAACTAAGAAGAAACTAAGCTCCAGAAAGATGAAATCATTTGTCCAGATACACAGCTATTTTGTCTAAAACAACTTTCAAGTTCAGGTCTTCCAGTTTCTAACTCCAGTCATTTGGCTGTTATACTGCCCCAACCAACAACAGGTTCCTGCTACTTCAAAAGCTTTTGTGAAGTCCAGAGATCAGACAGAAATGAGACAGAAGTCCCTAGTCTGACCCACTAGAGGATTTCTTAACTTGAGACTTGTGAATTTTTTTTATTTTTTATAACTATTTCAATATAATTGGTTTCTTCAGTATTCCTAAATATTTTTATTCACTTATAAACATTCTTTTTGAAAGGGACTTCCTTTGATTTTTCAAAAGGGCTCCCCCCAAAATTAAGTATTCCTGCTCTAAAACTGAAATTCTGGTAAGAGTATGTCTTCTGGGGCCCTTCTTTATAGTGATTAAGACTGCTCAAACCTAGAGAAAGATGTGCCTTAGTAGAGAATTTTGGTCTTGCTGAGAGCAGGGCCTGATACTACTGCCAAAGGTCAGAAAAAATAATAACTGCAATGAGAATGAAGACTCTTTCCCAACCCTGGAACCTGAGAGTCACATGAAGCTGCAGGGAAAGTTTCAAGGAAATAAAGAATTAATATTGGCAACATAACCTGGGAGAATCAGAGGACAGAGTCTGACCATAGTAAAAAAGGTCTTGTTCAGAGTTATGGCATATTATTGTGATGGAATATTATTGTGCTATAAGAAATGGCATGCAGTGGATGGAAAAATGTTATCCATATCCAGAGAAAGAACTATAGAGCCTGAAGACAGACCAAAACATATTCTTTTGGTTTTTCTTCCATTTGTTTTTGTTTTTTCTTTTTCATGGTTTTGTCCTTTTTTCCCCCTATGATTTTTTTCACAATATGACTAATGTGGAATATTTAGCATAGTGTATATAAATAATCTATATCAGATTACTTGCTGTCTTGGGAGAAAGGGTAGAAAGTGAATGAAGGAGAAAAATTTGGAACTCAAAAATCTTACAAAAATGAATTTTGAAAATTAGCTTTACATATAATTGTAAAAAATAAAATACTATTAACTGGAAAAAATTTAAAAAGAAAAAAAGAAATGCTACATAGTGAATTGCACAGAAATAGGAGAACATTATACACAGTAATAGCAATTTTATGATGAACTGTGATTGATTTATCTATTGATTTATCTATTCTCAGCAATGATTGGAGACAATCCCAAAGGACTAATAAGGAAATATATTGTCTGCTTCCAAAGAAAGAATTAATGGTATCTGAATACAGACCAAAGCATACTATGCCCTTCCTTCCTTCCTTCCTTCCCTCCTTCCTTCCTTCCTTCCTTCCTTCATTCCTTCCTTCCTTCCTTTTTTTGAGTCTTCTTGTACAAAAGGACAACTATGGAAATGTTTCACATGATTGCAAATGTATAACCTATATCAGATTGCTTACCATCTCAGGGAATGGGGAGAGAAAATTTGAAACTCAAAATTTTTTTCAAAATGTTAAACATTTATTTTAACATATAATTAGGAAAAATATCATTTAAAATAAAATAAATTACTTTTCATGAAATTGGGGAAAAATAAATTTTTTTAAAAAGAAAAACATGGCCTTGTTCACAGGACTGGAGTTGAAATCCAGATTGTGCTGGTGACTTTTGGTAAATCATTTACCTCTTCAACATCAAGTTAAATGATCCTATTTGGGACTGTAAGTAAATATTTATATAGAGAGGTATTGTTGTTTTGTGTCTTAGATTTGGGATGAGAAAGTCCCTTATTGGATACTTAATAGATATATGCTGGCTAAGTCATTTAAATTCTTTGATACACAGTTTTCTTCTTCTGTAAAATGGAGGTGATTAAAATAGTGGCTATCTAATGAGAGGGGGGCAATTGGGTGATATTGTGGATAGGGAGACAAGTTTGGAGTCAGGAAACTGGGTTCAAATCCAGTCTCAAACACTTAGTAGCTGTTAGACCTTTGACTTAACCCTGTTTGCCTCAGTTGTCATTTGCAATATGAATTATGGAATGGCAACTATTCCAGTATCTTTGCCAAGAAAATTCCAAATGATATCACAGAGTCTGACTTGTGTCTAAACAACAATTTAATGGGGGAAGCATATCAGAAGTATCAAGCTACCGTTTCCAAATATACAATAAATGTAAAGTTCTATATAAATTTAAACTGTTATCTTTAAAGATCTTTGGATCAAGGCTTTGTAAAGAAGAATGTTTCTTCTAAGTAGTTTGTTTTGAGTTCCAGTTTTTTTTCTTTGTTCTTTTGATAATATTTTCCTTGTTTAGTTTTGTGAATGCTTGTTTCCAAAGGGAAGTGATGTCAGAATATTGGACTCTGTTGAGCTGAGTGATTTCCCCAGATATGAACTAAAGAAGTAAGAAATGTCCCAAAGTGGTTTTATACTATATATTGATACTCTCTGATCTAAGTCCTATATAATGTGAGAATTTATAATTTGAGAATGTTCAGAATTAGAAGTAGAACAAAATTTTAAATTTTATCATGATAAATAATAGAAGTTTTAATTTGGTACATTGGGAGGCAAAGCTATTTTTGTACATACATATATATTTAATGAATAAATCTGAAAAATATTATAACTAAGTTCCACATAACATTCATTATTTTACAGTCATGCATGTCTCTGCCCCCCCCCCCCAAATTCCCACCTTATTCACTAGAATTGGCTACAAAGGATTTTTGTTTTTTGTCAAAAAATCAAATATTCCCTCAACCTCCAAGGAAGGAATTCCCAGGACTTTTCAAACAACAATAGTATCATTGGAATAAATCTGTGATTCCTAAGATAACAGTTACATTGTTCTGATTGGTGAGCATTTACATGGTCCATTGTATCATCTTGATAGTTTTACTGATATATCGAATACCTTTTGCTAGATACCTTTGCACAACCTCCTCCCCCACCCCAGTCTCCAGTTTGGAAATCATAATCAGGTTAAGATTATATGTCAATCTACTGTCCTATGATTCCCCTCCATATCAAACCTGTAAAACTGCAAACCAAAATATCTCTCCTTGATCGTATCTTCTTTTATATTTTAAGTCAATAAGTCATCAATTAAAATTTGTTAAGAATTTATTATGTGTTGAACACTACAATGTGCTGAAAATAGAAATACAAGTAGAAAGACAGTCTCTGCCCTCAAGAAACCTACATTCTAATGGGAGAAGACAATACATAAAAGGGAACTGAAATCATGATGGGGAAGATGTCGCTCCCCAAAAAATGTGGGACAGTCAGGATTGCAGCATGAAGAGAAATCAAGACATGATGGCCTGGGGCTTCTCTGTAAAATGGAAGTTCTAGAAGGACTCTGTTCTCTTAATGTATGAAGTCTAGTGTTAGAGTGATTTTCCAGGGGTAGAGAAGTTTCTGGGAAAATGCTGAAAAAGTTAGTGGAGGAGAGTCAAGAATGCAACCTGGAAAGGAATGTACTATTTTACCCTTTTAGAATTAGTCTTTTTGCCTTCATTTAACTTTATAAATTCTGATCTATTTGTTTAAAAAAATTCTACTATGTTACTTTTGTGGTCATATAAAGCAATTTGGTTTAGAAATTCAATTCAGACTTCCAGCCAAGATGGCAGAAAGAAGATAGGCACAGTTCTAGAGTCTCCTGATCTCTTCCCCATCTTTCACATGAAACAAACCTCTTAGAAGAAGTCCAACTCACGGAACCCAGAGAGAAAAGCCAGGAGAAAGAGCATCTACCTCAGGATTTGTCTCCCACTGCAGCTTTGGTAGAATTCGGGCGGGTGAGTCTGGGCTCAGAGGGAGGATCAGCCCCGGATCAGCCAGATTAACAGCTGAATTGGAACCAGGAGTCTGAGGGCCAGAGACTGGGACCTGCTGGATCAGTGGGGGGCTGGACAAAAGGGGCTTCGGTCCGCGGGAAAGCAGAGGCGCTGGTGTTGGTGCTGTCCCCCTGGAGCTTGGGATGGCTGCGGGGAGAGGTCTGGTGCAGGAGAGCTGTGGACACCATCACTGGGCTCCTCCTGTCTGAGAAACTCTGAGTCCACGCCTCCATTGCACTGAGGCCTCCTTCCAAACAAACAATTGCAAATTACTTCTGCCTCAGGCCCAGGTGTGTGAGCTGAAGAACCAGCCCAGCTGAGGAATGACCTCAGGCCAGTGTAAAGCCCACCATTGATTGAAGGCAAAATAATTCAATAGTTCCAACTCCTCCCTTCAGGCAAAGGGAGAAGGCCTCGTGACCCAGGTCACAGACACTCCAGAGAGGGCAACCAGCACCTCCTACTGGCCAGCCAGAGAAACTGCACTCAGTATTTAGCGATCCCAGCCCCCCCCCCCCCCCCCCCCCCCCCGCCACCCGCCACCAACTCGAGGTCTTAGCATAATGAAGAAGGGTCAGTGGAAAGGTGGATCCATAGAAAAATTTCTGGAAATGAAAGACCCCAACTCAGAGAGACCTGGAACCTCTGAGGAGAATACAATCTGGTCTCCAGCACAGAAAGACTTCCTCGAAGAAATAAGGAAAGAGCTTAAAAATTTGGGAGAGACAATTAATACCTTGCAACAAGAAAACAAAACCTTAGAAAGTACAATTGGACAAACACAAAAGGAGAATAAATCTCTCAGATCATCAATTGGACAATTACAAAATGAGAAAAATTCTCTCAGATCCTCAAATAAGCAAACGCAAAAAGAAATTAATTATCTCAAACCTCAATTGGTCAAATGGAAAGCTCTTTCAAAAGTAGAATTGACCAATTGGAAAAGGAGTTGCAAAAGGTTAATGAAGAAAACTCAGCCCACCAAAAGATAATGGAGTCTACAGAAACTAATGACTCCACGAGACAGCAAGAGTCAGTTAAACAAAATCAAAAAATAGAAAAAATAGAAACAAATGTAAAATACCTCATCAACAAAACCACTGCCCTTGAGAATAGATCGAGTAGGGGCAACCTAAAAATTATAGGACTTCCTGAAAACATTGAAGAGAAGAAAATCCTGGACTTAATATTACAGGATCTAGTGATGGAAAATTGCCCTGATATCATGGAATTGAAGGGCAAAGTAGGTATTGAAAGAGTACATTGATCCCCACCAGAAAAAGATCCTAGAATGAAAACACCAAGGAATGTTATGGCCAAACTGCAGAACTATCAGATAAAAGAGAAAATCCTGCAAGAAGCCAGAAAGAAACAATTTAAATATCAAGGAGCCACAGTAAGGATCACGCAGGACCTGGCTGCATCAACATTAAGGATCGAAGGCCATGGAATAAAATATTTCGAAGAGCATGGGAACTCGGAATGCAGCCAAGAATCTACTTTCCTGCAAAGCTGAGCCTTTTCTTCCAGGGAAAAAGATGGACATTTAATGAAATGGAAGAATTCCAAAAATTTCTGATGAAAAGACCAGAGCTAAACAGAAAATCTGGACATCAAACAGGAGGTTCAAGAGACACATGAAAAGGTAAAAAAAAAGTGGGGGGAGGAAAAAGAAAAGAAATGCAATCCAATAAGTTAGTTGAAACTAGCTATATCCCAGGATGGGTGTTAAAAAAAAAAAAGATTCTCATAAGCCTGGAGAAATGTAACTCTAACAGAGAGAATACACCTTGCCAGAAATGATGGACATTCATGACCTATCCATGAGACTACTATCTAATGGGATGTAATTGGTTTTGACCCCATTTGGGAGAAAGACTCTAATAACTCTCAGGAATTTTGACTCTATTCGATAGAATATACAAAACGAGAAGGGACAGACACTCAGAATTTTCTATGACTTAGATAGAATGATCTAAAAAAAAACACTACCACCCTAAAAAGGGGGACAGGAAAGACATGGGAGGAGGGAGAGGATTGAATGGGGTAAATCTCATTACGCTAAGAGGTACAAAAAACCTATGGTATTAGCAGGGAAGAAGGGAGCAGAGGAGAAACACCTGAATCTTCTTCTCATCAGACTTGGCTAAAAGTCAACCTACACATACTCAGTTAACTTATAAAACATCTAACCTTTCAAGTATTAAAAAGGGGGAAAGGGGAGGGGGGATGGAGAAAGGGAAGGGGAGTGGGGGAAATAAGGGGAAATAATAAAAGGAAGGGAAGGGAAAAAAGGGAAAAAGGGAAAGGGGAAAGAAAGGGAAGGGTATGATATAGGAGGGCAAGCACACTGAAGGGGGGGTTTCAGAAACAAAAGACTGGGGAATATGGATAAAAGGGGGGAAAGGGGGAAAATACAAAAAGAGAGAAGATAGCATGGAGGGCAATAAAGAATAAGTCATCAAAACCTTAAATGCAAATGGGATGAACTCTCCCTTAAAACATAAGCAAATAGCAGAGTAGATTAAAAACCAGAATCCTACAATATGCTGCTTACAAGAAACTCATTTGAAGCAGAGAGATACATATAGAGTAAAGGTAAAAGGTTGGAGAAAAATATGTTTTGCTTCAGCTGAAGTAAAAAAAGCAGGGGTAGCAATCTTTATCTCAGACAAAGCAGCAGCAAAAATAGATAGTGTTAAAAGAGATAAGGAAGGAAACTATATCCTCCTAAAAGGTACCATAGACAATAAAGTTATTTCAATATTGAATATATATGCACCCAGTGGGACAGCATCCAAATTCTTAGAGGAGAAGCTGAAACAATTACAGGAAGACATAGACAGAAAAACTCTACTAGTGGGAGACTTCAACCTCCAACTATCAGATCTAGATAAATCAAATCACAAAACAAACAAGAAAGAAATTAGGGAGGTAACTAGATTGTTAGAAAAATTCGATATGGTAGATTTATGGAGGAAACTGAATGATGATAGAAAGGAATATACCTTTTTCTCTGCAGTACATGGAACTTATACAAAAATTGACCATGTACTAGGACATAAAAACCTAATGATCAACTGCAGAAAGGCAGAAATAGTGAATACATCTTTCTCAGATCACAATGCAATAAAAGTCATATGCAATACTGGGCCAAGGAGATATAGACCCAGAACAAATTGGAAACTGAATAAGATCATTTTAAAAAATAAGTGGAGCAAAATACAAATTATAGAAAGAATTAACCATTTTATCCTAGATAATGATAATAATGAAACAACATACCAAAACCTATGGGATTCATTCAAAGCAACTCTCAGGGGATATATTATAGCTCCAAATGCTTATATGAATAAATTGGAGAAAGAGGAAATCAATGAACTAAACATGCAACTAAAAAAATTAGAGAAAGAACAAATCAAAAATCCCCAATTAAGTACCAAATTAGAAATTCTAAAAATTAAAGGAGAAATTAATAAAACTGAAAGCAAAAAAACTATTGAATTAATAAATAAAACCAAAACTTGGTATTATGAAAAAACCAATAAAATTGATAAACCTCTGGTCAATTTGATTAAAAAAAGAAAGCAGAAAACCAAATTGCTAGTATCATAAATGAAAAAGGTGATCTCACCACCAATGAGGAGGAAATTAAAGTAATAATTTGAAATTATTTTGCCCAACTCTATGCCAATAAATATGATAATCTAAGTGAAATGGATGAATATTTACAAAAATATAAGTTGCTCAGGTTAAATGAAGAAGAGATTAAATACCTAAACAACCCTATCTCAGAAAAAGAAATTCAACAAGCCATTACTGAACTCCCTAAAAAAAAAATCTCCAGGGCCTGATGGATTCACAAGTGAATTCTACCAAACATTTAAGGAATAATTGGTTCCAATCCTATATAAACTCTTTGGAAAAATAGGGAAAGACGGAACTCTGCCTAACTCTTTCTATGAAACCAATATGGTACTGTTACCTAAACCAGGAAGAGTTAAAACAGAGAAAGAAAATTATAGACCTATTTCCCTGATGAATATAGATGCATAAATCCTAAATAAAATCTTAGCAAAATGACTACAACAAGTTGTCACTAGGATAATACATTATGATCAAGTAGGATTTATTCCAGGAATGCAGGGTTGGTTCAATATTAAGAAAACTGTTAGTATACTCAATTATATCAACAACAAACCTATCAGAAATCATATGATCATATCAATAGATGCTGAAAAAGATTTTGACAAAATACAGCATCCATTCCTATTAAAAACAGTAGAGAGTGTAAGAATAAATGGACTGTTCCTTAAAATAATTAGCAGTATCTATCTGAAACCATCAACAAGCATTATACTCCATGGGGAGAGGCTAGAGGCATTCCCAATAAGATCAGGGTTGAAACAATGGTGCCCATTATCACCACTACTATTCAATGTTGTATTAGAAATGTTAGCATCAGCAGTTAGAGAAGAAAAAGAAATTAAAGGAATTAGAATTGGGAAGGAAGAGACAAACTCTCACTCTTTGCAGATGACATGATGGTCTACCTAGAGAATCCCAAGAAATCATCTAAAAAACTACTGGAAACAATTAGCAATTTTAGCAGAGTTGCAGGTTATAAAATAAACCCTCATAAATCCTCAACTTTTCTATATATGTCTATCAAGAAACAGCAGGAAGAGCTAGAAAGAGAAATCCCATTCAAAGTAACCTCAGACAATATAAAATATTTGGGAGTCTATTTCCCAAGACAGACTCAGAATTTTTTTGAAAACAATTTTAAAACACTTCTCACACAAATTAAATTAGATTTAAATACCTGGGCAAATATCAACTGCTCATGGATAGGTAGAGCTAATATAATAAAAATGACAATTCTACCAAAACTAAGCTATCTGTTTAGTGCCCTACCAATCAAAACTCCAAAAAATTACTTTAACGAGTTAGAAAAAATTGTAAGTAAATTCATATGGAGAAATAAAAAGTCAAGAATTGCCAGGAGCTTAATGAAAAAAAAGTGCAAAAGAAGGTGGCTTAGCCCTACCCGATCTAAAATTATATTATAAAACATCAGTCATGAAAACTGGCTAAGAAATAGAGTGGTGGACCAGTGGAATAGACTAGGTGCAAAAGCAGGAGATGATTATAGTAATCTGCTGTTTGATAAACCCCAAAGTGTCTGGCCATTGGGATAAAAACTGCCTCTTTGATAAAAATTTCTGGGAAAATTGGAAGTTAGTATGGAAGAAATTTAGATTAGACCAACACCTCACACCCTTTACCAAGATAAGATCCAAATGGTTATAGGACATAGACATAAAAAACAATACTATAAGCAAATTAGAAGATCAAGGACTAGTCTACCTGTCAGATCTATGGAAAGGGGAACAGTTTATGACTAAGGAAGAGTTGGAGAATAACACCAAAAACCAATTAGATGATTTCGATTACATTAAATTAAAAAGCTTTTGCACAGATAAAACCAATGTAACCAAGATCAAAAGAAATGTAGTAAATTGGGAAACAATCTTTACAACTAATGATTCTGACAAAGGACTCATTTCTAAAATATATAGAGAACTGAGTCATATTTTTAAAACAAAAAGCCATTCCCCAATTGACAAATGGTCAAAGGATATGTAAAGGAAATTTACAGATGAGGAGATCAAAGTAATCCCTAGCCATATGAAAAAATGCTCTAAATCATTAATTATTAGAGAAATGCAAATTAAAGCTTCTCTGAGGTACCACCTCACACCTCTCAGATTGGCCAGTATGACCAGGAAGGATAATGATCATTGTTGGAAGGGATGTGGGAAATCTGGGACACTGTTACACTGTTGGTGGAGCCGGGAACTCATCCAACCCTTCTGGAGAGCTATTTGGAACTATGGCCAAAGGGCAACAAAAATGTGCATACCCTTTGACCCAGAAATACCACTACTGGGTATATACCCTGAAGAGATGAGGAAAAAGGGTAAAAACATTACTTGTACAAAAATATTTATAGCAGTCCTGTTTGTGGTGGCAAAGAACTGGAAATCCAGTAAATGTCCTTCAACTGGGGAATGGCTTAGCAAACTGTGGTATATGTATGTCATGGAACACTATTGTTCTATTAGAAACCAGGAGGGACGGGATTTCAGGGAAACCTGGAAGGATTTGTATGAACTGATGCTGAATGAGTTGAGCAGAACCAGAAAAACACTGTACACCCTAACAGCAACATGGGAGTGATGTTCAACCTTGAAGGACTTGCTCATTCCATCAGTGCAACAATCGGGAACAATTTTGGGCTGTCTGCAAAGGAGAGTACCATCTGTATCCAGATAAGGAGCTGTGGAGTTTGAAGGAAGTGCAAGGACTATTACCTTTAATTTAGAAAAAAAACAGATAGCTTATTGTCTGATCCTGTTACCTCTTAGACTTCTCTTTAAGGATATGTTTTCTCTCTCATCACACCCAGTTTGGAACAAAGTACAACATGGAAACAAAGTAAAGTTTGACAGAGTGCTTTCTGTTGTGGGGGAAGGGGGAGGGAAGCAAGATTGGGGGAAAAATGTAAAACTCAAATAATATCTTTAATAAAAAGAAATTTAAAAAAAAGAAATTCAATTCAAAACATTTCTTGAAATCCAACAATGTATTAGATGCTATGAGGGCTATAAAATAAAGATGTAGTCTCAGATCTCAAGAAGCTTATGGTCTACTTAGAGAGATAGCATATAGAGATAGAGATGATAGAGATAGAGATATATAGATATACAAGTAATTATAACACAAAGTTGAATAGGAAAATACAATATACCATGAAAATTCAGAGGCAGGTAGAGATCACTTTTTGCCATCATAGAATATTAATATTAGTGGCAGAGATAGACATCAACCAAGCCCAACAGTTTTTGGCCTTATTTGTGTCATAGACCTTTTTGGCAATTAGTGAAGTCCAGGAGTCCCCTTTCTCTAAGAACATTTTTTAAATACACAAAATAAAAGATAAAGGAAAACAAAGGAAATAAAGGAAACTGATTCTTATTTAAATGCAGTTTTTAAAAGATGTTTTAAGAACAAGTTCATAGATTAAGAACCCCAGGGTAAGAACCTCTGATCTAGTCCTTCCACAGATAAGGAAACTGAGGCTAGAAAATTGAAGTGACTTGCCCAAGGAGTATTCAAAGGCTGGTTTTCTGATTCTAAATATAGCACTTAAGGGATTGGGGAAGGAGGAGATGGCATTGGAGCTGGGTCTTGAATGATGGCTAGATTTTTAAACTAACATTTTAGTTATCCCTAAAATTCCTACAACAATGTCTCTTCATGATACAGTAGTAATCCTGGGTTCTCAGTGGTCAGTGGAATACAAAATCTGGCAAGTTCAAATTGAAAAGATTTCAAATATGGAGTGGCCAACAGGATCCTTGCTTGCTGTCTGAGGACCAGTCTAACTAAATATGGAATATTTATCACCAGAAGGTCAACTTGAGGGTGAGGAATATTTTTTTTGCCCTGTGTAACTCACAAAATAACAAAAAATATGAAATGGGCACTAGTTCTGTTCATTATTCCTTTGCTTCCATAGTGACAAATGGAGCATCAAAAAACTGGGCCAAAGATACTAAAATTCACATAGTTCTTAAATCACCTATAAACAATTGCTAATATTTTTTAAAAATTTTTGTCTTTGTATTCTCAGCATAAAGCACAATATCTATACATTCATTCATTGTTGAATGAATAAATTAATGAATTAAAATGAAACTGGCTATATATATTAACAGATAGGAACATAGCTCCAAATATAGCAGTCATTTTAGGATTCATTATGCATAGACAAATCATTGACCAGTTTGAAGACAGGTTAGTTCAAAATTGGGGGAAGGGGAATGACAACAGAAACCCAAACTTCAAGTTTAACTATTAGATAAACTGTCAACTTTAAAAAAATGGACAAAAAAGGAAAGGCTTTAAATTAATATTTTTTTTAGGTTTTTGCAAGGCAATGGGGTTAAGTGGCTTGCCCAAGGCCACACAGCTAGGTAATTATTAAGTGTCTGAGGCTGGATTTGAACTCAGGTACTTCTGACTTCAGGGCTGGTGCTCTATCCACTGTGCCACCTAGCTGCCCCCAAATTAATACTTTTTTAGAAAAGATATTCAGATGCAAAGCAGGTACCACAATACTCTCCCTCCCAAACAAAAGACTAGACATCATCCAAGAAGACAAACATTTACACTTCTTGCCAAGCAAAGAGCTGTAGCAACTAAAGACAATGAAATTTTAGCTAAATTCATTAGCAAAATATTATGTGGTAGGATAAAAAGGATGTAAGATTTTATACAGGATTGCTGTAAAAACTGTCAAAAAGGTTTTGAAGAAAAAAATGAGCCTATGGTAAACCAGGTAAATCAGATTATCCTGAGCACATCTATAGATGAAAGTAAGAGAACAGCAACAAAAAAATACAAAGTAGAACAGATCTGACACAGTTTCTATGGTAGTCTATTCTCATCAGTTACAATAATAGAATCATACATTTTATTCTACAACTTCAAATTCCAATATATTATTTGAGGAAATAGAAATAGTACTTAGGAAGATATAATTTGAGATGAACAGTTGAACTTGACCAAAAACAAAGAAAAGAAATATGTGGTGTTAATTTTCAAGGTATCTCTGAGGTCAAAATTCCAGAAAAGTGGCAAAGCTCGTTAACAATATTTCTGTATATCACTATTAATAAGTAACTAAAATGACATCAATGGTTACTAAACCATGCATCCTTTTTCACTCTTCTAAAAATATTTTTGAGAATGATCATGAGATGTATTCTTGATGAACATATATAATAAAAGAGATACTACTTGACAGATAACTTTCTCCCTTAGATTACGTACTTCTGGTCATATATTTAAGATATAGAAAAAATATAAGATATCCCTATCATTATTCCTATCATTTAAGCAAACAGCTTAGAATTATAGTATCATAGATTAGATTTGGAAGCATCCAACTAATTGTTTCATCAAGGAATGAAGAAATTAGATTCAAAATGATTTACCCAATTTACAGATATAACTCACATATAGTAAATAGTAAGAACTGGGAATCAAATCAGCTTTGTTCAATAAAAAATGCAGTTTTGAAGGAACACATCAAATAAGATGTCTCCCACATATAAGATAAAATTATGCTAGAATCCATGATAAATGCAAAATGCAGAAATGACTTTAACAACCAACTATGTAATGACTTCAAGTAAGGTATTTAACAGGGAGAAATATATTCAACGGTGTCTTAAAAAGTGCCCTGTGCACATTCCAAACAAAAGAAGACTTCTTTATGGATTTTAAGGTTTTCTAAATGATCTCTTCAAAGATAATAGAGTGCTGATTGAATCAATTGTAGAAATGCTAGAAAGCCTGCTCAGTGAAATCCCCAGCATTGTGGGAAAAAAAAAGGATTGATTCACATAGGAAAAATCAAATTTACATTGCTGGTACTATGACAAACAGCTAAATAGTCTATTAAGTAATAAATTAGTCCATCTAGATATGTGTGTGTGTGTGTGTGTGTGTGTGTGGTGTGTGTGTGTGTTGTGTGTGTGTGTGTTGTGTGTGTGTGTTTGTGTGTGTAAAAGATGCTGTAGTTAGACACAAAGATGGGTCCAGAATTGAGTAGAAGGAAGAGGCTGAAATGGATGATATTTGGGAAATTGCACAGTACACTGATCCCAAACTATTCACTGTCACTAAAACCCATTTCTCTTCAACACCAGTATTTTGCATGTGATACTACATAACTGCTGTGAATCATAGAATACCATAATTTCAGAATGAAAATTACAAATAACCAAAAGAAATAGAAACACAAAATTTTGGTATAAACAGATTTCAATGTACATGTACACTGAGTTACCTGTATGAAACTAGATAAAGAGTGACTAGAAAATGTAAGAAGAATTAGAAACCAAGATGGACAGCTTGATAGCCACAGTGGTCCCTTTAAAATACAACAAGAATTGAAAAAAATCTATGAGATGTTGTATGAATCCTCTAGAAAGAATTTATGGGAAGAATGAACAAAAATGATATAGGTTGAAAAGTTATGGATGCATTTTTATCTGTATTAGCACAGAAGGAGAGATCCCTATTCAGAAAATTAGGGATTATATATCTATAAAATATTAAAACAAAAAGGAGTCCTAAAGATCACCTATTCCCAAGCCTCTCCACATTTGGAATCTGAGACTCAGAGTCAAGTGTCTTGTTCAGTATTGTATAGGTATTAATCAGGATTTAAACCCCTCTTCTGAAATTAAGTCCATTACTCTTTTCATGAAACCTTGACTTCTTCCATTAGACCCAATTGTTATTATTCAATACCTAGCTAAAGAATAGTGTTCCTTTCTCATTTCAAGAAGACTGTTTCTCTCCCTTATAAGACATCTAGGTTATTGCTTTTCTTAAAAGATCTTGGTTCTTTTTCTACTGAAAATTTAAAATAATAAAAAAATAAAATTAATTTAAAATAATAAAATTAATAAAATAAAATAATAAAAATGCAGCTATACATTGGTTCAATCAAGGACATTTCACCTAAGGTGAACAATGTAAGTAAAGCCAAAGACAAGCAGAAATGGACAAGTGGGTGAGGAGATTTGCCTGACTAAACAAAGCAGGACAAGTTATGAAGAGCTTAGACTTAGTAAGGTAGGAAAGAGATTTGAATTATTTTAAATAAAAAGTGACATGAAAAGAGATTAATAATAAGAGAATTATCCCTGTCATTCATAGGATACCAAAGCATATTCATTTTTTATTTTGTATATGTAACTTAATAAATAGTTGTGGAATTGAATTTGTAGATAAGAAAATAAGGAGTTAAAGGGCTTTCCCAGAATCAAACAAGTAAGTTTCAGAGTTAAGATTGCTGGAGGTCTCCTGACCACTGGAATAATTAATTTTCCTCTGTTCCACACTATTTCTTAAGGAAAAATCAGTCTAGCAACAATACACAGAATAAGTTGGAGACTGGAAATATTAAAGTCATGGAAAAAACAAGTTAAGAAATTTATAATCCATCAAATATAAGATAATAAAGGCTTGGGCTAAGATGTGGTAATGAGAATAGAAAGAAGTCTGAGGAAGAAAAGGACCAGGAAAGAAAATAGCAGGGAAGATCCACAGTAGTGGAGAGTTATAGAAAATCAGAATAAGAGAGTTTCATGAATGTATGAATGAATGAATGGATGGATGGATGGATGGATGGATGGATAGATGAATAGTTGAATGATGCAGAGTGTCTTTCAGCTGGGAGATCAAGAAAATCAAGGAAAATAGTATTTGTATTTGGCTATATGAAGGTCATTGGAGAACTTTGAAAATCTAGTTTTCAGGACAATGAAAGCTAAATTGCAAAAAGAAAGAAAGAAAAACTGCCAAAATGAGGGGAGACTTCTGTTAAACTACCAGAATTGTGCAATTTATGAGATGACAGATTTGAACCAGGCCTGCATGGAAATTCTGTTTTATTTCCAGAACCTATTGCCCATTCACAAAAATGCCTTTTACAAAAACAAAGTGCAAAATATGATTTTTGGGATCCCTATGCAAGTTTCCTTGGCTTTCCTTAAATTCCTGATAAAAATCTCATCTTCTATGAAAAGCTTTTCCTAATCCCCCTTTATACTAGTGCCTTGCCTTTATTAATTACTTCCAATTTATCCTGTAAATATTTCATTTGTACATAATTGTTTACATGTTGTCTCCTCTATTAGACTGTGAGCTCCTTGAGAATAGCATCTCTCTCTTGCCTTTGTTTGTATCCCTCAGCATAGCATCTACCATACAGGAAGCACTTAATAAATGCTTATCATCTAACTATAATTTTAATTTTCCCTCATAGAATTTGGACAATGAAACATAATAAACATTATTATTATTATTATTATTATTATATTATACAGAAATAACATTATTGAAACCAACTAAGGTATTTTTAAAGCCAGATACTTAAAACTCATGAATTAATATAAGCATAGTACAGTAGAAAGAAGATTGGAGTTATAGAACCCAATTTCTAATTTTTGCTCAGCTATACACTTCCTGTGTGACCCCAGCAAACCACTTCTTATCATCTTTCAGACTAAACTTTAAAATTATGGAGTTGAATGTTGTGGTCTCTGAGGTCCCTGCTAGCTTCAAATCTTTACTGTTCAACCTTCAAGGTCTGTGTTGCCAATATTAGAATAGTTTGTCCTTCATTTGCCCAAAAGTATATATGTAATCATATATATATGCAAATAATTGCAGCAATTTCCCATCTTCTCCTGTGAATTTTCTTTCCTTTCTTCATCACTTTCTTTAGTACTACAATAATGTGCAGAGAAAAAGAAAGAGAACTCCAAGACCCCATTCAAATTGGCCTCTCTTTCCTCATACTCAACACTTCCCTCCTTTCTTCATGTCTTTGTTTTAGGGTCTGTCATGCCTGGAATGAATTTCCTCCAAATCACCCACAATGGAATTTCATCTTTCCCTTCAAGAAACAGTTTCTATACCATTTTATTCCTCTGGGGTTCTTTACTCCTTCTTTTTAAAGACTTCAGAAAGATTCAGGAACTTGAACAGGAAAAAATTGTATATATTTTTCATTAACTTCTCACCAGAAGTTCATAATCTGGGGTCAGTTAATTTTAAATATATATATATATATATATATATATATATATATATATATGATAGTTTTTCAATATAATTCATTTATTTTCTATTCCTATATAAACATTCTTTGGAGAAAAGGTCCACAGGTTTTGCTGGCCTGCCAATGGAGTCCATGGCATAAAAATAATTAAGAATCCCTGGGCTACACATGTACAAAAATATTTTTTGGTAGTAGCAAAGAATTGGAAATTGAGGGGAGGCCCATCAACTGGAGAATGGCTAAATAAATTGTAGTATATGAATGTGATGGAACAGTTTTGTTCTATCAAAAATCATGGATGCTCAGTCTTTAGAAAAGCCCAGAAAGATTTGCCTAAACTGATGCTGAGTGAAGGGAGCAGAACCAGAAGATCATTAACAGCAACACTGTATGATGATCAAATAATATATACTTGTTCTCAGTATTACAATAATCAAAAGACAATTCTAAAGTTCTTGTGATGGAAAATACTATTCACAACCAGAGAAAGAATTATAGGGTGTGAATACAGATCAAATCATACTGTTTTCAATTTTTAAATTTGTTTTATACTTTTTATTATGATGTTTGTTCCTTTCTGTTCTGCTTCAACTTTCACAATATGATTTATATGGAAATGTGTTTAGCATAGTTCTACATATATAATCTATACTAGATTACTCTCTCTTTAGAGGAGGGGGGGAGGGAAGAGAGGGAGGAAGAAAATGTGGAACTCAAAACCTTGCCAAAAAAAAATAATTTTTGAAAACTATCTTTATATGTTGTTGAAAATAGCACCGGCCCTGGAGTCAGGAGTACCTGAGTTCAAATTTGGTCTCAGACACTTAATAAATTACCTAGCTGTGTGGCCTTGGGCAAGCAATTTAACCCCATTGCCTTGCAAAAAACTAAATAAATACATAAACAAACAAACAAATAAATAAATAGATTTTAAAAAGAAAAAATAAGGATGCCTGGGCTAGACAAAATCTTTCCTAATTCCTCCACTGACAGTGCTCTCCATATCAAACTACTTTATATCATGTTATATTTATCTGTATTTGTATTCTTTATAAGTACTCTTTTGACTTATATGTGTACCTTTTGTCTCTTTTTTTAAGATATCATTTTCTTAAGAGGATAATTGCATTCTTTTTATTTGTACCCCACCAGAGCCTAATCAATCTGTCAAAAAAAGCAATTTCACCTATCCTTAGTACCTAGTAGGGGCTTAATAAATTCTTATTGATTAATAAATTTATTGATTGAACTGGAGGGGGAAAGAAGCAATAGAATAGAAACTCATATCCTGATATTTCTATTTGATCCCACATTGTTCTTTTCCTCAGTGTTCCCAGGGCTCTCTCCTTCATATCACAACTTTTATCCTTGCTCCTCAAACTTCCTAAAAGGACCCCAACTCCTGCTCCTTCTTATGCCACCACTTGTAACCTCTGCCCTACCTCCTCCTCCCTTTCTGCCCTCTCCTTCACCCTTCTCACAAGCTAGAGACTGTCCAGACTACTAAAAGTTGTCAATAGAACTTTGAACCTGGAGTAGTCCCCAGATATTCCATTGCAAATGCTACATTGAGAAAAAAAAATTGTTGTTACATTCAATTTTGATCAATGTATAGCATGGAATGGTTTTGCCATTTCCTTCTCCAGCTCATTTTACAGATGGGGAAAGTGAAGTAAATAGGGTTAAATTTTTGCCCAGGGTCACACTAAATGTCTAAGAGGCCAGATTTGAACTCAAGAATATGAGTCTTCCTGATTGCAGGTCCAGCAATCAAATCACTGTACCAGCTAGGCTCCTGGCATCTGGAGTTGGAGAACTGAAGCTATATGGGAAAATTATTATAAATAAATGTAAGTTAGGTGATCTGATATATTATTAGAGGCAACCTAGAATAATGCAAAACATTCTAAACTTGGAGTCAGACAG
Source organism: Macrotis lagotis (assembly GCF_037893015.1). Taxonomy (NCBI): domain Eukaryota; kingdom Metazoa; phylum Chordata; class Mammalia; order Peramelemorphia; family Peramelidae; genus Macrotis; species Macrotis lagotis. Next base: position 127,495,924 of record NC_133666.1, on the reverse strand, counting down.
ATCTGAATCTAAATCCTGCCTCATACACATGTGGTTTGGAGAAAGACACTTTCTGTGTCTTAGTTTTTTCATCTATAAAATGAAGGAATTAGAATCTAAATCTATGATTCTATAAGAACTATATTTCAGGTACTTTTTAAGAGATTAAATTATGTAGGGAATGTCAGAAGTAAGAAGTTAAGGAAAAGCTAGGGTTCTGGAGATTCAAATCTGTATTCTTCTGACTCAGACTATAAAGCCTGACAAACTTCAATATTATATCTTTATATTTGATTCCAAATCCAGCTGCACAGATAATTTTACACAGAGTGAAATAATCAGAACCAGGAAAATAATATACACAATGGCTACACAATATTTTTTTTGTTTTGTTTCGCAAGACAGTGGGGTTAAGTGACTCGTCCAAGGTCACTTGGTCCAAGCTAGATAATTATTAAGTGTCTGAGGCCAGATTTGAACTCAGGTCCTCCTGACTCCAAGGCTAGTGCTCTATCCACTGTGCCACCTAGCTGCCCCTCACAATGGCTACAATATTGTAATAAGCTACAATAATGCAAATAGAAAGAAAAAAAGGAATTGCATGTAAATTAGTTGATCAAGCTTGATCCTTCAGAAGAAGATTTGAGAAAATGCATCTTTCTCCCCTCCATGCTAAGGTGGAGGCCTAAGGTTATGAAATATTGCAATCAGATGTGAGTATGATGTTTGTCCTTCATCCTCAAAGACAACAGGAAGGTGATGCTATGACAAGCACATGAAGTGAATTTGAGTGAGAGGAGTGCCGTACTAAGTCACTGGCCTCATTTTCTCCTCCAGAGCCATCTGGATCCTGTGGTGAGATATGATTCAGGACAATTGGAGATAGTCCTGAACAGGATGCAATCAGGGTTAAATGACTTGCCCAAGATCACCCAGCAAGTAAGTGCCAAGTATCTGAGGCTGGATTCAATCTCCTGTCCTCCTGAGTCCAGTGCTGTATCCATTGCATCACCTAGTTACCTAAATATTGCATATAATGTTAGAACCATAAATATGCTAGTTGGTATCTCTAACTGCTTTTTTCCCCTCTATTTAAAGTTTTGCTGAAAGGCATAGATAGTTGATTAGAAGAAAGGAAAGAAAATGAAGGTTTTCTGAAAACAAAATATATCAATAAAAATAAGAATTTCTTCCTAATCCAAAACACTGAAAAATAGACTGCAGGGCAGCTAGGTGACACAATAGATAGAGTAGTGGGCCAGAAGTCAGGAAGATCCTTCTTAAGTTCAAATCCAGACTCAGACATTTACTAGTTGTATGACTCCAGACTAGTCATTTAACCCTGTTTGCCTCAGTTTCTGGAGAAGGAAACAGCAAACCAGTTCAGTAACTCAGAAACCCCCAAATTGGAACAAGAAGAGTTGGACACAATTGAAATGACTGAGCAACAAAAAAAGTAGGTAAGGAAAAGCTAGGGTTTTGAAGATTCAAAGACTATAAAACCTGACAAACTTCAATGTTATATCTTTATATTCGATTAGCCATGCTCTGACACCACTATCTCAGGAAAGAAATCACAGCAATGACACTGGAGGGGAAAAAGTGATCATCTTCATTCCTTTAATTCAAGTCAGAATTTCTTTGGTACAATGAACTGACTATCTCCATATGCACTATAAAACATTCTTGGAATAATTCTACTTTCCTCTCCTCACCTGCCATGAATCTGAATTGAGGCTTTATGAAATATGAAGTGATTCTTCCTTTATAGCCTTATATTCATCTTCAGATTTCTTGGCAGATAAGTCACTTCAAGCTATTTTATTATTTCCAAGAAACTGTTACTGGATCTTTCTACATATCTTCAGTTATCAAAAAAGAGATCAGAAATAAAGCATGTCAAAAATGTATGAAAAGACCTTTTTTTCCCTGGGTAGAGTACTGTTTCTTTGAAATGTAGCTATTTTCCAGAACTTGAGCTTTTGAAAGTTTCATTGCTATTATTGATGATCATTTTTCAATTGTGTTTAATATTGGGGAAAGCAGGTGAGGACACATTCCTCTGCTGACAGAATAACTTTGCCAAAACCAACCAATTAAATTCTCTCCTCCCCCCCACTCCAACCAATTAGTCAATCTGTATTTAGTAACTGCTATTTCACAGGCACTGCTAAGCCCCAATTATGCAAAAAGTAAAAATAAAAAGTCTCTGCCTTCAAGGAGATGATATTCTATCAGATTACTCATAAAATAGCCTTATAGAATCAGGCCACAAGAGCAACTGGACAATGCAGTGGATAGAGTGAAGGAACACCTAAGATCAAAATCACTAGCTGTGTGACACTGAGCAAGTTACTTAATCTCCACCTCAGTTTTCTCATCTGTAAAAACACCTACTTCCCAGGATTGCTAGGTGACTGGCTCGGTGGATAGGGTGTCAGACTTGGCATCAGGAAGATTCCTCTTCATATGTTCAAATCTAGCCTCAGATACTTATTAGCTAGGTGAATTGAGGCAAATCTCTTAACTCTATCTCAGTTCTTCATCTATAAAAAGAGAGGGGGGAAAAAAGGAAATGGCAAACCATTCCAGTTTATTTGCCCAAAAATCCCCAAATGGGTTTATGGAGAGTCTAACATAATGGAACCACAAACCTAGGGTTGTTATGAGTATCAAATGAAATAACAAGTATTCTATAAATTTTAGCTATTATCATAAAGGCTTGATTTGCCTGAAAGCATTCCCCCCTTCTCTCTACTTTTTTTCAGTCTTTAGGGAAAGCTTTACTACATAAGGGAGGCAGAGAAGATGGCTGCCTTTATGTAACTAGACTGTTCCAGAAGTTTTCTAACCACTCTCCTTCCCTTAAGTCTCCCCCTCCCCACCCTAATTCATTCTCTAGTCAAGTACCAAAGGGATTTTTTTTTATTTTATTATTTTTTGAGCTTTGGTCTTGCTAACTTAGCCAGGTTGGAAGCACAGTGACCATTCATTGGACTGATCCTTCTATAATCAGAACAGAAATTTTGGCTGATTCCATTTCTGAACTGGGTTCATTTGCCCTTCATTAGATCACCTGGTCCTCCCCCCCCCACTCTCCTCTCTGCCACAATCCTACTGATGCAGAGAATTATGAGAGAATTATGAATGTAGCAGAAATAAATTCTGTAATTTTTCAATGCTGTTAAAATCTTGTTAATTGTAGAAGTCTATTTGCTCCTGCAATATAAATGGACTCCAGTTGATTATATCCTATCTCCCCTTGACCCCTGTTGTTCATATCCTGTCTCCCATTTTCTCCTTCACCTAACCTTGGCCATACATGCTGGTGTGACAGGAAATGACATGTTGAACTTGAGAGTCACACACCTTGGGACAGTAAGGACCAATACATAGCTTGCCATTGGAAGATACCTGGCCCAAGGTGCAAGACCACTCCCCAAATGCCACCCCTTGTCCAACCTACTACAGAAGAGTATTTAACAGGAAATGCTGATGCTTCTTGCCTCTACTTCTTCTTCTTCTTCTTCTTCTTCTTCTTCTTCTTCTTCTTCTTCTTCTTCTTCTTCTTCTTCTTCTTCTTCTTTGACTCTAACTTCCATCCAGAAATATGGGTTTTTTCTCAGACTCTTTCTTAGACCACATGGAGCATCATGGACCTCTCCCATGCCATGTGGCCAGACTAAACCAAGCCTTATGGCTGCCTGCCCTTTTCATTCTCTGTTTATCTCTTTTTCCCTCTCTCTCAGATTTGACCTGACCAGTCCTCTCTCTCTGGCCCAGTCAGCTCCCTCTATCTGTCTTTAATGCTACCTCTCTTTATCTTCCTCCCTCTGTCTCTGTCTCTGTCTACCAAGCAACCATGCCTAGCCTTTTGATATTCCCCCTGTCCTAACATGCTTATTGAGCCATCCAGAGGAAAAGTTTTTTAACCTGTTTATTTTGCTATATTTCATAAAATCCAGAGCAGTTTTAAATTCCCAGAGAGCAGGCGAATACATTTGCCTTTCAGTGACCCCCGTTTCTTGGTTACCCCAAAATCTGTCTTCAATTGGTGACCCCAAAAATCCCAGCAGCAATATTATGGTGCTAGACTATGATCTCAGATCTACTTTGACATTCTCCTGAAGCTCAGAATTCCTGAGCATAAGAGTTCCACCAGTCAGAATTTCTTGGTAGCCTAGAGGACAGGAGAAGACTTCCACTCCCACACAAGAGGATTTTTCTCAAGTGTATTAAGTCTAACCACATTATGTCCCTGTTCCATGAGCTCTGGTACTCCCTATTAACCTCCAAGATCAAATATAAACTGTTCTGCTTAGCATTTACAACTCTTCATAGCCTAGCCTCTTCATACTTTTCCAGTCTTCTTATATTTTAACTTTCTTCCATCCACTTTTGCAATCCAACAATATTGGTCTACTTTTAGTTTCCCAAACATTACATTCCAGCTCCCACTTCCATGCCCGTCTATCAGCTGTTCCCTATACCTACAACACTCTCCTCATTCACCTCTATCTCTTTAAGCTTCCTGACTTCCTTCAAAATTCAGCTCAAAACCCACTGCCTTTCTTTGTCTTCTTCCACTATCCCCACTCCACCCCCACCATACCCCACCCTGTTCAGGTATTTATATCTCTCATTTCAACTTCTCTCCCATCTATTCTCTCCCTCTCCCCCTTTCCCACATTTATGCACACACATATATGTCATTTTTCAGTTGTGACTGACTCTTCATGATCCCATTTGTGGTTTTCTTGGCAAGGATGAGGAGTAGATTGCCATTTCCTTTTCCAATTCATTTTACAGTTGAGGAAACTGAAGAAGCAAACAGGGAAAAGTGATTTGCTCAGTTAGTAGTGTCTAAGGTCAGATTTAAATTTGGGAAGAGGAATCTTCCTGGCTTCAGGCCTGAAACAATCAACTATGCCATCTAGTTAACCTATAAATATTTATTTAAAAATATTCACACGTTTGTCACATTGTAAATAATTAAATGACTGTTAATTGAGGAGCCTCCAAATTTTCCCCTTATTATTTGTCCTTGTCCCTAACATTCTACCATTAGATTCATTTCTTTGTGTCTTTTCTCCAGAGGTTCTTGTTTTAAGCTCAAATACCTCTGTAAGATTAACACTTTAAGCCATTCAACAAATTCCTTAAAAGGGATGAATCAAAAGTCAACTGAGGGGCAGCTAGGTGACACAGTGGATAGAGCACTGGCCTGGAGTCGGGAGTACCTGAGTTCAAATCCAACCTCAGACATTTAATAATTACCTAGCTGTGTGGCCTTGGGCAAGCCACTTAACCCTATTTGCCTTGCAAAAAAACTAAAAAAAAAAGTCAACTGAGCTTTGAGTTCTGCAAACATAGGTCACTGAAGACAAGACTCCTCAACTTCCAAATGTGCACACAGTTGAGCACTATCAGCCACAATGTGAAAATTTCTTTTCTTCTTTAAATCACTGCTCTTATATATTACTAATTGTCAATTTCTCCTACCTAGGATCAAATTAATAAGAAAAAGAGTTAGAAAGTAAATGATTTGAGATATCACAGGATTATATACTTAGAATATGTACTGTCATGTATAGAGATATAGAAATACTTCTTCAATCTGCATACTGGGTCCATCACCTCCTTATCTTAAGGAGGTGAGTAGCTTGTTTCATTAAAAGCTGATCGGAGTTTTTAAGTTTCTCAAAGTTGTTTTCCTTTAAATATTTTTCTTTTAGTTTTTTTCAAGGCAATTGGATTAAGTGACTTGCAGAAGGTCACACAGCTAGGTAATTAATATGAGTCTGAGGCCGGATTTGAATTCAGGTCCTCCTGACTCCAGGGTCAGTGCTCTATCCACTGTACCATCTTGCTGCTCTTCCTTTAAATATTTTAATTGTAAAAATTATTCACCTGTTTCTGTTCAATTTATACTACATTAGTTCATACAAGTCTTCACAGTTTTCTCTAAATCCTATCAACAATTTTAAGACACTAAACTATTCTATAAATTTATTTCCCATCACTTGTTCAGACATTCCCCAACTGATGCCACTCCCCTCAGTTTCCAATTCTTTGCCACTACAAAAAGAGTTGCTGTAAATGTTGTTTGTACATATGAGTTTTTTCCCTTTCTTTGATTTATTTGCAGTATAGACCTAGGAGCAATATCACTGGGTCAATATGCACAGTTTAACAGCTTTAATAAATTATTGTACTCAATAGGGAAACTGGAAGGGAAGGGGGATAATAGAAAGGAGGAATGATGGAAGGCAGGGCAGATAAAAGAAGGCAGTGGTCAAAAGCAAAACAAACTTTAGAGGAGGAACACTAAAAAATGAAAAGAAAAAAAGAAAAAAGAATGGAGGGAAATGATAGTAACTATGAAAGTAAAGGCGATGAACTCAACCATAAAATGGATGCATAGCAAAGTGGATGGTAACTAGAATCCAACAATAAGTACATTGTTTACAAGAAACTTAACTAAAATAGAGAGCTACATTCAGAATTGAAAAAAAAAAACAAGATGGACCAGGATCTATTATTATCTTTCAGCTGATGTAAAAGAAAGACAATGGTAGCAATTGAAATCTCAGACAAAATAAAAATAAAAACAGAGATGAAAAAAGATTAAAATGGATTAATTTGACTTTAAAAAGAAAAAAGTCATTACTATCAAAAAAATGAAAAGAGTAAATGTACCACTATTAAAGATGAAATTAAAGCAATTATTGGGAGTTATTTTGCCTAGTTGTATGCCAGTAAAGCTGACAGTCTAACTGAAAAAGATGGATATTTATGACAATATAAAATGCCCAGATTAATAGATGAAATACAATATTTAAAACCTATCTTACAAAAAAGAATTTGAACAAGTCATAAATGAAAAAGTTCCCAGGAATAGATGGATTGACAAGTGATTCTACCAAATGTTTAAGAAACAATTAATCTCAATACTATATAAACTATTTGTAAAGATAGGGAAAGAAGGAGTCTATCAAATTCCTTTTGTGACATAAATATGGTTTTGATATCTAAACCAGGGAGAGCAAAAACAGAGAAAACTACAGAACAATTTGCTTATTGAATACTTATGCAAAAATTTCAAATAAAACACTAGCAAGAAGATTCCAGAAATTTATCACAAAGATCATTTACTATGACCAGGTAGGATTTATACCAAGAATGCAAGACTAGTTCAAAATTATAAAAACCTATCAGATTTACCATCTCAATAGCAATAACAAAAAATTATATTATTATATCAATAAATATAGAAAAACTTTGATGAATACAACCTTCATTCCTATTTTTTTTAAATTAGGAAACATAAAAATAAATATTGATTCTGTTTGTGGTAGCAAAGAAATGGAAACTGAGGGAATGTCCATCAATTGGGGAATGGCTTAACAAACTGTGGTATATGTATGTGATGGAACACTATTGTTCTATTAGAAACCAGGAGGGATGGGAATTCAGGGAAGCCTGGAAGTATTTGCATGAACTGATGCTGAGCAAAACAAGCAGAACCAGAAGAATATTGTGCAACCTAATGGCAACATGGGAGTGATGATCAACCTTAATGGATTTGCTCATACCAACAAAGCAATAATCAGACACAATTCTGGGATATTTGCAATGGAGAATGCCATCTGTATCCTGAGAAAGAATTGGGGAGTTTGAACAAAGAACAAAGACTATTACTTTTAATTTTTAAAAAAATGTTATCTTATTATGTAATTCTGCTAAATCTCATACTACTTGTTTCTTCCTTAAAGATATGATTTCTCTCTCATCATATTCAACTTAGATCAATGTATACTATGGGAATGATGTAAAGACTAACAAACTGCCTTCTGTGGGGGGTGGGGGAGGAAAGCAAGATTGGGAGAAAAATTGTAAAACTCAAAAGAAATAAAACCTTTCTTAAAAAATGATAAGGAATATCTACCAGGAGCAAGAATTTTTTGTAATAAGGATAAACTCAATGCCTTCTCAATAAGATCAAGGTAAAAGCAAGGATGTCCATTATTGTCACTATCATTCAATATTATACTAGAAATGTTAGTTATAACAATAAGAGAAGAAGGAAAAAAATTAAAGGAATAAAAATGGGCAATGTAAAAACAAAAGTATCACTCTTTGCAGATGACATGATGGTGTACTTAAAGAACCTTAAAAATCAATCAAAAACTAGTTTAAACAATCAACTTCAGTATAATTTCAGAATGTATATAAATATATATATATATATATAAATCATCAGCATTTCTCTCTATTGCCAACAAAACCCAGCAGCAAGAGATAGAGAATTTCCACATTTAATAACTTCAGATATTATAAAATACTTGGGAGTCTACCTGTTAAGACAAACCCAGGGATTATATGAGCACAATTACAAAATACTTTACATAAAGACATCTAAATACTTGGAGAAACTAATTACTCATGGCTAGACTGAACCAATATTATAAAAATGATGATCCTACTGAAGTTAATTTACCTATTCAGTGCCAAACAATAAAACTACAAAACAGTCCTTTTATAGAGCTAGGAAAAATAATAACAAAATTCATCTGAAAGAATGAAAGATCAAGAATATCAAAGGAATCAGTGAAGAAAATGTAAAGGAAAGAAGGTAGTCTAGCCACTCCAGATTTCAAATTATACTACAAAGCATTAATCATCAAAACAATCTGCATTGGTTAAGAAATAGAGTAATGGATCAATGAAATAGATTAGACACAAAAAACACAGTATTAAATGATCATAGAAATCTAGCATTTGATAAATCCAAAGAAGCAAGAACTGAACATTTGGCTAAAATTGTTAGGAAAATTAAAAAGTAATTTAACAGAAACTGAATATACCATCATCTGAAACTATATACCAAGAAAAGGTTAAAATGGATAAGTGATTTTTACATAAAGGGTAATATCACAAATTAGGGAAGCATTGGAAAATGTATCTATTAGACCTATGGAGAAGAAAAGTACTTTCTCAAGTGTTAAGGTTGGCACATAATTAAGAAATAAAGGGGAGGCTAGGTGGTGTAGTGGATACAGCAATGGCCCTGGAGTCAGGAGTGCCTGAGTTCAAATCCGGCCTCAGACACTTAATAATTACCTGGCTGTGTGGCCTTGGGAAAGCCACTTAACCCCATTGCCTTGCATGTATGCTCCCAATATTTCTTTTCATGTTAAGCTATATAAAGTACATTCAAATTTGAATTATCAGAGATATTTTCTGAGCTGTAAATACTGTCTTGTGAGGCTCTGAGCAAACTTCATCAGGTATAACACAAGTTATATATAATTCTAGACTGGCACTTCTGTAAGATCCATTATATTAAGAATTGCACAATTCATCATAATAGCTAGAAAGTTGTCTCTTTGACCTTTCTTTGGATATAGACATAGATATGCTTCCTTTGCAAAATTTTGTATCTGTAAGTGCCATCCATCCTCAGGAGAATGTACAAGAATTGACGTTGCTTGCTCAAAAATATACAATACTTTTCTTTTGTTGTTCAGTCATTTCAGTCATGACTCCATTTGGAGTTTTCTTAACAAAGGTACTGGGATGATTTACTGGGGTGATTTTACAAATGAAGAAAACAAGGCAAACAAGTTTAGATAACTTGCCCAGAGTCATATAGCTGGTCAGTATTTGAGGCCAGATTTGAACTTAGGAAGATGAGTCTTTAGACTTGGAACTCTATTCACTGTAATACCTATCTACCTTCACACATTTATACAAAGTCGTATTAATCATTGAGACATTTTCCCCTATGTTGAGATCTTTGCATTTTGGAGATTTATACCTTGCTACTCTATATAATCTGAACTAGCATTGATATTTAGAATATACAGGGGGAATAAAACTATAAACATCTTTTGCAGGGGACCTCTGATCCTCACTTGTGAGAATAATGCAAGACCATTACTTCTGGCAATCACTGGACAATTTTAGAGGCAGTATTCCTGGAAAAAAATCATGTTTTCACCGATCAGCTATTATTCTGTATACAGATGTAAAAAAATAAGAGATATCAGAGACAGAGCGCTAGATTTAAAGCCAAAAGACATGAATACAATCTATCCTCAGACACTAGTTCTGACATCCTGGGCAAGTTACTTAAGAAAAGTCAAGATGAAAAAAGGAGGGAAAAAGTCAATTAACATTTGTTGAAAAATGTAATACAAATGAATTTTCCCCAGTAAACAACTGAATGAGAGGAAGAGAACACTGAGAATTTTGAAACACACTTCTATATGAGCAAGAAAAGAAAGGAAGGAAAGGAAAGGAATCAAACAAAGAAGTTGGAGAAATCAAAATAGCTAGAAATAAGTGGTAAGTACATGGGAGCCTATGGATGAAGTATGGAGTCAAATTCATGAAAGCAAAACCAATTGCTGGGATCAAGTACTAACTTAAAAGTGGAATAGGGGAAAATAAGTACAAAAGAATTACATAACCAAAACTGTAGATATAATAATTATAACAATTCCCCAATAAAATGAGAATGATAGAATAGATAATAAAACAAAGTCTAACAATTTCAGGCACAGAAAATATATTTTTAAAAGTAAAGGCTTACTTAGAAAGAAATGAGAAGTTGGAACAAAATTTACTATGGTTCAAAAAATTGCAAAAAACAAAAGTTAAAATCATTATATCAGACAGAATAACAGTACGAAAATCATAGAATCAAGAAAGAGAAACAAGGTAGTGAAGTTTATATGCATCATAGACAATGAAACAATTTAAACACCAAATGTACCAAATGGAATAGCACCTGAATTCATTTTTTAAAGTTAATTTAAAAATTAATTATAATAATTACCAGAGATTTCTTCTTTCAGAGATGAATAAATCAAAAATAAAAAGATAACAAAGAAAGTAAACATCGTGGTACCTCATAGTATTTATTATTAATTCATTACAGAACTCTTGAGGAGTGCTAAAACTGGCTAGAACCAAACAAAATTTTCCCATAATAAATAATTGAATTAGAACTAATTCATAGGGGGCAGCTAGGGAGTGGCCAGGTGGCGGCTAGGTGGTGCAGTGGATAAAGCACCAGCCCTGGAGTCAGGAGTACCTGGGTTCAAATCTGATCTCAGACACTTACTGTGTGGCCTTGGGCAAGCCACTTAACTCCATTTGCCTTGCCAAAATCTAAAAGAAAAAAAACTAATTCATGAAAATTCTTTAGAGCTTTCACATTTTACTGGGCAAATATTAAGTAATGAGGCTATTTTATAATTCAGAACCTTAAAACTAAATAGACGGGGATAAAAAGAGCAATTAATTGCCTAAAAATAAAATAAAATTTAACTTCACTTTACCTGTACCAAGAAGAGTTTTGTTTATCCTTCATTCTTGAAGAGTACCATGGTGATGCCATGGAATGCAACTGAATTGGATTTAAGTAAGGGGGTGCTATGCAAAGTTACCAGTATCACTTTTCTCATCAAACCCATCTGGGTCCAATGATCAGACATAGATCAGGACAATTGGAGATGGCCTTAGATGCAGTGAGAGACCTTGGTCTTTTAAAGTTAAGGTCTTTTCGAGGTCACTGTTTAAATGAGGCAAAGCCCATTCAGCTAGGTAATAGAGAGATGAGGCAAAGAGGTCAAGGATAGCTACTTGCTTAATCCAAAAAAATATAAATGTAAATATAAATATATATATGCATATATACATATCTATAAGAACAAGGAGGGCAAAACCCTCAGGGCTTCTCAGTGATTACTGCAGCTAAGTAAGAAATGAAGGATAGCTTCTTTTTTCCTAAAAAAAAAAATCAACCTGGGAAGGGTGGCCCTCAAGAGTTCTCTCCAAAAGAGAGACAGTTACTATTTCTATTTATTCTGAACAAATCAGGGTACAAACAATGATCAAGTGAGCTTAACCTGGGGTTCTGCACTGTTCGTGAGCTATCAAGAGATCTGTTTCATTAAGAGAGAGGGGGCACCAGAGTAGAGAACAAGGGACAAACAAGAAAGCATTTTCTCTTGCAGTGACTCACATAAGCTTAGCAAATGTGACAAGTAAAAACATTTTTTTCTTGTCAAAGTGCAACAAGTCTTGAATTTGATGAGTTAGTACTGATTTTGATGAGTTCTGAAGCCCACAAGGATGTATGACTGGTTATAATTAGAGAGACTATTAAAAAATTTAAATTTGAAAGACATTCTGCATGGTTGTATTATGCACATAAATATATATATACATGCATACTCTAAAGTAGTACAATTTTTCTGCAGAAAAAAAATAGAACTCTTAAAAATACACACATACAAACATAAAAAAGAATAAAGTCTGCACATAATTCTTAAAAAACAAGAAAATAACTTAATAAACACAAAACAAACACAAAAGAAGAAATGTTGGAAAAGACAAAATAGAAAACAAAGAAACTATAATATGAGTAAATAAAACTGAGTTTTTAAAAGACTAATGAACAAATATACTTTTAGGCAATATAATAAAGAGGGGAAAAAATCAAATTAAATTCAAGTCAAAAAAGGAAAAAATTAATTCACAACAGGAAAGAAAAAATAATAATCAAAAACTCATTTACAAAATGTAAATTGAGCAAAACTGAAAATTTAAAGGAAATATTTACAAAAAGAGTAAAATAACCCACCCTCCTCAAGAAAAATCTTAAACAAGTCACAAATGAACCACCAAAGGAAAAAGACCTTGGTCCAAATGGAAGTTCAAGCAAATTCTATCAAACATTCAAAGAATAACTAATTCCTATGCTCCAAAAATTATTCTTAATAATTACAAAATAAGGCACTTTATTCAACTTTCTTATAAACAAAAATAACCTGATACACTAGTAAATGTGTGATAATATAGAGAAAAGAAAATTAAATATTAAAATTTAGGCAAAGCTATTAAATAAAATCTTTTCCAAAAATTATCATAATAAATTTTTATTTTATTTTTAATTCTTTTTATATATTTAAGGCAATGGGGTTAAGTGACTTGCCCAAGGTCACACAGTTAGATAATTATTAAGTGTCTGAGGTCAAATTTGAACTCTGACTCCAGGGCTGGTGCTCTATCCACTGCACCACCTAGCTGCCCCAATAAGTTTTATTTTCATTAATAATTCATTGTCAGTAAGAAAGACTAGCTAAAGATAGTTTTCAATAATATATATATAGACACTATAGAAACTGGCATGTTGATCTTTATTCTAAACAGGAATGCAGAGGATTCCCATTTCACTTTCCAATTAGGGGGAAATGTGTTTAATTCTTAAAAGACGAATAATAAAATATAAACACTAACAGCAAATTGGATTTATAGTAGGAGCAAAAGGATGGTTCAACATTAGATTAGCAATTAACCCAAAAAATCATATAAATAACAAAAACAAAAATTTCAAACAACATGACTAAGCTGTGGGAAAAAAACATGTTCTTGGCACATATTTATTCCTAAGAATCCATAAAGCATAAGGATGAATGATCCTTATTCAATCAAAGTTTCTATTTAAAACTAAGAGTTTATTATTTGCAATAGAAAAATACTGGAACTTTCCCAATAAATAAAGGAATAAAAAAAAGTCCTCACTATTATTTGAATCTAAGATCAAATAAACATAAACATAAAAAACTACTGTCTGGTACTGTTGATAAGAGAATTGGTGGTAGCATTCTGCTTGGGCAGTGCAATGTGTGCAAAAGAATCAATGGATATGAAGGAGTGTCAAGGATCTGGGAGGTATGGTGACTTGGGTGTTGAACACACAGAACAGAAGGGAGTCTATGTATAGGATAGAGGGAAAGAGAGAGTAGGATTGGGATTTCTGCCTTTGAGACCCACTACACCTCCTATTCAGCTGTACTAGTTTGCTCTGGGAAATGTTATGAGAAATCCTGGACAGATTGTGCATTACATAGCATATCTTAACTGTCAGTTTCCGAGCTTCTGGAAGTTTCTCCATGGAAGGAGGAGAGGAAAGAGAATGTGACTTTGAATGAGAAGTTTGTGAGTAAGCAATATGATTACAACTGACAACTGTTAAAAACCTCCGCAGCACCATACCCTCTCCTCCTTCCTCAGTCACCTGAGATGGGTTAGGAAGGATAGCAGAGCTCTGGGAACAATTAGGAAGGTTCTAAATGCTTGTTAAGTTAATGAAACAGTCCATTTGGTCAGCACAGATGATATGCACTGTTCCTCTTATTCCTGAAGGCACATATTTCCATATCAGCCTTGGAAGAGAAACAGGAATTGACTTTGGCATCTGCGGAGAGAGGGAGACTGGCCAGGAGCTAGTGACCTAGGCAGGCCTTACAGTGTTGGAAATACAAAGGATATTCTGGGAGAAGGATTGTGTCAGTACCAACCAGAGGTGGTTAAAACAGAAGGTTTGGCAGAACCTGACTATAGCCACACCAGCTCTAGTCTGTCCTTGCTGGTCTATCTAAGGGAACTGAAGCTTCCTTCGTGTGGCAATGCCAGTTGTCACTTGTTGGGTGACAAGTTCTTAACATCTATAGCCTCAGAATCCCATGTGTAAAATAAGGGAATTGAACTAATGGCTTCAAAGGCCCTGTCCAACTTTTTTTTTTAGGTTTTTGCAAGGCAAATGGGTTTAAGTGGCTTGCCCAAGGCCACACAGCTAGGTATCTATCCAACTTTCAATGTAGATGGATGGACAGAGAGATAGATAGTTGGATGGATAGATAAGAGAAAGAGATAGAGAGATAAATGAATAAAATAATTTATTTATTTATTTATTTATTTATTTATTAGCTGATAGAAGTTAAAGCAGAAAATGCCTTCTCACTTAGTTCCACAGACCAGTATCCTCAGAGGTACAGAGGATAGAGTGCCAGGTCTGGAGTCAGGAAGATTCACCTTGCTGAGTTCAAATTTGACCTCAGACATTTATTAGGTACATAACCAAGACAGATCATTTCACTGTCTCAGTTTCCCCATCTGTAAAATGTGATGGAGAAGGAAATGACTCACCACTCCAGTATCTTTGCCAAGAAATCTGCAAATAGAGTCATGAAGAGTCAGATATGACTGAAACAAATGAACAAGACCAGTATCTTCAGTGTTCAAGGATGGAGAATGCAAGCACTATAAAAAAAAGGCAAGTTTAGGAAAGTTGGGTAACTACATTTCAACTTCCTCATCTCATAGGTTCTAAATCTCTATTTGGCAGCTGGGCCTCTTGGTCATCTCAGTTCTTAGATCCTGGCACTCTATAGACACCCTGGTATGATCCCAGTCTGGCATCTCAGTTTATGTTTGTTGTTTCTGAGATATGGTGGAGGAGGAGGAAAATGGAGGGAGAGGGAGCAAGGGAGGAGGGCTGGCATTTGAGTTGAAAAAAGAAAACTAAGTAAGGGAAGGTAGCTCAGGCATGTAGCTATCTGGAACTATTTGTTATGCCTGCAAATTTCTCCTATAATTTAGGCACTATCAAAATGTTCTTTTGATGGAATTTTGACATGGCAATAGGAGATCTGGTCCCTGGGTGTTTGTGACAGGGTGTATTCTATACACAGAAATCACCTGCTGGTGTTTGCCAGGCATTGATGTTGCCCCAAAGTGCCTCATTTATATGAAAGGAAGAAACATAATTGTGTTTATGGCAAGTCATGACTTCATTAATTTGGCTGGTGTGGTCATCTTCAAAAGCAGACAACTATTACTATTGTTGTTGTTGTTATTACTATTATTATTGTTGTTGTTGTGAGTGGAGTATGGAGGATTTGGAGGATGGTGGATGGACAGGGAATCAATATTGAAGCAGGGAAACTCTAAGAAAACACAAAGAAATATTATAATTTTCTTTTTTGGATTGGAAACAAATCTTGTGATTTTTCTGTACTATTAAAGTGTTCTCCATTCTGTATTCTTTTGTAAATCCCATTTAGCAGTAAGTCTGGCAACAGACACCCCCTATATCTTTCTGTGTCTTTAATCTAAGCCATTCTGGACTCAACCACAGTTACTCATATGCCTGGCTTTGTTCATGTACACTGGACCTTGGGGTAGGCACAGAATATGCTACTTATGTGTAATAAGCTCTACCTGGTATTAAACACTCTTTAAAGCCATCTTATTCTTCCCACCACAGAAGTGTATTTAAAGAGGGTCTGGATCTCTGCTCAGCCTTTTTTTCTCTCTTTTTTTCTACCTGACTGCTGGGCAGAAGGTTACACTGATTCACTTCCCCTTCTTTTCTCCATGCTGGGCCCCTGTGGTCCCAGCTTCATGCAGCTGGATCCATGTCGATTCAAGCCCAGTCAAAGTCTTGGGACTATTTTCTTTGTCTCCCTTTCTTAACTGTCTTTGCTATTCTCCCCAAGCCCTGTTTGTAGCTGTCTCTTCTTTGCTTAACCTTACTATCATCTTCAAAACTCACTATATTTCAAAACTCACTTTCTTTACCTTGTTAAAGAACCAAACCCGTGAGCTTTTGATTGTAACCTGTGTTGTAGCAATCTGTGAATTAAAGCCTATGCCCTAACTTACCCTCCTGAGACAGAGAGGCTGGTGATTTTGTCACCCAAAACAAAACACAGATTTCTCTTTTGTATTTCCCTACCACATCTACTCTGGTAGCAATATGACTAAGTTTATACAGGAAGTAGACCAAGTCAGACACTAGTTAGTAGAACAAAATGTGACTGGATTTAGGAGTTAAGAAACCTGGGTTCAGATCCTAGCTTGGTCTTTTACTAACTACTTGACCTTAGACAAGTCAATTCTTCCTCTCTGGGCCTTGGTTTCCCTCTACATAAAAGGAAAGGAATAGGACTTCCCATTAGGACCCAAAATGGATCAAAATATAATGGCGTGGGGGGGAACTAAGTGGCACCATGGATAGAGCACCAGTCCTGGAGTCAGGAAGACTTGAGATCAAATTTGACCTCAGACACCTCAGATGCCTAATAATTCTCTAGCTGTATGACCTTGGACAAGTCACTTAACCTCATTGCCTTGCCAAAAAAAAGTTATAGTTGGAAAATGTTTAACAAAATAAACAAAAATACAATGATATATAGATAATGCTAATAGGTGACTTTCTAAGTCAATGTATGGCTCGAGGGGATCCTTATGTACCTGTAAATGGACCCATTTCCATCTGACTTTGACATCACTCCTGTGAGAAATGAAAGAACTATTTTAGAAATTCCCTTCTCATTTATAATTTTGTGGAACAGATTTATGGGGAGGCTAAAAAAAGGTGAAAGAAAAAACTTGATGTCATGAAAAAAGGGACAGTACCTGGTCAAAAATCAGTAGAAATACCGGGGGGGGGGGGGGGATTGAGGCTTAGAAAAGCCAATTGATCAATAGCTGGGGGAAGAGAAAGAACTAAAAGGAAAAATGATCCCACTTTGGAAACTAAGAATAGTTTCAATTCAAAGAATAGGTGGAATACTCATTCATTCAACTGTTATGAGGCTTTCACAAAAGAAGTCCCCCACCAAGTCATCTGTAGTTAAGTCCCACATTCTATCACCAGCCTTCCCTGTGGAAGAGGGAGAAAAAGAGAAGAAACAAGTTGAGAGAGAATAATGCTGAAGTCAAGGGATATCTAATCTGAAAAGCAGACCAATGTGTAGGAAAAAATTGTATAGATACAGAAATTAGTTATGCCCACAGGTTATTTATGGAACATCAAAATATGTTCATGGCCTAACATAATGAAAACACATACACATACATAAAAGGAAGGCAATTCCTGAGTAGCAGCATAACCAATCCCAGTTGTGAGGAACAGGTAATGAAAAGCAACAGGGACTGGTCAATAGGGATTCAGTCCTTCCAATATATGCCATCTGCTCTGTCTTGAGTCAACACACATAGACGGTTTAGTGAGCCTGCTTCTGGAATGCATAATCAGGGCCCCTTCCTCTATAGCAACATACTTCCCTCCAAAAAAGCAGGGGACTGGATATAGCAACTATTATCCCACAAATAAGTTCTTTGTTTGTTTTTCTTTGTTACAAAGAAAGGTTCAGTTCTACACTTGGGGGATAAAGGTGGTGAAGGCTAATATTCAGAGGAAAGAACAAAACATTAACATTTAAAAATAAATAAAACATTAAACTTTACAATAAAGGTGATGACCTGGTCCCAGTCCTCATCCTTCTTGACCTGTCTCCTGCAATTGATGCTGTTGAACACCTCTTCCTTCTGAATACTCACTCTTTCCTGGGTTTTCAAGATATGACTTTCTCTTGATTCTCTTTTTTAATAGTCAAAGCCATTTTAAACTCAACACATCCAAATTATCTTCCTTGTAATCTCACCTCTCCTCCATACTATCAGAATAACTATAACAATCATTATCTTCCTCCTAATCCTAACTGTCCACCATACTATTAGAGTGAAATTCATCGCAGAGATCATTTCATTCTTTGACCTTGAATCACCATAACCTAGCTCAGTGCCTGCCATATAGAAGATGCTTCAAAAATACTTATTGATTAATTGATTGAACTGCCTTACTTCTTTTTTAATTATATTTTATTCCCCCAATTACATGTTAAAACAATAATTTAACATTTTTTAAAAGTTTTGAGTTCTGAATTCTATTCCTCCCTTTTCCTCCCTACTCACTGAGACTGTAAGCAATTCGATATAGGTGATACATTTGCAGTCATTTAAAACATTTCCACATTAGTCATTTTGTGTAAAAGAATTCAAATTTAAAAAAAAGAATGAAAGAAAGTGAAAAGTGACACATTTCAGACTACATTTAGACAATATCAGCTCTTTCTCTGGAGGCAGCTTCTTTGTGTATTTGTCTTTTGGGATTGTCTTAGATCATTGTATTGCAGGGAAAAGATAAGTCATTTGTAGTTTTTCATTGTATGATATTACTGTTACTATGTACAACTTTCTCCTGGTTCTGCTCATTTCACTTTGCATCAGTTCATGTCTTTCCAAGTTTTTCTGAAATCATTCTGCTTGTCATTCCTTACAGCACAATCATATACCACAGCTTATTTAGTCATTCCTCAATGGACAGGCATCCTTTCAATTTTCAATCCTTAACCACAACAAAGAGTTGCTATAAATATTTTTATACAAATAAGTCATTTTCCCTTTTCATGTTTTTAGCATAGACCTATAACTACCTTACTTCTCAAGAAGGCATTACCACTTCTTCAGTCACCCAGGTTCACAACCATTTTTGACTCTTACTTCTACTCTACCTCAAACTCATCCATATCCATTTTCCTAATCTAGTTGATTCTTTCTCCACATCTCTCCCATACATCCCTTCTACCTCCAATCAGTTCGTAACTTTAAAATTGACTTTCTAATTGGATCCCCTAGCTTCCAGACTTTCCCCATCCAATTTATGCTCCAAACACAACTGCCATTATAATATTCCTTCAGCATAAATCTGACCTCAAAATAAAGCACCTTCTATGATTTCCTACTGTCTAAAATACAACTTAAAATACAAACTACTCAGTTTGGCTGATAAAGCCTTTTGCAATCTAGATACAACATTCATCTCCAACCCTATTTCGCATTACTCCTCTCCCATACGTACCTACATATACATATATTCACAAGAATATGCACACACACCAAAAACATGTATAAAGACAAACATGCATTCACATATACAAATACATACACTCACATACATTCATAAACATATATAAATGCAAACAACTATGTGAACACATATAACACAAAATTATCAACACATATGTACAAATGCATTGTGGGTACATGTAGAGCACATATTGATATACCTATACACATGAGCATACATGCACCCAAACACATGCATGCATGTACATAAATATAATCATAATCATGTAGTCTACATTCTAGGCAAACTAATCTACTCTTGGTTTTTTAACTTGACATTCTACCTCCTACCCCTGGGCCTTTGCAAAATCTGTCCCCATGCCTGAAATGAAATTCTTCCTCTTTATCTCTACATCTCAGATTAACTAACTTCCCCCAAAGCTCTGCTCATGTGCCATCTCCTAATGGAATTCTTTCATGGCACTATAAATAGTTAGTTCCCTATCTCTGTCTTTACGTCTTCCTTTATGTCTAATTCTGTCTTTCTGTTTCACTGTATATTTCTTCTCAAATTATATGTATATGAGTGATGATGATGATGATGAAGATGATGATGATGGCGTTTGTTCTTCATTCTCAAAGAAGACAATGACATCAAGGAATGATGCCATGACAATCACATGAATTGAATTTGAGTGAGGGGATGCTGTGCTAAGTCATCAGCCTCACTTTCTCCTTCAGAACCATCTGAGTCCAGTGACCAGATATGAATCGGGTAAACTAGAGATAGCCCTAGATGTGAAGCAGTCAAGGTTAAGTGACTTGACCAGTGTTACACAGTTAGCAAGTATGAAGTGTCTGAGGTCACATTTGAACTTGGGTCTTCTTCAAAACTGAAGGACAAGCATCATCATCATCATCACAAATATACATATATATAATTTTAGAAGAAAGGAATATGCATATGCATATATAGATATAGATAAACAATTTTTCTACTTCAAGGATGTTTGTATATATGTATGTATGTACACATGTTTGTGCATATATAGATAAAGATATATAAATGTATATATAAATAAAAATACATGTGTGTGTATGTATCTTCTTAAAGACAGGAATTACTTTTCATTTGAATTTTACCTCCAGTTCCTAGCAAAGTGCAAATTGCACTGGATTCCTTTATTACAGATTATCATTTTGGCAGGGTGGTAAGATATCCATCCTCTGGGTATTTGTATTAGAATATAAATGGCAGAATGCACAGGGCATGGCCCAAGAATCAATGTGGTCTGAGAAATTGTGTTGCTGAAAAGGGTACTTTGAGAATCAATGGTAAGATAGAAATAGGTTAGACTAAATGCCCTCTAAGGTCCTTTATGGAGCAGCTAAGTGACACAATCTGACTTCAGACCTTTCTAGCTGTGTGACCATGGGTAAGTCACTTAACCTGTCTGCCTCAGTTTCCTTATCTATAAAATGAGATGGAGAAGGAAATGGCAAATTTACATCTTTGCCCAGCAAAACCCCAAAGGCAGTCATGAAGAGTCAGACACAACTGAAAAATAACAGCAAGGTCCTTTCAAGTTCTAAATCTATGAATCTATGGTCCAAAGTCCCATCATCATCCATAAAGAACTAAAAAATAATTAATTCCCATCCTATAAATAAGATCATCTATTTGGTAGAATAAGTTAGAAAGACACTGTCTGACTTTTATATTTATTTCCCCAAGACTTATTTGGTACAGTGTAAGAGGTAAGAGGTTCATAAGTATTTTTTCATTTAGCCATTCATTCATCTCCATTCACTGAACTCATTACTTCACATAGAAAATGAAGAGGAAGAGGGGGGTGGAGATGGCTTCGAAAAATAGTCCTAAGAAATAATTTCCCATCATCCTCTATAAAAGACTAGAAAACAATGGCTTCTTATCCTCAATCCGACTTCCCCACCAGGGCCCCTTCAATGAGAGAATACACTATAGTTAAG
The DNA here is from genome assembly GCF_037893015.1 of Macrotis lagotis. Lineage (NCBI taxonomy): Eukaryota > Metazoa > Chordata > Mammalia > Peramelemorphia > Peramelidae > Macrotis > Macrotis lagotis. Next base: position 127,474,402 of record NC_133666.1, on the reverse strand, counting down.
TAGGCATTTTTTCCATATTTTTTTAGGGGGTGAGAAGATAGTCAAATCATCTTAGAAATCTCCAAACCAAGCTATCTGCATTCTAATCATTGTCCTCATCCCTCTCATTCTCCTTCCACTGGAACCTTGAATTCAGCTCTGAAACTACCTCTTGGCTTTAACAAGTGAGTTTTTGCCTTATATTGTCCAGAATGACCCTAATTCTCACTTCTAAGTCATCTCTCTTCACTATCTAGGTCTCCTTTATTTGTTGTCTTCCTTCCCAGCTTCTACTCTATTAGGATGTAAATTCCTCAAGGACAGGAAGTAAGTAGATTGCTTCTTGGATATGTATCTCCAGCACTTACCACTGTACTTGACCCATAATAAGCAGATAATAAATGCTTTATCAATAATTCAAATTAAATATCAGCAAATACCTCCAGTTTTAACTAAACATTTATCTGTGAAGGAACTTAGAGCTGGGAATATATATATATATAATAAAAGACAAAACTAAAAACTTAAGAAATCCTTTTATCACTTAAAAATACTATTTAAAACTCTTAGAGAGACATCTAATGTTGCTACAATCCTATAGTCATCTGTTGATCTGATCATCATATTTTAAGTAGAAGTTATCACAATGTTTAATTTGTTTTTTTTAATTTTTCAATCATTTTGTTTCTGTGATGCCATAAGGCACTACTATAGTTTTCTACTATAGTTTTCTTATATCTGTCATCATTCACTGAAATTTCCACCTAGAACAATGATCTCCTCTCCCCTTTTCTGTATGGGGATTAGAGAAGAATTTTTTGAGGTGATGGGGTTAGGTTCGTGATGAAGGGTTTTGCTTTATCTTTTTTCACTTTTACTCTGTATAGTCATTCACAGATTGAAAAAAAATTTATTTTAGGATAAAATCTATTATACATGTATATCTACACAAACAACTATTCCAAAGGCTTCTATCACTGTGGACTGTTGGCAGCATTTGGTTATAACACTCCTTTAGATAGGAGTCTTAAAATAATCAAATTCAACATTTCAGCTTTGATGACTTCCTCTTTTCTTCTCCTTACTAGTTGATGCCAGTGGCACTTTGCACACCCCTGTGTAAAATATCCATTCCTTCACCCTGGCAACAGATCTCACCTCCCTGAGCAATTACCAGCTTCAAGATGTGGTACCAGGAAATAATGTATGATTCATAAGAGGCACTTGGCCTGGGAATGAAAGCCAAAAGGGAGTATCATGTGGCCTGCTGAAGCACTTTGGTTCAGGGAACATCCTTTCATTGATAACACATCTGCACTGCCTGGAAATGAGTTAAAGGAAATCAGATGTGCTACTATTTTTAAATAGCTTTTGAATGTAAAAAGGTGCCCAGTGAGGATGGTGAAAAATACTGAGCTAGAAAAGCATCAAGTATTGCGTTTTTTTCAATTCTGTCCTTGAAAGATAAAATACCATGTTGCCCTCAATGTCTCTTCCCAAGCATTCCAAGGACTTTGAAAATGGTGAATTGAAGGACTATATATATTTTTCTGAAGTTAGTATTATGGAAGACTCCTGGCTTTAACTTTGTTGGATCCAAGGCTGAAAGGAAGCAACATTGCTACCTTTGATAGATTCCCTCAATAGGAATGTTTTCTTTACCTCTGCCTAACAAATGTATACTCATGCACAATTAGTAACTAAAACATTTCTCTCTTTTATGACTTAAATCTAATCTGGCACCTTTAACTTTTATTTCTAGTTCTGAATTTTTACAACAACATCAGAGGTAACCCAGGTATACTTTGAGGGAAAGAGTCTCTTATTTTTCTCATGAACTTGTCTTCTCCCAGTCAGGAAAAACCTAAGCAGGACAGCATTTGAAATACCCTATAGGGCAACAAGAAAGGATCATCTCTTAGGTGCTCTCTCTTAAAACTTATAAGCTAAGGACTCTAACTAAATTTTCAAGAGACAGAACCCACAGAGGGACCCAATGAGGCAGTTCTCCAACCCAAGGTAACCTGGAAAAGAGCAGACAGGCTCTGCTCCCTGGGGTTGGAGAGGAGGCCCACCAGAGGGGTGGTCCACCAGAGCAAAGGAACTTCACCCTCCTGGAAGCAGCCTCAGGGCACCAGGAGCTGCAGCTCACAACAGTGGGGGAGTCTCCTGACCTACACCCCAGGCAGTACCAAGAACAACTTGGGGGATCAGCAGGGGGAACCTCTGCCAGAGCGAGCATGTGAAGCCCAGCCCTCAGGGCACACAGCAAGCATGGCTATGGCAGCCCAGATCCAAGAACTGGAAGCAGAAGTGGGTAAGCAGGAGCCCCCAGGGCATGAGTGCTGTGCCTAGGGAAGGGAATGAAGAGAGACTGATAAGCTCTGTGCTCTGTCCCTGGAACAGGACTCTGGGGTTCTGACCACATTCAGATCCTGATCGCAGTCTAGGCCCCCCACAGAACAGCAGAGTCCCCCCCCACCTCACCCCCATGGCAGAGGGGTGTGCTTATGATCATTCACAGACTAGGAGTGAAGACAGAGCCTCACACATGGAGATCCTTGTGGGGAGGTATCCCAATAATACTCAAAAGCTCAGGAAGCACCCTAAAACCAGGTTCAGACTGGGGAAATGAGTAAGCAGAAAAAAAACAAGAAAGAAGGATCAAAACACTCAATCTGAAGATGAGGAAGTACAAGCTCCTGCATCTAAAGACTCAAAGAAAAACAGAAACTGAGCTCAGGCTATGATAGAGCTCAAAAAAGACATTGAAAATCAAGTGAGGGAGATAGAAGAAAAATCTGGAAAAGAAATGAGAGAGATGCAGGAAAAACATGAAAAAGAAGTCAGCAGCTTAGTCAAGGAGATCCAAAAAAATGCTGAAGAAAATAACATGTCAAAAGCTAGCATAGGTCAAATGGATAAAACAGTTCAAAAAGTAATTGAGGAGAAGAATGCTTTAAAAAGCAGAATTGGGGGCGGCTAGATGGCACAGTGGATAAAGCACCAGCCCTGGAGTCAGGTGTACCTAGGTTCAAATCCGGTCTCAGACATCTAATAATTACCTAGCTGTGTGGCCTTGGGCAAGCCACTTAACCCCATTGGCCTTGCAAAAACCTAAAAAAAAAAAAAAAAAAAAAAAAGCAGAATTGGCCAGAAGGAAAAAGAGATAAGAAAGCTCTCTGAGGAAAACAAATCCTTCAGACAAAGAATGGAACTGAGGGAGGTTCCTGATTTTATGAGAAATCAGGACACAATACTTCAAAACCAAAAGAATGAAAAATTAGAAGAAAATGTGAAACATCTCATTGAAAAAACAACTGATATGGAAAACAGATTTAGAAAGGATAATTTAAAAATTATTGGAATACCTGAAAGTCATGATCAGGAAAAGAGCCTTGACATCATTTTCAAAGAAATACTACAGGAAAATTGCCCTGATATCCTAGAAGCAGAGGGCAAAATAGAAATGGAGAGAATCCACTGATATCCCCAAGAAAGAGATCCAAAAAAATCAACCCCCAGGAATATTATAGCCAAGTTCCAGAACTCCCAAGTCAAAGAGAAAAATATAACAAGCAGCCAGAAGAACACAATTCAAATATTGTGGAGCTGCAGTCAGGATCACATAGGACTTAACAGCAACTACAATAAAAGCTCATAGGGCTTGGAATATAATATTCTGGAAGGCAAAAGAGCTTAGAATGCAACCAAGAATGAACTACCCAGCAAAACTGAACATCCTCTTCCAGGGAAAAAAGATGGACTTTTAATGAACCAGGGTAATTTCAAATGTTTCTGTTGGAACGGCCAGAGATGAACAGAAGGTTTGATCTTCAAATACAGAACTCAGGTGAAGCATAGAGAGTGGAGGAGAAGGGGAAAATATGAGAGACTTAATGATGATGAACTATATGTATTCCCGTATAGAAAAAAGATACAAATAATGTTCATATGAACCTTTTCATTTAATAGAGCTGGTAGAAGGAGCTTTTGTAGATGAAACACAAGAGAAAGCTGAATTTGAAGATATATTGTGGTATAAAAATGGAGTCAATAGATAAAAGGGAAATGTAATGGGAGAAAGAAAAAAGAGAGGGGGGAATAGGCCAAAATATTTCATATAATAAGATTTTTCTTTATTACAATGAGCTATTGCAATGATATGGAAGGGGGGAAGACAAGGGGAAATGAGGGAATCTTCACTCTCATCAGAGGTGAGTGGGAGAGGAAATAGCATATATATATATATATATATATATATATATATATATATATATATATATATTCAATGAAATACCCTATAGGATGCCCATTGGCTCACTTTTTTCACAGGTTTGACTTGCATGCCCTCACCAGTGTTGTACCTGGGAATATCAGCATAAGTCTTTCCCCAGATATTTTAAGGACTTTGAAAATGGTAGACTAGAGAACTATATTCTTACCTGAGATCAGTTGTAGAAGACTCCTGGTTCTAACAATTTTGGATCCCATGTCAAAAGTAAAATAATCCCCTTGAAGCACTGCTATCTCTGAGAGATGTCCTAAACAGAAATGGGAAAAAGCAGGCAAACATTTATTAAATGCTACTTTGTGATAGGCATTATGCTAAGTGATTTCCAAATATTATCTCATTTTATCCTCACAACAATCTTATGAAGTAAGTGTTGCTATCGTTATTTTACAATGGAAGAGACTGAGGAAGTTACATAACTTGCCCAGGGTCACAGAGCTTGTAAATGTCTGAGGTCTGAACTGAATTCAGATCTTCCTGATTCCAGCTACTCAATCAGCTACCTTTACTTTATATAAAAGGATGGCCTTCGATTCCCCAAATATAAGCATTCAGGTTCAGAACAAATAAAAAAGGAAAGGCTTTATTTAGTGTAATAAAAGATAATGAAAGCACTCATACATAATTCAATTAAAATTTTAAAAAAACAGAAACAAGACTCTCTTCTTTTGCAGCAAAATTCCAACTTCCTGCAGACATCTATATAGTCCTCTACTCTACAGCACTACTCTAAGTAGAGCTCCCATAAGGAAAAATAACTCAGATTCACTGAGGAATGAAGAAGAACCATCTACTTCCAGTAGACTAACTACTATAGTTTGTGTGACTTATGGTATTAACCTGGATAGGAACCCCCAAGGAAAGTCAATGCCTAGATTTGCTGCACCTCATCATTCCTCATAACTCTTCTCTAGGCAATACTCCATTGTTCTGTCCTCATAGGTCTCAGTCACACCAATCTTGTTTCTTCACTGGAACTGCACTCTATTGCTACTATAATCCATTGTCAGGAGTGATTTAGCAGTTATTCTCCCAAGTTGCATATCATAGTGGCCCCTGGTCACCCACTCTGAAGTTTTTTCTCATTATTGTTGCCATTTCCTCCTGCTTGCTCCCAAAAGATGATGCCATGTTTCAAGTGGTGACCAGCTGGATAGGGAAGGAATTACACTAGAATTTGTGTGACAGTTTTTTATGAGTTAAATAGCCAGGTCCAAGATAGCTCTGAGCTATTGAAAACTTTCAACTTTTTCAGGAAAGTCTGTTGTCAGAATATCTTTGGATCATTTATAATTTCTACTCCTGCTTTTCAGTCCCACAGTCTTGCTTTCAATCAATCAACCAATGAGGATTTATTAAGTTTCAACTCCATGTCAAGCATTTGGTGTACAAAAGAAGAATTAAATATGCTTTTACTTCAAGGGACTTATTGGGAAAAGATATATATATATATATATATATATATATATATATATGGTATGTACAAAATGCATGCTAAAATAGATACAAATTAATTTGAATAGGGCAACAAGAATTTGTTTAGAAGGTAGTATATAAGTCTTAAAGGAAACCAGAAATTCTAAAAGATAGGAATATGGGATAGTCAGACTAAGGGCACATAAACAAAAGATGGTGTTTTATCTTCAAGGTACCATTAAAAAAAAACCAGTTTATTTAGAACATAAGAGAGAAATGGAAAACAACATTAGAAAGTTAGTTTGTAACCAGGTTGGGAAGAGATTTTAAAACTGACATAGGAATACATAAATGGATCCTAAAGATAACAGAGTGTTATTAAAGATCATTGAACTGTGGAGTAACAAGGTCAGATTTGTGTTTAAAGAAAATGACTAACAGTTAAAGAGTGGACTGAAATAGGACAAGCTCTGAGACAGGGAGATTAATTAAGAGGTCATTTTCTAAAAAAAAGTTATTGCAATAGGCCTGATGAGAGATAATGAGTACCTGAACAAGGGTGGTGATTGTCTGCATAGAGAAAAGGAACATATACACAAAATGTTATAGAAATAAAAATGACAAGATTTAGCAATTTATTGAATATGAGGAGTAAGGAGAGTTAGAAGTCAAGATGAAGAATAAGGTCATAAACCTGGGTGATTGAGTAAATAATGGCACCCTAAGAGAGAAATTTGGATAAAAGATAGAAGTTTGGAAAAGAAAGTTTTTCTATAAAAGAGAGTGAGTCCTATTTTGGATATGTTAACTTTGATGACTATGGGAGATTTAGCTTGAAATATCCAATAAACAGCTGGATACTCACAACTGGAGTTCATGAGAGAAACTAGGACTAAATATAGAGAGCCAGGAGTCATCTGCAAAGAGATGATAACTAAGTCCATGAGAATTGATGGTCACCAAGAGAGAGAAAATAGAGAAAGAAGATTATTCAAGGAAGATACACCCTCAGTTCAGAAACAGAACACAGTTGATGATGACCCACCAAAGAAGACTAAACAAAAGTGATCAGACAGGCAGGAAGAAATCCAAAAGAGAGTAGTACCACAAAAGACCAGAAGGAAAGGATGGCCAATAGTGTCAAATGCTGCTGAGGAGTATAAAAGAAAGAGGATTAAAGAAACTTTGCAATTAAGAAATCAGCGATAACTTTAAAGGGTGAAAAAAGGACAGTCCCAATTAAGTGAGGAAGTTGGAAGTCAGGTTGTAAAGGATTGACAAGTGAAGATGAGGAGAGAAAGGGGAATCAGTGAGTATAGACAGCTTTTTTCTATGAGTTTGCCTTTGAAAGTAAAGCAAGATTTATGGTGACAGGGGTAGCTAGAGGGTGCAATAGATAAACCACCAGCCCTGGAGTTAGGAAACCTGAGTTTAAATCCAGTCTCAGACACTTGATACTTACTAGCTGTATGACCTTAGGCAAGTCACTTTACCCCATTGTCTTATCAAAAAAAAATATGATTTAAGGTGACAGTTTAAAAGAATGATGAGTTTTTAAGGATGGGAGAGATGCATCAGCACAGTAGATAGAGCACCGGCCCTGGAGTCAGGAGTACCCGAGTTCAAATCCAGCCTCAGACACTTAATTACCTGGCTGTGTGGCCTTGGGCAAGCCACTTAACCCCATTTGCCTTGCAAAAACCTAAAAAAAAAGGATGGGAGAGATGGGTATATTTGGGGACAGAACAGGAGTAAATAGATAAGTAAGAAGTTGAAGAATATAAGATAGAAGTTTGTGGTGGGCAATCTTCAGGAAAAGATAAGAGGGGAAAGCATCAAGGATACATATATGGAGTAGACCTTGGTGAGCAAAAAGGCCATTTCATCATCAGTGACTAAAGTAAAGGATTATAGAATGGCAGATGATATCAACAACTTTTTGAGACACTAAAAAAAAAGAAGGTTGCAGTGAATGGTCTTGATTTTTTTCTAAAATTAAGAAGAGAAGTCCTCAGGTTAAAAGATAGCAGGGCAGCTAGGTAGCTCAGTGGATAGAGCATGGACCCTGGAGTCAAGAGGACCTAAGGTCAAATATGGCCTCATACACTTGATATGTATTAGCTGTGTAACCGTGAGCAAGTCACTTAACCCCACTGCCCCACAAAAACAAACAAAACAAAAAAAAAATGAAGAAGAAGATAGCAAGAGGTACTAATGTACAAAAGCCTCTGTGGGGAGTGTGATTCAATTAGGGAGGAGTAAAAGTTTATTATGATGTAATGACAGTCCAGTTGATATTAGATGTCATTAGTGGACCTTGATTATGTGATGTTCTCCCATTTTCAAATGATGAAAGAAGTCCAGAGTTGTAACCCTTAAAGAAAAACTATGTTTCCTTATATTATCCTATATCTCTCCTCTCTTTCAAACTCCTTGAAACTTCTTGAAAAAATGTTGCCTACACTCACCATCTCCACTTCTCTTCTCACTCACTCCTCAACCCTTTGCAATCTTTTTTTAGTGATTTTTTATTTTAATGTCAGTTCCAGATTCTCTCTATTCCTTCATTCCCTCTCCACCCATGTTCAGGGGCATAGGGGGAGAGAATAAGAAAATAAAGTGTGCTTCGGACTACACTCTGAGGAGTACTATGTCTGGGGGGTGTGGATAGCATTTTCCATCATAAATCATTTGGAATTGTGGAAGGTTATTGTATTGATCAGCTTACTAAGTATTTTTCCACTTGATTATTTATACAATTTTGTTGTATGTAAATTGTTCTCCTCATTTCAGTTTGCATCAATTCATATACATCTTCCCATATTTTTAAACCATCTCCTTCATTATTTCTTATAGCATAATATAGTCTATCACTTTCATAGATCATAACTTATGTAATTGTTCCCCAATTGATGGGAATCCCCCCCAGTTTCCAATTCTTTGCCTTCATAAAAGCAGTTATAATTAATATTTTTACTTTTTCTTTAATCTCCTTGGGATATAGATCTAGTGGTGACATGGCTGAGTCAAAGATTATGCACAGATTTTTAATTTTAGGGCATAGTTCCAAGTCTGTGTTGTAACTAATTCACAGCTACAACCTCCATTCCTTAATATACTTACATTTTCCTACATGTTCCAACATTTGCCATTTTCCTTTTCTGTCTTCTTAATCAATTTGAAGGGTGAAAAGAGGTGCATTATTATTCTTTCAATTTTCATTTCTCAAATTATTAGAGAAGTGATAAAATAGATTTCTTCTTCTGAAAACTTTCTGTTTATATCCCTGATTTTTTTTATCAGCTGAGGAATGATTCTTATTCTTATGAATTTAGTTTCTTTCCCTCCATATTTGAAAAATGAGACCTTTAATCAAGAAACTTAGAAAGTTTTTCCCCAGTTTTCTGCTTTTTTTCTAATTTTGGCTATATTGGTTTTGTTTGTGCAAAAACTTTAATTTTATGTAATTAAGACTCCATCTCTCATTTCCATAGCTTCGCATGGCTGTTCCTCAGGCCTGGGTTATACTTTCTCTTTACCTTTGCTTCATGGAGTCCCACTCTTTCTTTTTAGGTTTTTGGGGTTTTTTGCAAGGCAAATGGGGTTAAGTGCCATTCCCAAGGCCACACAGCTAGGTAATTATTAAGTGTCTGAGACCAGATTTGAACCCAGGTACTCCTGACTCCAAGGCCAATCAATGCTTTATCCACTACGCCACCTAGCCGCCCCAGTCCCACTCTTTCTTGAAGATACAGTGCAAATAAAAATTTCTGAATGAAGCTTCTTCTTCATTCTTCCACTTGCTACTACCTTAATCTACCTTGTAATCAACTATGTACATGTACTTATTATGCATCTTATATGTACATGCATTTACTTTTATGTTTCTGATGTATTATATAATTACATACATCTCCCTCACTTGAATGTGAGCTCATTACAAGTAGGCATTATATTATTCTTTGTATTTTATCCCCAGCACCTGGTACAACTTCTGGAGTATAGTAGTTGATTAATAAATATTGTTTGATTGAGAGAGAGAGAGAGAGGAAAGTCAGTTTAAAGTAGGGCTGGTAGACCCAAAAGTATTGAGGAATAGATTTCCCTGGGAGAATGGAGAATATGTTCAAGAGCAGTAAGTCATAACAAGAAATTAAAAATAGGAGATTCTAAGTGACAAAAGATTTTGGGGGTTTTAGTTAAAGGAAGCTGAAAATTTGTGGGTGAGGACTGATCAAAAATTTTCTTATTTATAAATGAGGATGATTTAAAGGAACTGATTACTTAATTACAATGAGGAGATTGGGGAATTAGGAAGCTAGGAAGTTTGAGGAGATATCAGCATGTCAGTTGAAGTTTCTAAGGACAAGAGTGTAAATCAAGATAAAGATGGTAAGCCCAGCTATTGAAAACAAAGGAAAAATGACCCAAAGACCAGTACATAATAGTCATCTTGGTCTGTACTGGTTAACTGTAAGCAAAGTGACTCTCAAGGAAAGAAGTGCTTCTGAGTATAGTTTAAGGTGCTGTGGGATCTTCTCTATTCATCTAGCTGAACCAAAAGTACTTATTTCCCAATCCTAACTGATCTAATATGAATGTTTTCCATTTACCTCTTTGCTTTTGCTGGTATGTATGTCTCCCTCTATTTGATCAGGTACAGTGGAAGCTCTAACAAATTTGGAGCTTCTCTTTCCCCTTTCCATTTCTCACCTTCATCTGTTTTCAGCTGGAGCCAGATGACATAAATTGCCCTAGAGTTTCTCCCTACCTTCAGAAAAATTTTATAAATACTCATGGTAGAAGGCCAGAATTGGTTTGTCTCCATTCATCTCTAAACACAAAAATTGGGACAAAAGTCCAATCCTGATACAATGACAAAAATTCACTTCTCTGCTATACTCTGCTCCCAGTGTATACAGAAGACAAAACAACATGTTGCAAAATATTTAGTTTCCCTACTCTTCTTTAGGGAGGAGTATGGTGCTATAAATCTAGTAGAGGTTTAAAAGGTGTTGAAGAAGTCAGCATGCTAGTGAAATAATATAGTACAATGGAAAAAGCATTGTTCCTAAGTCAAAGAACCTAGATTCAAGTCCTATCCCTCTGATACTTCCTACCTTATAATCTTGGACAAGCTACTTTACCTCCCAGTCTCAGTTTGTTTGTCTATAAAATGAGAGAGTTGGATTAAATAGTCTTTGAGGTCCCTCCCCCTTATAGAACTATAATCCTTTTAAGGAAAGAACATGAGTTTAGGATTCAAGATCCCTAAATTTTAGGAAGAACTCCTCTACCAACTAATGAGCTGTTTGAGCTAGGATATGTTTCCTTAACCACCTCTATCAAGCAATCAAAACTCACCAGCTATATAATTTTTTTTAGGTTTTTTGCAAGGCAACTGGGCTTAAGTGGCTTGCCTAAAGCCACACAGCTAGGTAATTATTAAGTGTCTGAGACCGGATTTGAACCCAAGTACTCCTTACTCCAGGGCTGGTGCTTTATCCACTACGCCACCTAGCCGCCTTCCAGCTATATAATTTTAAACAAATCATTTTATCTCTCTGAACCTGTTTCCTTTATCTGAGGGTTAGTCTAGAAAATCTGTAAGATTATTTCCAGTGAATCAAATTTATTAAGAACTTCTTATGTTCCAGGAAGTATTCTAGATTCTTAGGATAAAAGCACAAAGAACAAAACAATCCCTACTTGCAAGAAGCTTATATTCCAAGAATCTGTGAAATGATTTGAGCAAGTAAGCATTTTAAAACATGTCTTTTTGTTGTCTTCTATAGCCCTTGAATAGTTGCTCAGATGGATCATGGAAATATGTACTTGTGGATATCAAAGAAAACAACAAAAAAATGTACCTTCCATCTCTTCTGGGTACCACCTTCTCTTTATTCAGGATGAGTGAATGTGCCTGATGCACTTGTTAGCCCCCATGCTATTTCTAGTTCCTAAGAGGAACAAGAAGTCTTTGCCCTGCCATCTGCTAATCAGGGATCCTCTCCTTTAATTCTGTGACAGAAGCCCAGACACAATGAGAGTTAACATCATACAGACACAGTGACCTTCTAAGAAACACCAAGAGTAATGATGCAGAAGACTCACTTTTCTGAATCTTCCTTTACCTCTCTGCTTTTGTGTTAATAGTTACTCTCTCCTGAAATTTCACCTTCTTCAGCACCACCTATAATACTTTCATCTTTTTCAGGCTCTTGTTTTCCACTTTGAAACATCCTTTCATTCCTCTTGCTTCCCCACTCATCTTCTTGATCACTGAAGAAAATTCTTAAACCAAAAAACGAGTTTTCCAGTAGGTGAATTGCATGATCCTTGGACAAAATGTGCCCATTCTGATTGCAAATGTAAACACTTTACCTTTTTATGTCCAGAACTCCAAGTCCAACAAGACCTATTTGTAATTTTTAAATTTTGGAAAAAAATCACATAAGTACACCTAGTATTATCTCTAAGGGCACCCTGTTCATAAAAACACAGAATGTTCATTTTATAGAAGAAAAAGCTGAAGCCCAGAAACATTAAGAGTCAGAGGTCATTCTTCAAGTTAGTGGCAGAGTCAGGACTAAAACCCAGTTTCCTAAACTCCCTATCCAGTTCTCTACCCAATATGTTCACATCCCTTGTCCTACTGATATGTAAACAAAACTGACATAGGCAGAATTTTGAAGCAGGCTAAATTTGTCTATGACTTCACCTGGTTCCCTTTTAATACTTTCAGAACTCAGTCCCAAGCTCATATCAGTCATAGCTTATTGGTGCTGATGAATATAGCTAATTAAAGGAAAGACAAATCTAGAGGAGAGAGAAGAGATGAATATGAATGAATGAATAAAGTATTTATTTAGTACTAACTTTATGGAAATCACTAAGCTAAGTTCTAGAGATATAAATAGAAAAGTAAGACAATCCTTGCTCTCAAGGAGCTCATATCCCTTTGGAAAATACAGCACATAAGAAAAATTTCCACTGCAAGTCAATGGGAAAAGTTCCAAGATTCTTAGGGTACAGTGACAAAGCAGAGAGTAATGCCTCTTTGTTAGTGTCATTTCTACATTTAAAATGATATCACTTTCTAATGTTGAACTATTTAATAGTGCCAAAGACTTTGATGGCAATTTTTTTTATTCTATAAATTTTGTTTCCCCTTCAATAGAAGAGAACTACATGGGTGAAAGAACTGTTTTTCTTTTCTATTTCCACCTCTAGTTCTTAGCACAATGATTAATATAAAGTAAGCACTTAATAAATGCCTTATTCATGCTCTCATTAATTTACTCACTGCTACATCTCCCCTCACCCCTTACTCCAGAGTTCACTCTCCTTTAATTAGCCAAAATCACCAATAACTATAAATTGGGAAGGTACTAGTTGGGAAGGTGGATCTAAAAGGATCATCGGGGCAGCTGGGTGGGGCAGTGAATAGAGCACCGGCCCTGGAATCAGGAGGACCTGAGTTCAAATCCAGTTTAGGTCAAATGGGTAAAACAGTTCAAAAAGTTATTGAGGAGAAGAATGCTTAAAAAAGCAGGATTGGCCAGATGGAAAAAGGAATAAGAAAGCTCTCTGAGGAAAACAAATCATTCAAATGTAGAATGGAGCTAAAGGAAGCTGATGACTTTGTGAGAAATAAAGACACAATAATTCAATACTAAAAGAATGAAAAATTACAAGAAAATGTGAAATATCTCATTGAAAAATCAATTGATCAGGAAAACAGATCCAGGAGAGATAATTTAAAAATTATTGGGCTACCTAAAAGTCATGGTCAGGAAAAGAGCCTTGACTTCATTTTCAAAGAATTTCTAAAGGAAAATTGCCCTTATATCCTAGAAGCAGAGGAAAAATTAGAAATTGAGAGAATCCATTAGTCTCCCCCCAGAACCCCAGAAATATTATGGCCAAGTTCCAGAATTCCCAAGTCAAAGAAAATATTACAAGCAGCCAAAAGGAAACAATTCAGATATCATGGAGCTACAGTCAGGATCACACAGGATTTAGCAGCATTCATATTAAAGGCTCATAGGGCTTGGAATATAATATTCTAGAAGACAAAAGAGCTTGGAATTCAAACAAGAATCAACTACCCAGCAAAACTGAACATCCTAGGGGAGGCTAGGTGGCACAGTGGATAAAGCACCCACCCTGGAGTCAGGAGTACCTGGGTTCAAATCCAGTCTCACACACTTAATAATTATCTAGCTGTGTATCCTTGGGCAAGCCACTTAACCCCATTGCCTAGCAAAAAAAAAAACCTAAAAAAACCTGAACATCCTCTTCCAGGGGAAAAGATGGACTTTCAATGAAACAGAGGAATTTCAAATATTCCTGTTGAAACAACCAGAGCTGAACAGAAAGTTTGAGCTTCAAGTACAGGATTCAGGTGAAGCATAGAGAGGGTGGATGAGAAGGGGAAATTATGAGGAACTTGATGATGAACTGTGTTGTATTTCTGCATAGAAAGATGATACTGATAATGCTCATATAAACCTTCTCATTTAATAGAGCAGTTAGAAGGAACTTATATAGACAAGGCACAGGAGGGAGCTAAATCTGAAAATATAATATATTGTAAAAATGGAGTAAATGGGTGAAAAGGAAATATACTGGGAAAAAAGGAAAGGAGAGGTAGAATAGATGAAGATATTTCATGAAAAAGAGTCAAGAAAGAGTTTTGCAATGGTATGGAAGTGGGAAGGTGAGAGGGAATGGAGCCTTCATTCTCATCAGAAATGTCTCAGAGAGGAAACAGCATATACACTCAATAGGCTATAGAAATCTAGAAGAAAAAGGAGAGAAAGGGTTAGGGGGAGGGGAGGGGGGATGTGGGTGATAGAGGAGAGGACAGATCATAGGAGAGGATAGTCACATATAACACATTTTCTTTTTCACTTTTTGCAAGATGGTAGGATTGGGTGGCCTGTCTAGAATCATGGGGTCAGGTGGTTGCTGGGTCTCTCGGGTGGGACATAGGCTTGGGGTCTCTTGGCCCCAGGGCTGGTACTCTGTCCCCTGCACCACTTTGCTGTCCCACAGCACATTTTTGAAGAGTGACAGAGTGGAAGGAGAGAGAAAATATAATAGATGGTAACGGGGAGGAATGGATAGAGGGAATTACAATCAGTAGCAACAACTGTGGAAGTAACTTCTATGATGGACTTATGATTAAGAATGTGATCCAGGGGGTGGCTAGGTGGCACAGTGGATAGAGCACTGGCCCTGGAGTCAGGAGTACCTGAGTTCAAATCCAGCCTCAGATACTTAATAATTACCTAGCTGTGTGGCTTTGGGCAAGCCACTTAACCCCATTTGCCTTGCAAAAACCTAAAAAAAAATGTCATCCACCTGAGACAGAGCTGATGGTATCAGAACACAAACTGAAACATTTTTTTCTCTTTCTTCCACTTTATTTCACATGTGGTTTTATATTTTTGTGGGGGGAGGGGCATTATGTTTATTCTTACAACAAGAACATTTTAGTAATGTGTAAATAAATTAAAGAAAGTTTTTTAAATAAGGATATTGTGCCAAGGTCAACTGAAAGAATTTTAATTTGGGTCAACATATCTGGAGAATTAAGCAGTAAGTGTGAAGCATAAGCCAAAACAGTCATTCAAAGTAGATGGGGAAGTGGTTAGCATAAAATAAGATTTTCTCTCCATGGAGAGAAATAAGCAATCATACATACTCATAGTTTCTACCTCTAATAGAACCAGTATCCTTTTATGATAACAATTAGTTAGCTCTATTCAATTCTTTTTTAGTCATGTTGATACTGCTACGATTCCCTCCTTCTCTCATTCTTCTCTTCTTTTCTCCTTCCCTTTCTCCTTTCATCTCATCAAAGCATAGCTGTCTTAGATTTAATTCCTACAGGGTCTTCAGTGACTGGCAATTAATTCAATCTGAGTCCTGGTCTCATTTCTACCATGAGTTCATTGGATAATTTTAGGGAGCTACTCTGCTGTTCTGGGCCTCAGTTTCCTTTTTTTGTTAGACAAGAAAGTTGGATCTGGTAAAATAAAGAAGAGGATCTTTCACCAAAATTAAATTCCCCAGGTTAAAAAAAAAAACTGTAGAACAGTAACATTGATTTTTATTTCTAGCCAAATTAGTGAACTAAAGTTATGATCACTGAACATAACATTAGATTGTGATCTTCTTGAAGGCATTAAACTGTGATCTTCTTACCTTTTTCTTTTTTTGGTACACCCAGCTCTTAATTGACTGAAATGGTGATCACAAAAATAGCATTACTTCATCTAATATCATCAATTCAATACACTTATTTTATAGATTAGGAAATTGAGGATCAGAAGCCTTGAATGATTTACCTGATGCTTATTAAACATCAAAGGCAAGATGTGAACCCAAATTCTCTGACTACAGAGTTTGATATTCTTTCCATAGCACTACATTGGTTCCTTTTATAGTTTACAAACTTTTAGCAGAGTCATTGACAAAGTCTCTCATACCATTCTTGTGGACAGGACAGAGAGATGCAAGTAAGATAATGGTAAAATTAGGTGAATTCAGACTCAGAGTAGTCATTAGAGTTTGATGTCAAAAGGAGGTCTCACCAGTGGGAGATCATGGATCGGTGCTTGGCCCTGTATTATTTAACATTTAAATCAAGGACTTAGATAAAAGTGTGGAGAGTGTGCTTATCAATCTCGCAAATGAAAAAAAGCTAAAAGAAATAGAGAATACATTGAGTGATAAAATAAAGATCCAAAAAGTTTTTGACAGATTACAGCTTTGGAATGAATATAATAAACTGAAATTTGATATGGATAAAGCAAAGTGAGTTAAAAAAAATTCTAAGAAGTACCAGATGGTAGACATGGCTAGAAGTGCATTTGCACAATATCTTTGAGTTTTATTGGGTCTACAAGTTCAATACAAGTCAACATTATGATAGGGGAACCAAAAAAGTTAATAGGATTTTAAATTACTTTATGAGAAACATACTATCCAGATTTAGGAAAGTGAAAGTCCCATTGTACTCTGGTCAGATCACATGACTATGTTTAATTATGGGAATCACAATTTAGGAAAGATATCAGTTGCTGGGAGAGCATCCAGAGAAGGGTGACCAGGTGGGTGAAATGACTTGAATTCACATATGATTTTCAGTTGAATGAACTCAAGATATTTAGCTAGTAGGAAAAGACTTAAAGGTCTTCCCATTGTTGTTGTAGTCACTGCCCTCTGGGGTTCCACTCTCCTTCTCCTCTTTCTCCTCCTCTTCCTTCTTCTCCTGCCCATCCTTTTCCTCCTCCTCCTCCACCCCCTCCTTCATACACTCCTGTCTTCAAGTACTTGAAAGACTATTACCATATGGAAAAAAGGATTAAATTTGTTCTGCTTGACCCCAGAATTTAAATTCAAAGAAGCAAATTTGGGGCTTCATATAAGGGAAAATTTCATAACCAATTAGAGCTACCCAAAAGTGAAATGGGTTGCCTCCAAAAGTAGTTAGTTTCTCCTTACAATATATGTTCAATCAAAAGGTGAATGACCACTTGTTGGTTAAGGTATTATATGTTCAGGTAGGATTTCTATCTGAGATTTCTGCTGAGATCTCTTTCTTATTCGGAGCCTATGGTTCTTTTATGTTCTTTATAGTTTCTATAATCTCTAACATTTTAGGATTCACAGATTCAAAAGAATCTGTGAATTACACAGGACCTCAGAGGTCAACCTTCTCCTAAAGCAAGGACACCCTCGACAACATCACCAATTGAAGATATTTAGCTATAGAGAAACTGATTACATAAAATTCATTCTTACATCTCACTCCATTCCATCTTCCATTCAGATGTCAAACTGATGTTGCTAAATCTTAACTCTAACCATGACCCATGCTTATTCAATAAACTCGAATCACATACAAAATCCTGTTTGGCATCCAAAGCCCTTTTAACCTGACCCTTTCCTTACCTTTTCTACCTTTACTTAGACCTTACTACCCTCTAAATATTCTGTGATCTAATGACACTATTCCTTTCTAGTCCATGCATAAAATAATCTGACTCTGTCTCTGTCAATTTTTTTTGTTTTTTGCAAAACAAAGCTGTTAAGTGACTTGCCGAAGGTCCCAACAACTAGGTAATTATTAAGTGTCTGAAGTTGAATTTGAACTCAGGTCCTCCTGATTCCAGTGTCAGTGGTCTATCCATTGAACTACCTAGCTGCCCCATGTCTTTGGCATTTTCACTGGCTTTCCTTCAAGTCTGGAAGTCTCTCCCTCCTCATCTCTGCATCCTGACTTCCCTGGCTTCCTTCAAGTCCCAGCTAAAATCCCACTTTCTTTTACAAGAAACCTTTCCTGATTCCTCTTAATTCCACTGTCTGCTCACTGTTGATTATTTGCATTGTATCCTATAATCATGCTGTATATAATTGTTTACATGTTTTTTTCCTCATTAGATTGTAAGATCCTTGGGTGCACAGTGTGTTTTTCATATTTCCTTGTATTCCAAGTACTTACCACAGTATCTGGAATGTAGTAGGTACCTAATAAATAATAAGATAATAAAAAGGCTATGAAGAAAAATGCTGTCTACATTCAGAGAAAGAACCGATAAATAGAAGTATGTATATATACATATATATGTATGCTTTTGTGTCTGATGATAGCCATTTCTGGAGGTGAAAAAGAAAAAAAAGAAATTTACATGATAATTTAATTGTATATTCGAAAGGAATAACATTATATATATATATATATATATATATAGAGAGAGAGAGAGAGAGAGAGAGAGAGAGAGAGAGAGAGAGTTTCGTATGCAATCATATTTTTGTCATTCTGTGTTATGGAAATGCTTGTTTTGTTCCATAAATCAAAAATAAAATTGTTTTTTGAAAAAGAAAATAAATATGCCTATTGAATTGACTTTCTTCAAGGTAACTTGTTCTTCTTTTAGAAAGTTCTTTTTATTATGAAGTGCTTCCTTCTGTTGAAAGGAAATCTGCCTCTCCATAATATCTATCCATTAGTTCTAGTTCTAGAGTACATATCTAATACTTTTACACATGAGAATACATGATTTTTAATATTCAATTGTATTATTAGCTTTACATATTGTTGTAGTTTTATAGGAGCCTCTTGAAATACAAATTGTGAACAAAAAAGAGACATTCAGGCCAAAGGCAGGCCAATGGTTGGAACAGTGAGGCAAAGAATTTATGATGATAATAGTCCTCAAATATTAGTAAATAGTAAAGAGTCTAAGGAAGTCAAGACTCGATCAGGTCCCAGTATGAGCAAAGTTGAAGTTTTTCAATGTCTATGTTCAATCAATAAATTTATTAAGTATGTTGCGAGGTGCCATACAAAGTGCAGGTGCCTTCTTAAATTTTATTCCTCTGGGAGTCTGTAAGTAGCCAAATGATTGAAGTAGTTATTCCTTGTAGTTCTACTTTGTCATCATTACAACAGCTCTTTCATTCTAGGCATCAGAAAACCAAAATGATATAGTGAGAGTACAGAAACTTTGAATGCTAAAATATCCAAAGAATGGTCATTATCTAAATTCATAGCAGGTAGAGAACAACTTGAGTGAAGGAGCTACTCCAGCAATTGCAAACGAAAAATGAAAGAGAATGTATAAGCAGCTATTTGACGGTTAGGTTTTCTTAACCAGATACTGGCATTTCATTATTTATGGTCACCTATGATAGCAGGCACTCAACACTAAGCCATGATTTCAGAATACTAAAAAATAACTGTCAGATCAAATGCAATTTTAGCCTTTAGTGTTATCCAAATGACTTCTATAAAAGCCTTCTAATATGGTCCACATTCATCTAGGGTAGGCATTCTTAACCTTTTTTAGTGTCTCAGATATTTTAGGTAGCCTGAGGAAGCCTATGGACTCTTTCTCAGAATAATGTTTTTAAATAATTAAAGAAAATGCTAAATTTCATTTAGAAGCAAGTGAAGATAAAGATATAAAGATGATATTTTAAATATATATATATGTTATGTACATTAAAATACTTTTAATTATTTATATTATTTTTAATAATATTAATTTTTTCCCTATCAGTTTCTCCAACCTTATGAGATCTATCCATGGATCCTAATCTAGGATATGATACCAATAAAATAGCATTTTCTTATTATTTCATTTAATTTTACCAAGTGCAACTGCAAATATATTTAGGATCCTCTCCTTTTCTGGTTTTGGAACCCACAAGAGTGCTTCCCCTTTATCCTCTATCTTTCCCAAAAAAATTGTTGCAAAGAAAACTCTATTCCCATAATCTCTTAGCTTTAATACTCTCTTTATTGGCAACTAAATTTTATGTCATTCTTCTTTGTGAAGCAAGAGTGTAAAAAGGATAGAATGCAATCTGGGCCAGATAATTTTGTAATAACAGTAATAGCTTAGTTTATCCTGAGCTTTAATTGTTATTTCATCTTATTTTCATAACAACCCTGCAAAGTAGGCAGGGCAGGTATTATTATCCCCATTTTTCTGTTTTAAAAAATGGCAGAGAGAGGGCAGCTAGGTGGCATAGCAGATAAAGCACCAGCCTAGGAGTCAGGAGTACCTGGGTTCAAATCCGGTCTCAGACACTTAATAATTACCTAGCTGTGTGGCCTTGGGCAAGCCACTTAACCCCATTTGCCTTGCAAAAACCTAAAAAAAATGGTAGAGAGGCTGTCACTTGTTTAAAGTCTCATAGCTCTTATGTGATGAAATTATTTCCATATCAATGCTCTTTCCCCTATAGTTCACTGGGTTACAAGCACTTTTCTCTTATATTTATCTCTCAGATATGTCATAATAAATAAATGAAGTGGTATACATGAAACACTTGTGATCTTTAAAGCAGTATAGGGAAGCCAAGATGGCAGCAGGAGAAAAGACTCTCTTAAGGTACTCTAAAATATTTCAAAAATCTTAAAATTATGACTCTAATTAAATTTTCAAGAGAGAGAATGCACAGAAAGATCCAGAGAGGCAATTTTCCAGCCCAAGATAACCCGGAAAATAGTGGGAAAACTGTGTTCCACAGGGTTGGAGGGGCAGTGCCACACTGAAGAAAATGAACTTTAGCCTCCCAGGAACAGCCCCAGGGAGCCTGGGAGTACCAGTTTCCTGACCTGCACCCCAGGAAGCACCAAGTACAACTTGGAAGATCAGCAGGGAGACTTCTGCCAGAGTGAGCATGAAGATCAGGTCCTCAGCATGGCCAGGGTACTCAGCTCGGCCACAGCAGCCCAGATCCAGGAAATGGAAGCAGGCTCATGGAGCCACCCAGCAGGAACCTCCAGGCAGTTGTGCCCTGAGTGCTCAGCACACCAAAGGGAATGGAATGAGACTGCTGAGGTCTGTCTTCCATCCCTGGAACAGGACTCAGGGGCTTTGATCACATCCAGATCACAGTGTAGGCCCCCCATAGAGCAGGTGCCCCCCCCATCACAGCCCTGGGGCAGAAGGGTACACTTGTGGTCATTCATAGACCAGGAGAGCAGTCAGAGTTTCACACACTGAAGTCCTTGATGGGGGTGTCCCAATAATGTTCAAAAGTTCAGGAAGCACCCCAGAACCAGGCACAGGCTGGGGAAATCAGTCAACAGGAAAAAAAAGGAACCTGACCACAGACAATTATTTTGGTCCCATAAAGGACCAAAATACTCAATCTGAAGATAGGAAATCCCAAGCTTCTGCATCTAAAGACTCCAAGAAATATAAAAATTGGGCTCAGACTATGACAAAGCTCAAAAAAAGATTTTGAAAATCAAATAAGGGAGATAGAGGAAAAATTGGGAAAAGAAATGAGAGAGATGCAGGAAAAGCATGAAAATGACATCAGTAAATTAGTCAAGGGGATCCAAAAAATGCTGAAGAAAATAAAATGTTAAAAACCAGTTTAGGTCAAATGAATAAAACAGTTCAAAAAGTTATTGAGAAGCAGAATGCTTTAAAGAGCATAACTGACCAGATAGAAGAGGAGATAAGAAAGCTCTCTGAGGAAAACAAATCCTCCTGATGTAGAATGGAGCTAAAGGAAGCTGGCAACTTTGTGAGAAATAAAGATACAACAGTTCAACAACAAAAGAATGAAAACTTAGAAGAAAATGTGAAATATCTCATTGAAAAAAAACAACTGATCTGGAAAACAGATCCAGGAGAGATAATTTAAAAATTATTGGGCTACCTAAAAGTCATGGTCAGGAAAAGAGCCTTGACTTCATTTTCAAAGAATTTCTATAGGAAAATTGCCCTGATATCCTAGAAGCAGAGGGTAAAATAGAAATTGAGAGAATTCATCAGTCTCCCCCAGAACTCCAGGAATATTTTAGCCAAGTTCCAGAATTCCCAAGTCAAAGAGAAAATATTACAAGTAGCCAGAAGGAAACAATTCAAATATCATGGAGCTATAGCCAGGATCACACAGGATTTAGCAGCATCCACATTAAGGGCTCATAGGGCTTGGAATATAATATTCTGGAAGACAAAAGAGCTTGGAATTCAAACAAGAATCAACTACCCAGCAAAACTGAACATCCTCTTCCGAGGGAAAAGATGGATTTTCAATGAAATGGAGAAATTTCAAATATTCTTGTTGAAACAACCACAGCTGAACAGAAAGTTTGACCTTCAAGTACAGGAATTGGGTAAAGCATAGAAAGGGTGGTCAAGAAGGGTAAATTATGAGGGACTTAATAATGATTAACTGCATGTATTCCTGCATGGAAAGATGATACTGATAATACTCATATGAACCTTCTCATTTAATAGAGCAGGTAGAAAGAGCTTTTATAGATGAGGCCCAAGAGAGAGCTGAATTTGAATGTATAATATATTATAAAATGGAGTCAATGGGTGAAAGGGAAATTTACTGGGAGAAAGAGAAAGGAGAGTTAGAATAGGCTAAGATATTTCACATAAAAGATATTTCATGCAGCTTTTGCAATGGTATGAAAGGGGGAAGGCAAGGGGGAATGAGGGAATCTTCATTCTCATCAGAAATGGCTAAGAGAGGAAACAGCATTCACACTCAAAAGGGTATAGACATCTAGAAGAAAAAGGAGAGAAGGGGGGCAAGGTGAGGGGAGGGGGGATGTAGGTAAAGAGGAGAGGGTAGATTCTAGGAGAGCATAGTCAGATATAACACATTTTCTTTTTTTAAATTTTTGCAAGATGCTGGGATAGGGTGGTCTGTCCAGGCCACAGGCCAGGTGGTTGCTGAGTCTCTGGGGTGGGATCTAGGCTTGGGGCATCCTGGTCCCACGGATGGTGCTCTGTCTACTGTGCCACTTGGCTGCCCCACAGCACATTTTTGAAGAGTGACAGAGTGAAAGGAGAGAGAAAATATAATAGATGGTAGCAGAGAGGAATGGATGGAGGGAATTACAATTAGGAACAGTAGCTGTGGAAAAATATGGAAGTAACTTCTATGATGGACTTATGATAAAGAAGGTGATCCACCTGAGCCAGAGCTGATGGTATCAGAACACAGACTGAAACACATTTTTCTCTTTCTTTTACTTTCTTTCTCATGAGGTTTTATATTTTCCTGGGAGAGGTGGTAATATGTTTACTCTTAAACAAGAATATTTTAGTAATGTGTAAATAAATTAAAGAAAAATAAAAATAAAGTAGTATAAAAATCTGAGCTCTTAGCATTATTATTATGACTATTATTCAGATGCAACAGAGTAACTATGTTCCTGTGATACAAAGTTCCACTGACTCCCTTCAGAGAACCTGCTGTTAAGAAATTTTTATTTTCATTGAATTATAGTTAGAACTGGATACCAACACTTTCCCAACTACATCACTATTCACCTATTTTTTTCTCTTCTTTACCTTTTCTTCTCACTTTCCAAACTGTTTTTAATTCCAAAATCCATTTTTTTTTACACTGAGGAGAAAAATGTTAACAAGAATGATCTAGGAGTTCCAACTCAGTCAGCCCTAGGTCACACTGCTAAGTAGCCAAAATTTGTTTTGGGGGCCTCTTCCTCTTCAGTTTGACCCATCTGGAACCTCAGCAGAGTTGTCCAAAAAAATAGAATAAATCATGGTTTTCTTCCTGAGATCCAGGTTTTGGAAAGCCCCAGGAAGGAATACAGTAACTTAAAGTACACCAACTGAAAGGACAGAAAGTAATGTCAGTAAATGATATTTGGTTTTTGCCTCTGGTTTTCAAT
This sequence comes from Macrotis lagotis, assembly GCF_037893015.1. Taxonomy (NCBI): domain Eukaryota; kingdom Metazoa; phylum Chordata; class Mammalia; order Peramelemorphia; family Peramelidae; genus Macrotis; species Macrotis lagotis. Next base: position 127,450,514 of record NC_133666.1, on the reverse strand, counting down.
CAACCAATAAGCATTTATTAAGTAGCTGCTGCATGCCACTATGCTAGGTGATGGGAATACAATTACAAAGACTAGAGAAATCTCAACTCACAAGTGTCTTACATTCCAACAAATATGTATATTTATAAATTTATACAGAATAACAACAGGGAGTTCCAAAGCCTTAGTATAGTTTTAAGTGACACAAATCTATCATCCGTTCAATCTGATTTATCACCAAGGTAAAACCTACTACTATTTGATGCCTGACAACTACATTGCCTTCCCATCTTTTCCCTCCAATTCAATAGCAACCCCAATATGCCCATCTACCACCACAAGTCTACACTTGCCTTCAGAGCTACAGTTGAGTCTTTTTTCTTACTCCTGGATAGTGTCTCCTACCTTTAGCCAGTTATACTGTCTGGCATAGGGGATGTGGGGCTGCATTAGAGTCAGGAAGACTTGGGTTCAAGACCTCCCTTTAACATAGACTGGCCATGCTATCAGGGGTGAGTCATTCCTTAGGCAACTCTATAGAATATATATTTCAAAGAAGTTACTGATGAAATCACAAATTCAGAAGAATGAAAAAAATTGCCTCATGCTTCTCTGAGCATCTAGCATTTTATTTTTAATAATGTTTCTACAAATTACATATTAAAACAATTTTTAACATTTGTTTTGGAATTATATTAAGTGTTGAGTTCTAAACTCTGTTCCTCTGTACCTCCGATGATAAGCAATCTGATATAGATTAGACATATGTAATCACATAAAACATTTCCATATTAATCAATTTGTACAAGAAGACTTGAAGGAAAAAGAGAAAAAAGGAAGGAAGGAGAGTATTTATATCTGTATTTAGACAATATCAATTTTTTTTCTGGAGATGAACAGCAAGTTTCATCATGAGTCCTTTGGAATTGTCTTAAATCATTGTAATGCTGAGAATAGCTAAATTATTCACTGTCCTTCATCATACCATATTGACATTACAACATTCTTCATTTTACATCAGTTCATGAAAGTCCTTCCAGGTTTTTCTGAAATCATCCTGTTTGTCATTTCTTATAGCACAATAATGTTCCATCACAATCACATACTACAATTTCCCTATTGATGGGACACTCCCTCAATTTCCAATTTAAGCTACCACAAAAAAGAACTGCTATAAATATTTTTGTACAAGTAGCACCTAGCATTTTAGAAAGGAAATTTTCTCTAGAAGAGGAGCCCTTAAATTTCCTCCATTCATGAAACATTACTTTTCTATCAAATCTAAATAAAGTATTGTGATAGGTTATATCACAATATGCATCACATATGGATAAGGATGGGACCTATGATTTTATTACTATACACAACTCTAAAGTGATAAAAAATCCCTCTACCAATACTGATCACCAGCTTCTCTGAAATGTATAGTTTTAGAGAATTTTCTAGAGCACTGAGGAATTGTGGCTTGCCATGGTAATATAAATAATATGTCACAGAACTAGGACTTGATCCCAACTTTTCCTTGTTCCAAGGTTAAATCTCTAATCTCCATACAATGTTACATCTTTATAGAATATATAAAGAAGAAAATTAGTTCATATTAATAGAGCATACTTTTCAAAAATAAGTCTATAAAAGAAGAGAGGGCAAAGGTTATTATTCTCTCCACTTATAAATAAGGAAACTGAGGCTCACTGAGGTTAATAAAAACATGAGGAAAATTTGTCAGACCTAGAACTCTTCTCATTCTAAAGCCAGTACTCTTTACTTAAAAGAGTTCCCTTTTCTGCTTTTATCATCTATTAGAGAAGCTAAGATATGTACATCAATTGTTATTAAACAAGGTAATATGTGAAACAGTAATAAGAAAGGTACAAAGAGCTATTAGTTAAGAGGAAGCAGTTATCACTTCCAGCTGGAGGAGCCTTTTGATCTGGGCATCGAAGGATGAGCCTTGAAAAAGCAGACAGATGGACCTAGTAGGTTGGGCATTCCAGGTTAAAAAAAACAGCAGGAGCAAAAGTAGGGAGTTCAGAAAATTCTGATTTGTTTCCAGAACAGCAAGAAATCAGATTTGTCTGGAGTGGATCAGCAAATATAATAAATCACTAACAGATCTTCTCACTGTTGGTTATGGACCTTGGAAAAAAATACACATTCAACTTATTAAAAACTACTTCTTTTCTAAACTTCCCTATTTCTGTTGGGGCACCACGATCTATTCAGACACCTAGTGTATTATCTCAGCATCATACTTAATTCATCCCTCTCCCTCATTTTAGTTATCCAATTAGTTGTCAAATACTATTGTTCCTATAGTATCTCTGATATTTTTCAACTCATATAGCCACAGTAAGAGTTCAGGTCTTTGTTAACTTTCACCTGGATTATTGCAATAGTCTCCAAATTTATCCCCTCATTTGCCACTATTTGCCACCCAGCTGCCAAGGTGATTTTCTTAAAACACAAATCCATTTTTAACCAGTCATGTAATCCCCTTATTCAATAAACATCACAGTTCCCTAATACTGCTATGACTAAACATTCTTTTGTCCTTCACAACCTGACTCTACTCTACTTTTCCAGTCTTGTTGTACATTACTTTTTTTCACATAATGTACATCTAGTCAAACTGTCCTTGCTGTTCCTTGCACCAAACATTATCTCTAGTAGCTGTGCCTTCACACTGACTAGAATGTGCCCCATTTTCAATTCTAATTCAAAGTCACTAGTTTCCTTCAAGACTCAGATCAAGTATCTTCTCCTATTGGAAACTCTTCCTGGTTCCCTTAGTTGCTAAAATGCCTTCCTCTTGTTTCAATCTTGTCCATGTTGTCTTGTTCATGAGTCCATTTGGAGTTTCTTTTACAAGGATACTGGAGTAGTTTGCCATTTCCTCCTTCAGTTCATTTTAAAAACTAAGGAATTGAAGCAAATAAGTAAGTAACTTGCCCAAGGTCACACAGCTAGGACATGTTTGAGGATAGATTTTAACTCAGATTCTTCTGATTCCAGGTTGAATTCTTTCTACTGCATCACTTCGTTGCCCCCTCTTTTTTTCTCTCTTCCCCCAAATTACTTCATATTAATTTTGGGTACATTTTTATATGAGAGCAGGTACTTTTTCACTTCTGTCTGTGTTCTCAGTTTCCAGCACAGTGCCTTGTAAAAAACAGAGGTTTAATAAATGTTTATTAATTGGTTACTATTGTATGCAGATAGTTCTGAAGATCTTAAAAAATTGTCTGTCACACTCAAAATTCTGAATCTTGAAAGGAATTAAATCTTTAAATAAGACAACTTTTCATTTTTCTCATATTTATTAAAGAAACACAGGCAAAAAAAACCTACTGAATGAAAAATTCTAAAAAGTAATCACAGTAATCCTACTACTCAATATGATGGTAAAAGTCTTTCTTTAATTGTGAAGACAAACAGCACCATTATAGAGCATAAAGTGGGGCAGTGAGGTAATGCAGTGGATTTATAGTTCCCAGTCCAGAGTCAAGAAGATTCACTTTCCTGAGTTCAAATCTGGCCTCAGACACTTATTAGTTATGTGATCCTGAGCTAGTCATTTAACCATTTGCCTCATTTTCCTCATCTGTAAAATGAGCCAGAGAAGGAAATGGAAAGACACTCCAGTATCTTTGCCAAGAAAACCCCAAATGGGGTCACAAAGAGTCAGGCATGCCTGAAAAATGATTGGAAAAAACCATAAGACACATTGAAACCAGGTAATTATATCATTTTCTCAATTTTGCAGGAGAGTTTTAAAATGAAAAAATAAAACAAATATTATTTTGAGGACCATAGAGACTACAAAAAAATTAGAACTAATTCAAAGAAATTTTATTTGAAAATTATCATTTGAGGTAACGTAAGTCTAAGCATTTCTGAAGTCATTCAGAGAAATGCCACATCAAAGTCTTTATAGAGTAAGTAGTAGATATGCAAAAGCTTTGAAAGAAGCAAAAGATAGATGATCTATAATCTTATTGTAACATCAAAACAAAGTAGAACTACATCAAGTGATAATGAGGACATTAATATGAAGAGGAGAAAGATGCTAAAATAATATATGGAAAAACTTTCATTGATTGAACCTAACTAGGTACAAAGTTTAATGTTAACCTACCATCAACTTGTAGAAGAAGTCTGAAGAAAATAGAATAATTACAAGAAAATAATGATATATAAATTATTTAGTTTCTTGTAATTAGTTTCTTGCAAAGCCATTGGTAAGAGTTTAGTAACAGGTGGATACAAAAGCTGGGGGGAACAATTTGCTCCAATGGCCATGAAGGTGGCTGAAGCAGAAGCAGTGGAACACCTAGAACTTAATCAGACACCAAAGATGCCAAGGTCATACACTTCAATATGGACCATTTGATTTTTGTCCTTCCACTGTACTTCAATGATTATGGAAAAGAAAGTGAGACAGATGACTCTTTCTTACTTATGTGAAAGTGCCATTGGTCCCCTTCAAAAATAAAGGACAAATAAAAACAATTGAGGAGTACAAACACACACAGAGAGAGAGAGAGAGAGAGAGAGAGAGAGAGAGAGAGAGATTGGGCACTCATATATCTCCAGCATGATTTTGAATGATGATCCTGAACAAATACAACATTTTAATTCCTAAATGAAAGGTAAAATTGTATTCCAATTAAATAAAACTCAACAAAAGTGAGCTAAATATTTACTATATATGGAACACCATTCTGGGATTTAGAAAGACACAAAGCTTAAGTCTTTGTCTACATAAAGTTTATACTCCTAGTAAGATAATGTGATAGATGCAAAAATAACTGTGAAATAATGCATGAAATACATGATAAGAGCATGAAAGATGTGTGTGAAAAATAATATATAATGTCTAAAGGGGATAGATCTTTACTGAACTGGGGGAGCATCAATAAGGGAAAACTTCATGGAGGTGTAATTTGAGTTGGATTTTAAAAAATGAGAAACAATGTGGTATAATGTATAGCTTGGTCTCAAATCAAGAAGATATCATGTTTAAGTGACTCCTTTGATCTATATAGACTTTGTAACCCTGGATAAAATAACTAGGGTTACAAGCAACTATTAATGACTAAGGGCAGCTAGGTGGCGCATAGTAGGTAGAGCACTGACCTTGGATTCAGGAGGATGGGAATTTTAGTCAAGCCCCAGTATTTGCTGCTTACTAGCTGTGTGACTTTAAGCAAGACACTTAACCCTTATTTCCTTGAATCCAGGGCCATCTCCAGTCATCCTGAATTATATCTGATCACTGGATCCAGATGACCCGGGAGGAGAAAGTGAGTCTGGTTATTTAGTACGGCACCCCCTTACCCAAATGCAATTAATGTACTTGTCATGGCATCACCTCCATGATGTCAGGGTCTTCTTAAAAAATGATGTACCAAATCAAATCATTATTAATGATATAAGTTGCAAATAAGAGAGACCAACCTACATTAGTAAAGGAATTTTCTTTACCAGAAGTTCCTTATTACAATTACATCTTAGACCCAAGTCCTTAGCCCTTCTTTCAATCTGAGATCTGGATTTTTTAAAAAAAATATTTTGATAACTTTATTTCATTATATATGGCTTCCTTTAAAACCCTATGAATTTTATTTTATGCATTCCAAAAAATTACTGAGAAGGAATTGCTGGCCTGGCAAAAGAGTCCATTACCCAAAAAGAAAAGTGAAAGAACCCCTTCCTTACAGTATATGTGTATATGTATATATATATATATATATATATATATATATATATATATATATATATATATACATATACACAAATTCAGAGAAGATGGCCTAAGAACCAAGAACCTGAAGAACTGTTCTGCAAAGTAAACAGTTTGAGCAAAGATACAGAACCAGGGAGTAAAATGTTAATTTAAAAGTTAGTGGATAGTAGAGATTAAATGGAATATAAAGTACATGGAAGGGAACAATGTGAAAAAAGAGAAAAATTTGGGATTGGTATGAAAGTGGTAGTGTGCTTTATTTTATCTGACTGATAATTCTTGATATTGTATTTCCTATTTTTATGTCTATCACTTTCTTTTGCACAAAACATAAAGCCATGTAATTTAATAACCAATAGCAAAAAAATGGTTTAATAATAAATGAAGGTGAAAACTAAGGGTGACTTAAGTTAACCACAAGGGAGTCCTTCAAATACTTTTAAGACAGCTATCATATCCCACTATTTTCATTTCAGGTTAAATATCCCCAGTTCCTTCATTAATTCCATCACTCTGCTAAAAGTGGGCTGCAGTGTGTCATTGTCCTTACAAAAATGTGGCACCTAGAACTGGGAACAATTCTCCAGAAAAGATCCAGTCAAGAAAGAATACATCAGAATTCCTTGCACATGTTCAAGAAATCATGTCATTCTTAATGTGACTAAGGATTGCATTTGCTTTTTTAGTCACTATGTCCCACTATTGGCTTATCCTCTAAATTCTTTAATATGTTTTTCCTGACTTCCATCCAAGATGGCAGAGAAAAGCCAAGCACTATGCTAAGGTCTCCTGGCTTTCCATCAGAAATAATATGAAATAAAACTCTTAATAGAAGTTTGGTAGACAAAACCCAGAAAAAGAAACCAGGAAAAGAATATCTATCAACAAGGTCTGTCTGAGGGAACCATGAGCAAGCCAGGGACAGAGAACATAGAGGCAACCCAGGGGCAGCAGTTCAAGGACAAACCTAAAATTAGCCCTGGAGGTTTGGGCTATGGGAACATCTTTCTGGGGAGCCTCAGAAGGGCTGGAGGGCAATTTTAAGCACAGAGAGTTGCAGAGTATGGCTGGACATCAAGCTGCTCAGCTCAGGGCCATGAGCTCCATACTTTCAGCAGAGCCTTCTTCCCAGACAGAGTAACAGCTCCTTCATGTGCCCCATAGTTCAGGTATGGGCAACAGAGCTCCCTCAGCTGACTAGGGAGATTAACTACCTTGCCCTAAGGTCCAGTCTACATTGTTCAAGGATAACAGTATCTAGCTGTATCCCTCACCCCCTCCAATACAAAGGAAAGGACCTCAAATCAAGGTCACAGACACCACAGAGAAAGCAATTAGCACCTCTTACTGGCTGGCCCACTTGGAGTTACAAAACCCAGTGAGCAAAGCCTCTAGGAATTTTAACACCAAAAGACTGTGAATCAGCCCCTCCCCCAACACAAGATCTCAGGAAAATGAAGAAAGTCCATCAGAAAGGGAATCCATAGAAAACTACTTTGAAGACACAGATCTTAACCCAGAAAGATCTAGAACTTCTGAGGAAAATATTAATTGGTCTCCAGTCCAGAAAGACTTTCTAGAAGAAATCAGAAAGGAGTTTAAAAATCAATTGGAAAAATTGAGAAAAGAAATTAATACCTTGCAAGAGAAAATTAACCTCTCACAAGAAAAAAACAAATCCTTGAAAAATATTATTGGACAAATACAAAAAAGAAAATAATTCTCTCGCTATCTCAATTGTACAAATGCAAAAAAGAAAATAATTCTCTCAAAACTACAATTGGGCAAATGGAAAACTCCTTCAAAAATAGAATTGACCAATTAGAAAAAGAATCACAAAAGGTAAACGAAGAAAACTCTTCTCTAAAAAAAAAAGAATGGAATCTGTGGAAATGACTTCATGAGACAAGAATCTGTTAAACAAAACCAAAAGAATCAAAAAAATTGAAGAAACCACTGACCTCAAGAATAGATTCAGGAGAAGCAACTTAAGAATCATTGGGCTTCCTGGAAACATTGAAGAGACAAAAAGCTTGGACTCAATATTACAGGATTTAGTAATGGAAAACTGCACTGACATCATGGAACCAGAGGGCAAAATAGTTATTGAAAGAATATATCGATCCTCCTCTGGAAAGGGATCCAAAATGAAAACACCAAGGAATACTGTGGCCAAATTCCAGAACTATTAGATAAAAGAAAAAATCTGGTAATCAGTCAGAAAGAAACAATTTAGCTATAGTAAGGATTACACAGGACCTGGCTGCATCAACATTAAGGGATCAAGGGGCCTGTAAATGCAGTATTCTGAAGAGCAAGGGAGCTTGGAATGCAACTAAGAATCCACTATCCAGCAAAAACTGAGCCTTCTCTTCGAGGGGGAAAAAATGTGCATTTAACAAAATAGGAGATTTACAATTTTTCCTGATGAAAAGACTAGAGCTAAATAGAAAATTTGGACATCAAACAGGAGACTCAAGAGACACACGAAAAGGTAAAAAAAAAAAGTTAAAGACGAAAACTGCTAGCCCATAAGATGAGACTGGCTAAATCCTCACCTGGAAGAAAGATTCTTATAACCCTCAAGAATTGTAACACTATTAGAGAGAATATACTTAGCCAGATGTAATGGACACTCATGACTTATTCATGACTCAGATAGAATGATTTAAAAACAATACCTCTTTCAAAAGTGGTGGGACAGTAAACAGATGGGAGGATGGAGGAGATTAAATGGGGTAAATCACACTACATAAAGAGGTACAAAGAACCTATTGCAATAGATGGGAAGAAGGAGGAGGAGGTGAGAACTGCCTCAATCTTACTCTCATCACATTAGGCCTAAAGTTAACATACACACACTCAGTTAAGTTGAGAAACTTACCTTACCTTTCAAATTTTAAAAGCAGAAATGGGGAAGGGGCAGGAAAAGAGGAACTAACAGAAGGAAGAAGGGACAAAGGGAAAGGGAAAGAAGGGGAAGGGGTGGATACAAGCCCACACTGAAAGTGGTGATATTGAGAAATAAAATACTGGAGAATATGGATAAAGGGGGAAAAGGGGAAAAATATAAAAAGAGGGAAGATAGCACAGAGGGCAATAAAGAGTTAGTAATTATAACTTTGAATGTGAATGGGATGAATTCTCCCATAAAATGTAAGTGAATAGCAGAGTGGATTAAAAACCAAAATCCTACAATATGTTGCTTGCAAGAAACTGTTTTAAGCACAGCAATACATAGGGAGTAAAGGTAAAAGATTGGAGCAAAATAGATTTTACTTCAGTTGAAGTGAAAAAAACAGGAGTAACAATCCTTATCTCAGACAAAGCAGCTGCAAAAAGAGATAAGGAAGGAAATTATATCCTCCTAAAAGGTACCATAGACAATAAAGCAATTTCAGTACTAAATATGCATGCACCAAGTAGTATAGCATCCAAATTCTTAGAGGAGAAGTTGAAGGAGTTACAGGAAGACATAGACAGCAAAACTCTACTGGTGGGAGACCTCAACTTCCCACTCTCAGATTTAGATAAATTTAACCAAAAAAATAAACAAGAAGGAAGTTGATAAATTAAGTAGATTATTAGAAAAATTAGATGTGATAGACCTTTGGAGAAAGTTGAATGAGGATAAAAAGGAATATACTTTTTTCTATAATAGATGGCACTTACACAAAAATTGACTGTGTACTATACATAAAAACCTAAAAATCAAATGCAGAAAGGCAGCAATAATGAATACATCTTTCTCAGATCATAATACAATAAAGATCACATGAAATACTTGGCCAGGGAGATATAGATCCAAAACTAATTGGAAATTAAATAACCTCATTTTAAAAATGGAGTGGATCAAACAAGAAATTATAGAAAGAATTAATGATTTCACCCTAGATAATGACAGTAATGAGACAACATCCCAAAACTTATGTTATACAGCCCAGGCAGTTGTCAGGGGATATAGTATATCTCTAAATGCTTACATGAATAAATTAGAGAAAGAGGAAATCAATGACCTAAACAAGCAACTAAAAATTTAGAGAAAGAACAAGTTAACCCCCCCCCAATTAAATACCAAACTAGGAATTTTAAAAATTAAAGGAGAAATTAATAAAAATTAAAAGCAAGAAAACTATTGAACCAATAAATAAAACCAAGAGTTGGTTTTGTGATAAAAAAAAAACAACAAAATTGATAAGCCTCTGGTTAATTTGATTTAAAAAAAAGAAAGAAGAAAATCAAATTGCTAGTATTATAAATGAAAAAGGTGAACTCGCCACCAGTGAGGAGGAAATTAAAGTAATAAGGCAGAATTATTTAGCCCAACTCTATACCAATAAATTTGATATTCTAAGTGAAATGGATGATTATTTACAAAAATATAAGTTTCCAAGGTTAAATGAAGAGGAAATTAAAACCTAAATAACCCTATCTCAGAAAAAGAAATTCAATAAGCTATTATTAAACTGCCTAAAAATATCTTCAGGGCCAGAGGGATTCACAAGTGAATTCTATCAAACATTTGAAGAACAATTAATTCCGATTCTATATAAACTCTTTGGCAAAACAGGTGAGGACAGAACTCTGCCTAACTCTTTCTAAGACACCAATATGGTGCTGATACCTAAACCAGGAAGAGTCAAAACAGAGAAAGAAAATTATAAACCTATATCTCTCTAATGAATATAGATGCAAAAATCTTAAATAAAATCTTAGCAAAGCAATTATAGCAAGTTATCACCAGAATAATGCACTAGGACCAAACAGAATTTATCCCAGGAAGGCAGGGTTGGTCCAATATTAGGAAAACTGCTAGTTTAATTAACTATATCAATAACAAACCCATCAAAAATCATATGATTATATCAATAGATGCTGGAAAAGCCTTTTGACAAAATACAGCACCCATTTCTACTAAAAACACTAGAGAGCATAGGAATAAATGGATTGTTCCTTAGAATAATAAGCAGTATCTATCTGAAACCATCAACAAGCATTATATGCAATGGGGAGAGGTTAGAGGCATTCCCAATAAGATCAGGGGTGGAAAAAGAATACCTGTTATCACCACTACTATTCAGTATTGTGTTAGAAATGTTAGCTTCAGCAATAAGAGAAGAAAAAAGAATTAGAATTGGAAAGGAAGAAACAAATGTCTCACTCTTTGAAGATGACATGGTGGCATACCTAGAGAATCCTAAAAAATCATCTAAAAACCACTGGAAACAATTAGCAACTTTAGCAAAGTCATAGGATATAAAATAAACCCTCATAAATCCTCAACATTTCTATACATATTACAAGCAAGATACAGCAGCAAGAGCTAGAAAGAAAAATCCCATTCAGACAATATAAAATACCTAGGAGTCTACCTGCCAAGGCAGACTCAGAAACTCTATGAAAACAACTACAAAATACTTCTCACACAAATAAGATCAGATTTAAATAACTGGGCAAATATAAACTGCTTATGGATATGCCAAGCTAATTAATAAAAATGACAATTCTACCTAAATTAAATTACTTATTTAGTGTACTAACAATCAAAATTCCAAAAAAATTACTTTAATGAGTTAGAAAAAATTGTAATTCATACGGAGAAATAAAAAGTCAAGAATTTCCAGGGATTTTATGAAAAAAGTGCAAAAGAAGGTGGCTTAGCCTTACCAGATCTAAAATTATATTGTAAAGCATCAGTCATCAAAATTGTCTAGTACTGGCTAAGAAATAGAAGGGTGTAAGCGTGGAATAGACTAGGCTCAAAAGAGATAGCAAGAAATGATTATAGTAATCTGCTGTTTGATAAACCCCAAGAATTCATCTTCTGGAATAAAAACTCTCTCTTTGATAAAAACTGAATTTTGCTATCTCTTATATTTTATTTTTTCCTTAAGGATATGATTCCTTTTTAAATACATTCAGTTTTGATCAATAGATAACATGGAAATAATGTAAAGACTAGCAGACTGCCTGTTGGAGCAGGATTGGGGGGGGTTATAAAATTCAAAAAACAATTAAAAATTGCAAAAAAACTGTGTTTTCCCCCCAAATAGGAATTATTTTCCTACATTTTCCATCCTCTATTTGTAAAAGTGATTATTTAAACCCAAATAATTCATGTCATCTGCAAATTTGATTAGCATGCAATCTATGTTTTTCATCCAAGTCACTGAAAACCAATGCAGATCCCTGAGTCATTCCACTCCAAGTAGACATAAAACCATTAACTAATATTTGGATGCTTTTATTCAACCAATTTCTGAAGCTATCTAAGTGTCTTGTGATCTAGTTATTCTTTTCCATCTTTTGCACAAGGGTAGTTTAAGAGACACTGTCAAATGTTTTGTTGCATTTTAAATCAGCAGGGGCATCTAGGTGTTCAGTTACCATTTCCTCATTCAACTTAGATTTTACTCCTTGCAAACTAATTTTGTTCTGTTCTTCTCCATGCAAATACCATTATCCCTAGAAGAGGAAACAAAAGAAGGTACAGATTACATCATCTTATTCTCTCACAGTTATTTCTTCTCTGCATCACATCTACCTTCAAGCAATGACCCTAATCCTACTTTGGGAAGCAAAAAGTATCACCCTCTGATATATTTGATTTCTCTCTTTTTTCCTATATAACTTTTAAGAAACTCATTTTTCTATCCTTAGAATTCATTACTAATCTCAAGTATTCTAGGTATTCCTTACACTATTCTTAGAATGTGCTACTCTTCTGTCTTCTTTCTGGGTTACCTGTGTCTTCTATCCCCCCACCTTTATTTTTTTAGGTTTTTGCAAGGCAATGGAGTTAAATGGCTTGCCAATTACCTAGCTGTGTAGCCTTGGGCAAGCCACTTAACCCCATTTGCCTTACAAAAACCTAAAAAAAAAGTCATCTGTTAAATGGCTTGCCCAAGGCCACATAGCTAGGTATTTATTAAGTGTCTGAGGTTGGATTTGAACTCAGGTACTCCTGACTCCAGAGCTGGTGCTCCATCCACTGTACCGCCTAGCCACCCCCCCCTTTTTAAAAATCTGAGTTGATTGGTGAGCATTTGGGAATTTCAATCAGTCTCTTTCTGCAATTTTCCTTTCACTTCATTATAATTATTTTTGGTTGTGTCATTAGAATTTCATTCTTAAAAATTACTCCTTTTTCTGTACATTTCAAAACTGCTCTCCCAAAACCTAAGGTATGTGGTTGACTGAGACCTGCTATCTTTTCCCCTGCCATGAAGTCTAAGATACCTACAAGGTGGGGGGAAGGGAGAGAGAGATAAAGAAAATGATTTTAGCAGTTAAAGATGCAATGATGGAGGTTAGGAGAGAGATTAAAGCTATATTAATAGATCTGAGAATAATCAGTGCAGAGATAATAATTTAATCTAACTGATAATAGTTAACAAGGATAGACCTGACCTCAGGAGTCATGATTCCAAATCTTCATTATATACAATGAGGAAACCAGTTCTAAAGCCTTGGCCTTTGTCCAAGGAAAAAAAGACAATCGTTTCCTCCAATAGGAGACTTTTCTTGTCTCCCCTCTCATCTTGCAATTATCAACTCCAATTCTATTCTATCTATCATCAGGCACTCTCCCTGTCCTACCAGTACCCCTTTCTCCTACCTAAGAGAAAAGTAAATACTTGCCAGAGGTCCTTTAAATTTTCCAATATAGAGCAAATTTCCTGCCTTGGGACAAAGTTTTTTTTTTTTTTATGTTTTTGCAAGGCATTGGGGTTAAGTGGCTTGCCCAGGGCCACACAGCTAGATAATTATTAAGTGTCTGAGGCGGTATTTGAACTCAGGTACTCCTGACTCCAGGGCCAGGTTCTCCTTCTAGGTTCTAGGTTCTCCTTATTGATCAGAATTCAGTCTAAAATGTAGGTTTGAGTCCTCTGCTTTTTGAGAAAAGAAGTGGCCATTAAGCCATTAAGTATAAATATCAAATGGTTCCGAAACTTCAAATGATGGAAACTAAAAAAAAATTAAATTTGGTCACTAAAAGGTGGTCTCTGATTGAGCAATTTCCAAAAAGTCATAGGAATACAGATCATATTGCAAGGGAACAAGCAGACAGTGGGTGATAAGAAAATGAAGGTTATCTTTTCAAGATATGAACTACTTTTCATAACATGTAGGAAGGAAAAGTGGGAAATATTCTTGTTTATTTACTAGGGACAAAAAATGAATTTATACATTTTAGAAAAATTGAAGCAATATTGATACATAAATGGGTCTCTGGGTGAAACCAAAGACCCTAGTTTGAATATTGTCCCAGATAATTCTTTGCTGTGTTAACCTGGTCAAGTCACTTCACATCTCTCAATCTCAGTTTCCTCATATGTCAAATGAGGTAATAGTATGTACTCTCAATGTTGTTATTAGGGCCAAAAGATATTTACAAACCGTAAAGCATTGACAAATATTAGATATTATTATTACTACTATGCTATGAATACTGTGTATAAGATTTTACCTCATTCCTAGAGTTTTTCCTTCAAAATAATGCATTCTGATTTCTGATCTTTTAAGAGTAAAAGAGTCTTTCCTCATTTCCATATTTGAAAATGTATTCATTTTTCTCAAATCAGTATTAATCAATGGAAAGCAGCCTGGTCCATCTATCTAAATGGAACTGGATATATTGCTGTTGACGAAATTCCAAGATACAAATGTATTTAATTAAAAACTAGAATTCTCAAGCTTAAGAAAACCCCAAGAATATACATAGTCAACCCTCCAACTTATCACCAATTCATAAAAAGAAAGTTGTTTTCTATTTTCTTGAAAAGTTCTGAAAAAGAAATCAATTTCTCTACGTTCTATGATGATGTCCTCTGACCTTTACTGATAAGAATGAGCTAATAACTGTCCAACAACAACCTAATTTTTATTAACATTTTTCCATTGCTTTTTAAAAACTAGACAATCAATAATAATCATTCCATCTTGATTTGTAGCATTTGCCCCATTTCCAAGGTCTAAATGTTCACCCTGAAAATTTAACAATCTGTTATTAAAAGATACTTCAGGCAAAGCTCTAGTCTGCCCCTACTTAGACAAATAAAACACCCAGGATTTAGAGTGCCTCTCCTTTTGTGAACTATAACATTGAATGTCTGGATGTTCATTGTCCTGGTAATTATTAAGAAGAAAGAGATGAAGAGAAAAGTCATTTTAGGTCACCAATTTAATCAATGACACCCTCATTTCTGTCAAAGGAAGGCAAAGAGAGGATGCAGGGAAATAGTACTCTGTTAACAATGTTTATAGTCATTCTGACAAGCTGTAGGGTTTTTTTAAAAAGCTTAACTTCAAAGGGGGGAAATGATAAATAGATTAAACCCCAGCACATTGTTGATTCACACTTTCCTCTGGACCTGAGTCTTCATCTAATAGAGATTTGGAGCAGATTCTGTGCTCCTCCAGTTTCACAGCTAGAATCAATTTGGCAGAGCCACACAAAGTGTGAGAAACTAATAAGCTTGGTTCAACTTTAAAGTAGCTTTTGCGTCATTGTGTCCATTTTTTCCAAGAAATTTCACACCTTGATACAAATGACGGACTATAGGAAAGAGAAATTTAATGTTAATTAACATTTCCAAGGATAGTGGACATGTGCAAATGTAGCTTCAATCCTAGGTAAATTTTATGAGTTCTCAAATACAAATGAGTCTATCATGCTAGGAGGATGAAAGGAATAGTTCCATGGAAAGTAAACTCCTAATTTAATATATCTTGGAACTTGATGGATAGATTCAACAATGGTTAAGATATTGTTGATGGTTCAAGATATAATAAAAGGAATACCAATCAGGTTAATGATTACAAGCCCTTTAACATGAATTACAATAATCTATTAAATGATGCAGCAATATTTTACTATATCCTAAAACCCTGTTTCCACAACAATCTAACCGGAGAAGAGAAATTTCTGGGATAAAGGGAGAGATAAATATTCAAACTCTCCTGTTTGATGTGAAATAATTCATATTCATATGCATCTGATAATATATGTAAGCAATTTAACAGGAACATTTTGTGCTTTAGTGATTCATTTAACCATTTCCTCCAGGGGGCAAATAGTATATTCTCATCCAGATGTGTTGGGAGTTCAATGAATAAATCTGCAAACATCAAGAAAAGAGTCTAACCCCAAGAGTGTGGCTTAAATCAATAAAACTAAGAAAGTTCAGACCAAAGGGAGTTCCCCTGACCTTAACTCTCCTCACAATCAAAATAAAGATTTAAGAGGGTGACCCTGCCACCATCACCTATTACTAGTGAAAGAAAAAATACTATAACAGAATAGAGGAGGTCTAAGCACTTGTGTCTCTTTCATCAAAAAAAAAATTTCAAATGCTGACAGAATGTTTATTTTACTCAGAATCTTTCTGGGATACATACACCATTCCCACTGTGTCTGTCCCCCTGAAGCAAAGCATTGAAAAAAATACCTTCTTTCTCTACTTTAACATACTTTGGCTGAAAAGGACCACATCAAAACACATTTTGGCCATTCCAAAGTATCTTTTGGGTTACCGATACTCAATCACATTCCCTAGACATATCCTTGCCTGTCACTGAACTGCTCATTATTCTAGCTTCAAACACTACAGAGGATGAAATGTTTATACCTCACATGAGCAACTGGAATCCCAAAAAGTACCTTGCAAATAAAAGATGCAATTGAATACAAATAACACCTATTTCTTTCCCTAACACTATTTCACTCACCTTGTGGTCAAGATAATATGGGTAACCAAATATTTTTAAGTGTGTTTTAAATATACCATCCTCATCTAATACTGTATTTCAGTAGAAATATTTTCACTGACTGGGAAATTAGGTATCATCTCCCAAAAAACTATATGGGTCATATTTTACATGTTTATGTAGTGATTTAATGTTTACAAAACCACTGTCAGGACTTGGCAGGCATCATAATAATAAAAAAATATCCTACCTGAAGTAGAGAGGCAAAGGGGAAGTTTCAAATGGAATGTGTAGGCAAAGGTGAGATGAGGACAGAATTATAATAGGATTAGAGGTAAAGTCAATGGCTAGAGGTGCAGGTTCTAAAACAAAGGATCAGGATCATAGAACTAGGTTATTAAAGGATCTCTCCTTTTACAGATAAGAAAATTGAGGATCAGGGAATTTAAGTCATTCCCCCAGGATCACATAGATGAACATTTATCTTCTGACTGCAGAGTCAATGTTTTCCTTATTCCACTGCCTAGTAAAAATGCCTGAAAAAGAAGCTAATCTTTAGCCAATCATAGAATATTGAATGGACCTGAAACTATAACCATGTCCAAGATAGAGGTTTAGTAAAAAACAGGAGTGCAACCAAGTCCAAGAGGCAAGTGGATGGCAAAAATCCAACCTTTAATAGTCAATAATCAACAAAAATGTATTAAACATCTATTGCATGACAGGCAATCTGCTAAACACTGGTGATACAAAAAAAGACCCTCTCTACCTTCAAAATTACAGTCTATTGAGGAAGGCAGTAAACAAAAGGAAACTGAAAAGGGTGGTGGAGTTTAAACCAGTGGGTACCTGGTGACAGTACATGATGTTCACAGAGCTGAATCCAAGCAGAGCAGCTGAGGGAAAATTAAATTATCTGGAAAGTTCTGAGTCCTCTAACAAAGAATGATTTGAAAGGAATTTATTGCTTCACCTTCTAACCCTCCAATCAGAGGGAAGAGACAACTGAGAATGCTGAAGAAATATTGAGTATCAAAGCTGAGTCCTGGAGTCAGGAAGAACTAAATTCAAATCCAGTTTCACAAAAATTACTATTTGTATGACCCTGGTCGTATCACTTAACCCTGTTTGCCTGGAAATGAACTGGAAAAGGAAATGGCAAACTGCTCCAACATTTTTGCCATGAAAACCCCAGATGGGGTCTTGGAAAATCAGACATTATTGAAACAACTTAATAACCTCTAAAGAAGAGTTTTCAGTCAAGTCAGATACTAATGAATTTCAATCTTTAACTACTGAATTCTCTCAGCTAGAGGTTTACCACAACCCCTGAGGCCTTCACTCACTGACATTGTAACCAAGGACTCCATATGGTAGTCAGTGATAACTATTAAAAAAAAAAAAACATTCTCCTACCAAAAGAAATTACACATTTAGGGTCTCTAAGTCTTTCAGCATTCATATCTTTGGAGATGAAGGTCCTGTAACCATGACCTTAACAAATTTGGACAAATGCAAAGGGTCAGGGGCAGCTAGGTGGCACAGTGGATAAAGCACTGGCCCTGAAGTCAGGAGTACCTGGGCTCAAATCCGGTCTCAGACACTTAATAATTACCTAGCTGTGTAGCCTTGGGCAAGCCACTTAACCCCGTTTGCCTTGCAAAAACCTAAAAAAAAATAAAAATAAAAAAATGCAAAGGGTCTCCACTGCACTCATGCATAAGACCTGAAGGAGCTCTTGAACAAAGAGAGGAGAAAAACTAGAGACAATGTTTGTGGATGCTATTAACTACCTACATTGACCCAATGAGATTAGAATTGATTGTCATTCATTATTTGACCATCCAGCACATAAAGTACTTTTTTATAGAATTTAAGTTGTAATTTTAGAGCAAAAGGGACATTAAATATCTAAAATGTTGCCCCTTCTAATTTTACAGGTAGGATTTGAGATAAATGACTAGACCTGTCATTAGTACAGGAAACCTCAACATATGGAAACCCCCTCTTCCAAAGTAGGTCAGCATCTTCTCTGCAATAGTATTCGGCAGTTGTCTAGAACTCTGAGAAGTTAGTTAATTGACTAACCTAGGGTCACACAGCAATCTATGTATCAAAGGTGGAACTTCCTGGCTCTGAGGATAGCTTCCTAGTTAATATACCAGAGTGCCACTCTTATCTTTTATAAGATATACTTATAAGATAAATAAGATAAAATCCAGGGAATTCAGTGACTTGACCAAGGTATTAGAAGGCCTGGAACTCATTTCCAGTTCTCTTTCCACTACAACATGAATTCATTTTAATTCAAAATATTTTATGTAAATGAATGTTCAGTCTAGAAAATCATTGTAAAGTCACAATATCAGACAGGTTAAAGAAATAAATGAATGATAGAAATGATGACCTAGCTATTATAAGTTTTATTAATTGTGATTTTTAAATTTGGAACATTCTTATAGGAGAATTTTTTTAAAAACTATGTCATACAGACTTTTTTATAACGAAATGAAAAAGTGGTATAAAAGAAGAGGGAGGTTTTTCCCTTTCTCCCAGAGTCAGTACATGTTTTATGTAATAATATCATTTTATTGCATTTACAAATAATTCCAGGAAGAAGAAATAAAGTGAATGGACTGGTAATGAAAATAAAAATCAATAATAACACACTTTAATCAGAAATGAGAAAGCAGAAAAGAAAAATGGTTCAAAACAAATAAATGGAGGGAAGTGTTGGAAATGAATGTGAAAGGCAAAGAGATACAAGGAAATGAAGCCATCAAAGAAAACAGAGCAGAGGTTGTATCTGCAAAATAACCAACAAAGAAGCAGAAAAAAATACTATGAAAAACTGCTGTTCTGCTATATTACTTTATCCCCTTTATTATTCATTCCAGAAGAAGGTCTCATGGTCAACAGTTTACTATTACTTTTTTTCCGAGGGAAATAAAAAAATTCTTTGGTTCCACTGGTAACCTTGACTGTTGTTTCAACTCATAGAAGTTTTAAAATTTAATGGCTTTATGGTTGTGCCTACTTTTTCTAATCATATAAATTTTCTTTACCATTGTTGCTAGGTTGCTAGCATTGCTAGCACTCTAATGATGCCCTAGGGCAAAGAGTCATCCCTCAAATTTTAGTTATTACTCCATTGAAAAAAATATAATATTTGATGCTAGTAGAAAATAACTTTTGAAAAACCACTCCACTTATCCATTCCATATAACCAAGAAGGATGCAACCCAACACTGTGGGAAAAAAAAAGACCATTGCATTTAGAATCCAAGGTTCCTCAGTTCAAATCTGGAATTTGCTACTCCTTAGTTGTGTAAGTATGAACAAGCTTCTTCCCCTTTGAAGCATTTGATTAGATAATCTCTAAATTCCCTTCCAGCTGCAAATCTATGATTTTACATATTATAAATGAGTAATGTCAAACAACTGGGAAAAAAATTACTAATCCTACATAAAGACCACTGTTGACTACAGAGGAGACTTAGGAAAAAAACACATGTTAATATTATCCATGTTCCATTGAATTTTAATTTATTTTATTAGCTATGTCTTAATTATATTTTATTTTGATTGGGGCTGTACTTGCAAGTTGAGTGCTTGACATAAATCTATAAGGAGGAATCTTGCAAATTATTCTGGTTACAAAGGATTATTATCTGCTTTTTTTCCTCCTTCCTCACTCCAAAACAATTCAATGCACACAAAAAAGTTATTTAAAACAATGACTTTGCAAACACAATCACAAGATTCTCTCTCAAATTTTTAGAAAGGGCTTCAAATCTGTTTGCTTGTTTTTTGACAAGGTACTCTATGAAACAATAATATAAAGTAACCCAAGTAAACTAAGTTTCTCACAAGATTGGAAAGAGATCTATTGGTGAACATAGAACTCCAAGTGCGAAAACAGAGAGAGGAGACTTTCCAGGGATAGGTGTGTGAGATCAAGTATAGCTGAAGGCCCCAGATTAACTAGGATCAGGATTTGGGTGAGCTTCAAATTTAGAGAAAACACAGCAATACTGTGATAGGAGGTAGCTAGATAACACAATGGATGAAACTCTGGACTTGGAGTCTGGATGACCTAAGTTGCCATTCTATATCTGATTCAAATAACTCCATTATAATAGTCTATTGAGGAGAGGTCATGGAGGACCAAACCATTGTAGGATTACAGAAAATACCCTAATATATACTCTGGTAATCAGATTGGGGAAGAATCTATCTCAAAGAGTTGAGAGAAAAATAGGTAAAACTATACCAGGCAGCTATATGAGCACCTTAGGCTTTGAGTGTTTTGCATATATTATCTCGCTTAATGCTCATTAAATATTATTGTTCCCATTACCCAAAGAGGATAAATTAGGCCACAGTTACACAACTCATAATAAGCGCTACAGGTAGGATTCAAAGGTAGATCTGTCGTGATTTCAACTCCAGCACGCTGTACACTCTATCCCAATCTGAGATTTTATAAGAGAATCAGCTCAAATGGATAGGATGCTTGTCAAGAATTTAATTTCAATGACATGATATATGTGAATCCAGTGGGAGAAAGGGTGGAGAAAAAAAAGGAGCATCCTAAAGAGGTAGCTGTGAATGTACATGAAATTCATCAATAAATTCAAATTTAAATACATGTATATACATTCAAATATATATTAATTAGATAAATTGATTAATATTAATTAATCATATATTTAAATTTAAACTTATTGATATATATATGTAAACTAAGTAATCAAGGGCCAGTTTCTGAAAATGATTACAGAAGAGTGACAGAGTCTTATAAGAATATTATTAAGTGCACTATATTGCATAACAAGTTGAAATTTGCTAAGGATGCTAAGGATGACAGAAAGGACCTCTTTTTAAAAGATATCTTGGTGAACAAGAGGAAGAACAAAGAAGATCCAGCACAGCTACCTGGAGGCATTTGTCATGAAGATGATGACAAGGATGATGATAATGATGACCCTGATCAATATATAATAAAGAGAGAAGACAAAGTTCTTCAACTTTCATTTGGCTTTTCTTTTCCCTATCAAAAAGAATTGTCTTCAGACTGGGGAATATAAAACAAAATGTTTAACATATGAAATTCAATTTCCAGATAAATTAGGATATATAAAGGTGGTTTTCCTAAGTTCAAATCAAACCATGTGCTAGAATACTGAAAAAACTGATAATTGAGATTACTAGACCACTTGTCAGTGATGTTTAAATAGTAAGGAAGCATGGTAGAGGTACCACTCTCCTCTGAAGATAAACAAATGTCTCAATTTTGAGAAAAAAAGGAGGGAATATCCTTCAAGTTTCAGACCAGAGGTCCTGACTTTGATTTCTGTCAAAATTCTAGAATATATTATTAAAGGAATGGTTCATGGGAATTTAGAAACAGAAATTAGCATGGCATCACTGAGAACAAATTGTGCCACATTATCCTCATTTCTTTTTCCAATAAAATTCCAGAGGGTAAATAAGGATAATACTGTATATACATGTCCCAAAAGTCTTAGTGTAGTTTTAAATTTTAATAACTTTAGTTGTATTAATTCTATAAACTTACAATAAGCAGTATTTGAAAGGTTAAGTACTCCATTTTTATATTTCCTATTAAATTTCAATATAATCACCATCTTTTCTTAAGCAGTGCAAAAGTAATCTTTTGAACTTTGTAAAAATCTCATTAGTTGCTGTTTAGTTATTAAAAGGATTGCATATGTATAATCTTAGCCTGAAGATCATCTTAAAAAAAAGATTCTAATGCATACGTAATGGTCTAAAGAAAAGAAAATTAAAATAAACAGAATTAAATACTAATTAAGAAATACTATGGGGGTGGCTAGATAGCACAGTAGATAAAGCACCAGCCCTGGAGTCAGGAGTACCTGGGTTCAAATCCAGTCTCAGAAATTTAATAATTACCTAGCTGTGTGGCCTTGGACAAGCCACTTAACCCCATTTGCCTTGAAAAAAACTAAAAAAGAAAAAAGAAAAGGAAAGGAAACTGAAAAAAAAGTGCTAAGAAAAAGAATTGGAAGAAGAATAAATATCTTAGGGGGGAAAAAATGATAAAACCTTACCTGAAACCTTACCCTGAAAATTAGTGAAATAACAGAACTCATTGACCCTAAAAGATAAGAGACAGAAGTACAAAATCAAAAAAACATTCAATCAAAAGAACATATAAAGTATCTCTTATCAAAAACAACACACTAAAAATAAGTCAAGGAGAGATCATTTAAGAACCATCATATTCCCTGAAAACAATGACTAAACAAACAATCTGGATACCATATTTCAAGAAATCATGAAAAAAAATCTTACCAGATATATTAAAATGAGAGAAAAATATGAAAATGAAAAGGAGCCAATAGTCACCTCATAAAAGAAACCTCAAAATGAAAATATCCAGGATCCACATAGATAAAATCAAGGGCTTCCTAGTCAAGAAAATATATATCACAAGCAAGTAGAAAGAATTCAAGTACCAAGAAATTATAGTCAAGATCAAATAAGACTATTCTCTAATTTCCCATAAAAAGAGAAAATTTTGTAATGCAATATTCCAAAATATGAAAACTTATACTAACCCTGCAAAATTGAGTTAGATTTCTGAAAAGGAAAATTTTACCTTTGCTCAAATAGAGAACTTTCAGGCATTCTTAATGAGGAAATAAAGGATAAAGAGAAATCTTGAACATATTCAAAGGAATTGAGGAAAATCTAGAAACTTAAAAATCTTGAGGAATTAGAAAGGGCTAAACAATGAGGGAAAGGCATCCATTTTAATGGAGGAGAGAGGTAGAATGACAGGTGTTCCTTATGTTTTCCTCAAAGATCACACCAACAGTTCTCTTTCCAATCTTGTGAGAAGCTTAGGTTGCCTGGGTTAATTTATATTATTGTTTCATAGAGTGCCTTGTCAAAAAACAAGCAAACAGATTTGAAGCCCTTTCTAAAAAGGGGCTTCTTTTCTTGATTAAATTAGTTTTGTTTATATAAGAAAATTTTCACTTTAAATAATCAAAATTATTCATTTTACACTTCAACAATGCTTTTACTTTAAAACCTAGCTTAAGATCTGATCCTGCTGAATTTCTTACCTTGACATCTTTTTTCTCTAGTTTCTTTCTGACCTTTTATTATTTCATGTGAACTTCATTATTATTTTCCTAATCAGTAAAATAATTTTAGTTATTTAATTGAAATAGCATTGAATAAATAGATTTAGGTAAAAATGTAAATTCTTATTAAATTGACTTTCCAATTATTTAAATTGACTTTTAATAAAAAGTGTTTTATGTTTATGTTCATGTAGTTCCTGTTTTGACAGGCATACTATCAACTATTTTTAACTCTAGTTATTTTAAATGGTCTAAAATAATATTGTGTAATATTGGCGGCATTTAGTATAGTTTCCTTATTTTTCTCATTTAATTAAGTCTATTTTAGCTTTAACTTGTCTGAGATCATGATTATTACTCCTGCTTTTTTTACATAAGTTCTCATTATCCCTTTATTTTATCTTTTTGTATATGTCTTATTTTAGTTTCCTGAAAGCAACATATTGTTGAATTCAAAGATAGGAGATGGAAGAGCATTTATGAGGAAGAGAAAGAGAAGACCAATTTGACTAGATCATAGAATATAGGAGAAGGGAATAAGATCCAGGAAAGCCAGAAAGATAGGTTGGGGCCATGTTGACGGCTTTTAAAGGGAAAAAGAAGAGCTTATATTTTATCCTAGAAGCAATTGGAAGTCACTGGACTTAGTTGAGCAGGGGAATCACTTAGCAAAGATTGAGCCTAAAGAAAATTACTTTGCTATTACTTTGATGGTGTAAGATGGTAGTGAGAGACACAAGGCAGGAATAACAAATAGGAGGTTGTGGTAACAATATACATAAGAGTTTGTGAGACTCTGAACAAAGGTGAGAACTTAGAGGGGGAGTGAAGATGTCAAATTGCAAGAGATTTTTGTCAAGGTAAATACATCAAGATTTGACAACTAATTGAATCTTTGGAGTGAAGAAGGATGAAAAGTCAAGAATAATTCTAAGGTTGAAAAGCCAGAAGACTGAAGAAATTGTGGTGTTTCAAAAAAATAGGGAAGTTTTGAAGAGAGGAGAATTCTGGGGAAAGTATAAATCTTTTTACCATGGTAATATTGAGTTTGAGAACTCTCTTGGATACCCAATTTGAAACGTCCAAAAGGCAATTGGTAATCCAAGCTCTGAAGGTCAATGGGGCCAGATATGGAGATCTAAGTATCAGATGCCTAGATATGATACTTAAACCCCTGGGAGCTGATAAGGTAACCAAGAAAGATTAGAGAGGGAGAAGAGAGAGGTCAGGACACTGGAGAAGAGTTGGGGTTATTAACTGGACAATATCAGCAAAAGAGACTTAGAAGAAACAGTCAGATAGGATGTGATTCAAGAGAGGGGCATGACATGAAAACTCAAGAAAGGAAAGAATATCTAGGAACACAGAATGGTTAACAATGTCTCATATCAAGGCAGCTAGGTGGTGCAGTGGATAGAGCACTAGACCTGGAGTCAGGAGTACCTGAGTTCAAATGAGGCCTCAGACACTTAATAATTGCCTAGCTGTGTGGCCCTGGGCAAGTCACTTAACCCCATTGCCTTGCAAAAAAGAAAAAGAAAACAGACAAAAAAACTGTCACATATAGCAGAAAGATTTAGAAGAATTAGATGAGAGAAGTCCATCAGACTGCATAGCATTCCACAATTAAAGGGCACTTACTTTGTTTTCAGTTCTACTGAAAACATTGCTTTAATACATTGATGTATATCATACTTTTATTTCTATATTTGATTTCTTTGGGGGTATATGCCTAACAGTGGAATCTGGGATCAATAGATGTTTTAATCTTTTTTTTTTTAATGAATTCCTTTCTAGAATGTTGAAAAGAATTCACAGCCACACTAACAAAGTTTTGGCATGCCTTTTTTCCCCACCCCCTCTCCTACATTGACCATTACCATATTTTGTCATCTTTTACACCCCATTATTGGGTGTGAATTTAAATCTCATAGTAATTTTGATTTACATGTCTTTTACTTTTAATGATAGGAGCAATCTTTCCTATTTTTTAATAACTTGCTATCCTTCTTTTAAGAACTGTTTGTTCATATTCCATGATTACTTATCCATTGGGTAACAACTACCCATTAGTTTCATATATAGATATAGATATAGATATAGATATAGATATAGATATAGATATAGATATAGATACCTTTCATAGATAGATAGATAGATAGATAGATAGATAGATAGATAGATAGATAGATAACCCTTATCAATACACGTAACAGGAAGATTTTTTCCAATTAAGTATCCCCTTCTTATCCTAATTGTATTGATTTTGTTGGTGCAAAAGTTTGTCACTTCACGTGATTAAATGATCTATTTTATCTTTTGTAATTATCTCTAATTCTTGAGCAAATCAAATGGTTTCTTTTTCTATTAGCAAAAAAAAGAACAATGGGATTTTTTTATGTGATTACAAGATGTCATCTACAGTAGAATATCATCCATGATTTCTTTCTCAAATCTTCATCAAGAATGTTCCTATTACATAGAGACAAATTTTTTTATAAATATTTTTGAAAAGATGGAGAAAACAAGAAGATGGTTCTTGGTAGTTCCACAACCATCTCTTTCAGTTATTATAGCATCTAACATTTTTCACACATTTGCTATTCTTCCTTCTTTTGGATAGCTTGACCATTAATATTTCAACCCCTTTCTAACTGACTTCCAATACAGAACCTTTCTATGTATGCCTGATCTTCTCCAACTGCACTTCCTATCTGTTTTCTACTTGCTCAGAACACTGGTTATTATTGCATAAGAGTACAAACGTGATGACCTAACTGTCATTAATAAAGAAAACCATTTCTGTAGAAACTTTTACTCAGAAATTTCTTCTGATCATTATTTTCTTTTTTTTTTTAGGTTTTTGCAAGGCAAATGGGGTTAAGTGGCTTGCCCAAGGCCACATGGCTAGATAATTATTAAGTGTCTGAGGCCAGGTACTCCTGACTCCAGGGCCAGTGCTCTATCCACTGCACCAACTAGCCACCCGATTATTGAAGGAAAATTCCTTCCAGTATTATACTTATCCCTTGACAAACCTTCTCTAAAGTTCTTTTCTCTACATTGATTCTTGATTTTTATGAAATGAAACTAATAATCTTCCACCACTGAATAAGAAAATGAAGTTTTCTTATAAGTAAGTTCTCTCGAGCCTGTATGAGGATGTACCTTCCTCACGAATTTACCTTCCCCCCCCCCCCCCCGCCTCTCCGGACATTCCATAGGTGATTTGGCCACATCCCAAAGACTCCAGGAGCCAGCCACTCCTTGGAATACACAGGTAGTACTGGGGAGAACTGGCTATTCTCACAGTATTGACCTGATTCAAAGTAAAATCTTCCAGCCCCCTATGGCATTTCCTTGAAGTCTTCAAACTGGTAGACTTGTAGACTTTTCCCATATTACTGTTAAAGGAACTCCCTCCCAACTAAGGGAATCCCTCCCAACTAAATTAGCAATTAGCCTTCTTTGTTCTCCACTGATAAATACTCTGAGGCTCCAAGCATTGGCGGGAATCTCACCCATGGAGAGTTGATTCTGCCTGGGGCTTTTCTTTCTCTCTCTCTCTCTCTCTCTCTCTCTCTCTCTCTCTCTCTCTCTCTCTCTCTCTCTCTCCTTCTTTTTTTCTTTCTTTCTTCCTTTCTTTCCCAAACCGGGACTTAACAGAAAGGATGGAAAAGAACACGGGATCCCCCCAGCCATGGACTGTTCAGAGTTGGTGCTCCCCTGAATTGGTGATGTTATCTTTATCTTTTTCTTCTACTTTGATTATAGTATTACTAACCCGTTGTCTTTAATGTATTGGTTGCTGTATTGGATGTTATTGTAATCAATCTATTCCTTGCTTGTGTTGTGTAATTAAAATACTTCCATTCTCATGAGTGTCAGGGAGAGTGTCATTTGCAGGAACAAATCCGAACTTCATTTAAAATCACAATACAACCAGCAACAACAATAATTTTTTTTTGGGGGGGTTGGGGGGGGGGGTTGGGGGGGTTGCAAGGCAAATGGGGTTAAATGGCTTGCCCAAGTCCACACAGCTAGGTAATTATTAAGTATCTGAAGCCAGATTTGAGCTCAGGTACTCCTGACTCCAGGGCCGGTGTTTTATCTACTGTGCCACCTAGCCTCCCACAACAGTAATGTTTTGCAAATAAGTTATATACTAAATTGGTATTCCCTTTGACTGTCATATCTCCACTCCTAACAAGATCATGTTTTCTATAATAGTGATTTCTAGGCTTCTTTGGTATTTTCTTTGTATTAATCAATTTGCACTGAAATAAATTAGCTCTTAGGATATAGTAATAGTCTACATTCCTATATAGAAGAGATGGAATGAATCTATAAGCCATTCTTCAAATATACTTATACTTCTCGCTCTTCCTGGTTCTGATTAACTATGGAGGAATTTTGGAGAAAGTTTCTGGCCATATATGACTCAGGAATAATGAGTTTATACTCAGATGATAAGGAATCCCCGAACTGACTGTAGAACTAAAGAAGATGACTCACTGGACATGTTAAAAGTGGAGATAGTTTCTAGCAGATTTCTTTTAGCTATGATTTTTCCAGATAATATGATATGATTCCAGCAAGGAATGAAGAAGGATGAATCCTTCTCTACCCTATATCACTTTCACTTCACCTACCTAACAGCCAGTATCAGGGGATGCAATTAGGTGATCTTGGTCTTAACCCCCTGGTTTCCTTTGTCTTTTTTTTTTATTTATTATTTCCTTATCTTAGCTGAATGTGTTCACCCCAAATAAATATGGCCAGGTTTAAAAACAATATGGTGAGTTAGAATAGTCTGATGGCTTTAGGCCCATGAGATTAGAACTAGTTGGTGGCAGGGATTCTTCTACACTGGAGAAGTCAGCCTCCAACAAGAAGAGAATTGATCCAAGTTTAATCATTTAAAAGGCAGAGATGTTTGAACAATGTCAGATTGAAATGATATGTAGTATGTTGATTCATCAGTACTGTAAACTGCTTTTAAGTTCTGATAAGGTTAAGTATTAACCTCCCAATAGATTGCTTTAGTAGTCTTAATTTAAGTTCCTGAATCCTGTTTATTTGCTTCTGTTAATGCATGTCTCTGAGTGGTTAGCATTCCTTTTATACCTATAAATAAATTATCTAAACATTTTGAATTTTGCATGGAGCACATATTTTTCCACTTTCTTTCTTTAGACCTAGATGTTAGTTGTAAATAAAATCATTGCTGGGACAACAGAATGAGGGAATTAACAAGCTGAAGAATATGAAAAGAGGAATCTAATATCCCTAAGTAGAGGTTCCCTCAGAACTGAATCCAGAGAGTAAATGATGGCTGGATATGTAACAGGAATGGTACCACAACTCCTCCAGACCCAACAGCAATTACTTAAGGCTAGACATGTTTTTTTCTTTTATCTGTTTCCATATTCCATGGGTTAATAACTTGCTTTAATAGGTCAGTTTGGAGCTATTACAATTGTGCATGTATTTTTTCTCATTTTTATGATCTCTTTTAATGTAGTATTGAGTTTTAACTTTTGTTCTAACAAGGCAATATGAATAAACAAAACTCTAAAATGACATTATAAATCACAGGAGTTCAAATTTAAAGTTGGAAGGTGTCATTCCATCCACTCATTTTACAAGTAAAGAAAATGAGCCCTGGAGAGAGGAAGTGATTTGCCTAAATCATTCCAAAATATTAGAATTATAAGATTCAGCTCAGTCTCAATCTGTTTTAAGTCAAAAGACCTGTTCTCCAGAAGGAACACCTTGGGAAAAAATGTTCCAACTTAGTCACAATCCAACCAAACTTGGGGGGGGGGGGAGAATGATTATGGGAAGAGGAAAATTTCCAATTTTAGATAGTTTTTTGAAATAAATGTGTTTTCAGATGAGGGGGAGGGCGGAGCCAAAATAGCAGCATAAGAACAGCCTTTCCTCGGAGTTCTCTCAAAAATATTCCAAAAACCTTAAACTTATGGCTCCAACTAAATTTCTGAGAGACAGAACCCATAGAAAGATCAAGTGAGGTAATTCTCCAGCCTCAGGTAGCCTGGAAAATCATGGGGAAACTCTGTTCCATGGGGATGGAGGGGGCAGCAGCACAACCAGGATTATCACACCAGAGTGAAGAATTGAGGAGCATCAGTCTGGCCAGAATAGCTTGTTGGGAACCTAGGTACCTGGTTCCCAGGGGATCCAGCAGCAGGAGCAGTTTCCTGACCTGGCAACCCAGGGAACACCAAGTACACCTTGGAAGATCAGCAGGGAAAGCTCTGCTGGAGTGATTGGGAGCCAGCATGACCCTCAATGCAGCCAGATCCCAAGAAACAGAAGCAGATGCACAGAACCCCCGAGAAGCAAGCTGACTAGCAGCTGAAACCCCAGTGCTCAGCCCTCAGAAGGTAAGGGGGTGGGGGGGGGAATAGAGAGGTCTCTTCTCTGGCCCTGGGACAGGGGACTCTTGTGCTTTGATAATATTCAGACCTGGTCGCAGTCTGGGGCCCCCATAGAGCTCATTGCCATCCACAGACCAGACACACGCAAGAGGGCACTCAGAGACTCACAAACTGAGGTCTTTGAAGGGTGTCCCAATAATTTCAAATGTTCAGGAAGCACCCCCAAACCAGGCACAGGCTGGGGAAATGAGCAAGCAGAAAAAAAAAGAAACCTGTCTATAGACAATTACTTTGGTCCAAAGGAGGATCAAAACACACAATCAGAAGATGAGGAAATTCCAGATTCTGTATCTAAATTCTCCAAAAAATATAGAAGTTAGTCTAAGGCTACTTCAGAGCTCAAAAAAGATTTTGAAAATCAAATAAAGGAGGTAGAGGAAAAATTGGGAAGAGAAATGAGGGAGATGCAGGAAACACATGAAAACCAAGTCAAGGAAATCCAAAAATGCTGAAGAAAATAACAAACTAAAACCTAGCTTAGGTCAAATGGGAAAAAACAGTTCAAAAAGTTAATGAGCAGAAAAATACCTTAAAAAGGATAATTGGCCAGATGGAAAAGGTCAGATGAAAGCTCTCTGAAAAAAACAAACCCTGGGGTGGCTAGATGGTGCAGTGGATGGAGCACCAACCCTGGAGTCAGGAGTACCTGAGTTCAAATCTGGCCTCACACACTTAAGAATTACCTAGCTGTGGCCTTGGGCAAGCCACTTAATCCCATTTGCCTTGCAAAAAACTAAAAAAAAAAAAATCCTTTAAGTGTAGAATGGAGCTAAAGGAAGCTAATGACTTTGTGAAAATCAAGACACAATAAAACAATACCAAAAAAATGAAGAACTAGAAGAAAATGTGAAATATCTCATTGAAAAAACAACTTACAGGCAGCTAGGTGGCACAGTGGCTAAAGCACCGGACCTGGAGTCAGGAGTACATGGGTTCAAATCTGGTCTCAGACACTTAAAGATTACCTAGCTGTGTGGCCTTGGGCAAGTCACTTAACCCCATTTGCCTTGCAAAAAAAACCTAAAAAAAAAATATTCAGAAAACAGATCCAGAAGAGACAATTTTAAAATTATTGGGTTATCTGAAAGTCATGATCAAGAAAAGATCCTTGAGTTCATTTTTAAAGAATTTCTACAGGAAAATTGCCCTGACATCCTAGAAGCAGAGGGCAAAATAGAAACTGAGAAAACCCACCAATCTCCTCCTGAAAGAGATCCAAAAAAAAATAACCCCCAGGAATATTATAGAGAAATTCTAGAACTCCCAAGTCAAAGAGAAAATGCTACAAACAACCATAACAAAACAATTCAAATATTGTGATGCTGCAGTCAGGATTACCTAGGACTTAGCAGCATCTACATTAAGGGCTCATAGGGCTTAGAATATAATATTCTGGAAGGCAAAAGGGTTTGAATGCAACCAAGAATCAACTACCCAGCAAAACTCAACATCCTTTTCCAGGGAAAAAGATGGACTTTCTTTTTTTTTAATTTATTTTTATTAAAGATATTATTTGAGTTTTACATTTTCCCCCAATCTTGCTTCCCTCCCCCTCCCCCCCACAGAAAGCACTCTGACAGGCTTTACTTTGTTTCTATGTTGTACCTTGTTCCAAATTGAGTGTGATGAGAGAGAAATCATATCCTTAAAGAGAAGAGAAGTCTAAGAGGTAACAAGATCAGACAATAAGCTATCGGGTTTTTTTTTTCTAAATTAAAGGGAATAGTCCTTGCACTTTGTTCATACTCCACAGCTCCTTATCTGGATACAGATGGTACTCTCCTTTGCAGACAGCCCAAAATGATTCCCGATTGTTGCACAGATTGAATGAGCAAGTCCTTCAAGGTTGAACATCACTCCCATGTTGCTGTTAGGGTGTATAGTGTTTTTCTGGTTCTGCTCATCTCACCCAGCAACAGTTCATGCAAATCCCTCCAGGTTTCCCTGAAATCCCATCCCTCCTGGTTTCTGATAGAACAATAGTGTTCCATGATATACATATACCACAGTTTGCTAAGCCATTTCCCCAGTTGAAGGACATTTACTGGATTTCCAATTCTTTGCCACCACAAACAGGGCTGCTATAAATATTTTTGTACAAGTAATGATTTTACCCTTTTCCCTCATCTCTTCAGGGTATATACCCAGTAGTGGTACTGCTGGGTCAAAGGGTATGCACATTTTTGTTGCCCTTTGGGCATAATTCCAAATGGCTCTCCAGCAGGGTTGGATGAGTTCACAGCTCCACCAACAGTGTAACAGTGTCCCAGATTTCCCACATCCCTTCCAACAATGATCATTATCCTTCCTGGTCATACTGGCCAATCTGAGAGGTGTGAGGTGGTACCTCAGAGAAGCTTTAATTTGCATTTCTCTAATAATTAATGATTTAGTGCATTTTTTCATATGGCTAGGGATTACTTTGATCTCCTCATCTCTCAATTGCCTTTGCATATCCTTTGACCATTTGTCAATTGGAGAATGGCTTTTTGTTTTAAAAATATGACTCAGTTCTCTGTATATTTTAGAAATGAGTCCTTTGTCAGAATCATTAGTTGTAAAGATTGTTTCCCAGTTTACTACATTTCTTTTGATCTTGGTTACATTGGTTTTATCTGTGCAAAAGCTTTTTAATTTAATGTAATCGAAATCATCTAATTGGTTTTTGGTGATGTTTTCCAACTCTTCCTTAGTCATAACCTGTTGCCCTTTCCATAGATCTGACAGATAGACTAGGCCTTGATCTTCTAATTTGCTTTTACTATTGTTTTTTATATCTATGTCCTGTAACCATTTGGATCTTATCTTGGTAAAGGGTGTGAGGTGTTGGTCTCATCTAAATTTCTTCCATGCTAACTTCCAATTTTCCCAGGAATTTTTATCAAAGAGGGAGGTTTTATCAAAATTTCCAGACTCTTTGGGTTTATAAAACAGCAGATTACTATAATCATCTCCTGCTTTTGCACCTAGTCTATTCCACTGGTCCACCACTCTATTTCTCAGCTAATACCAAACAGTTTTCATGACTGATGCTTTATAATATAATTTTAGATCGGGTAGGGCTAAGCCACCTTCTTTTGCACTTTTTTTTCATTAAGCTCCTGGCAATTCTTGACTGCTTATTTCTCCATATGAATTTACTTACAATTTTTTCTAACTTGTTAAAGTAATTTTTTGGAGTTTTGATTGGTAGGGCACTGAACAGATAGTTAAGTTTTGGTAGAATTGTCATTTTTATTATATTAGCTCTACCTATCCATGAGCAGTTGATATTCGCCCAGTTATTTAAATCTAATTTAATTTGTGTGAGAAGTGTTTTATAATTGTTTTCAAAAAAGATTCTGAGTCTGTCTTAGGAAATAGACTCCCAAATATTTTATATTGTCTGAGGTTACTTTGAATGGGATTTCTCTTTCTAGCTCTTCCTGCTGTTTCTTGATAGACATATATAGAAAAGTTGAGGATTTATGAGGGTTTATTTTATAACCTGCAACTTTGCTAAAATTTCTAATTGTTTCCAGTAGTTTTTTTAGATGATTTCTTGGGATTCTCTAGGTAGACCATCATGTCGTCTGCAAAGAGTGAGAGTTTTGTCTCTTCCTTCCCAATTCTAATTCCTTTAATTTCTTTTTTTTCTCTAACTGCTGATGCTAACATCTCTAATACAATATTGAATAGTAGTGGTGATAATGGGCACAATTGTTTCACCCCTGATCTTATTGGGAATGCCTCTAGCCTCTACCCATTGAGTATAATGCTTGTTGATGGTTTCAGATAGATACTGCTAATTATTTTAAGGAACAGTCCATTTACTCCTACACTCTCTAGTGTTTTTAATAGGAATGGATGCTGTATTTTGTCAAAAGCTTTTTCAGCATCTATTGATATGATCATATGATTTCTTATAGGTTTGTTGTTGATATAATTGAGTATACTAACAGTTTTCTTAATATTGAAGCAACCCTGCATTCCTGGAATAAATCCTACTTGATCATAATGTATTATCCTAGTGATGACTTGTTGTAATCATTTTGCTAAGATTTTATTTAGGATTTTTCCATCTATATTCATCAGAGAGATAGGTCTATAATTTTCTTTCTCTGTTTTAACTCTTCCTGGTTTAGGTAACAGTACCATATTGGTTTCATAGAAAGAGTTAGGCAGAGTTCCATCTTTCCCTATTTTTCCAAGGAGTTTATATAGGATTGGAACCAATTGTTCCTTAAATGTTTGGTAGAATTCACCTGTGAATCCATCAGGCCCCGGAGATTTTTTTTTTAGGGAGCTCAGTAATGGCTTGTTGAATTTCTTTTTCTGAGATAGGTTTGTTTAGGTATTTAATCTCTTCTTCATTTAACCTGGGCAACTTATATTTTTGTAAATATCCATGCATTTCACTTAGATTATCAAACTTATTGGCATAGAGTTGGGCAAAATAATTTTGAATTATTACTTTAATTTCCTCCTCATTGCTGGTGAGTTCACCTTTTTCATTTATGATGCTAGCTATTTGGTTTTCTGCTTTCTTTTTTTAATCAAATTGACCAGAGGTTTATCAATTTTATTGGTTTTTTTTCATAATACCAACTTTTGGTTTTATTTATTAATTCAATAGTTTTTTGCTTTCAATTTTATTAATTTCTCCTTTAATTTTTAGAATTTCTAATTTGGTACTTAATTGGGGATTTTTGATTTGTTCTTTCTCTAATTTTTTTAGTTCCATGTTTAGTTCATTGATTTCCCCTTTCTCCAATTTATTCATATAAGCATTTAGAGCTATAATATATCCCCTGAGAGTTGCTTTAAATGAATCCCATAGGTTTTGGTATGTTGTTTCATTATTATCATTATCCAGGATAAATTGGTTAATTCTTTCTATAATTTGTATTTTGCTCCACTTATTTTTTAAAATGAGGTTATTCAGTTTCCAATTTGCTCTGGATCTATATCTCCTTGGCCCAATATTGCATATGACTTTTATTGCATTGTGATCTGAGAAAGATGTATTCACTATTTCTGCCTTTCTGCAGTTGATCATTAGGTTTTTATGTCCTAGTACATGGTCAATTTTTGTATAAGTTCCATGTACTGCAGAGAAAAAGGTATATTCCTTTCTATCCCCATTCAGTTTCCTCCATAAATCTACCATATCTAATTTTTCTAACAATCTATTTATCTCCCTAATTTCTTTCTTGTTTGTTTTATGATTTGATTTATCTAGATCTGATAGTGGGAGGTTGAGGTCTCCCACTAGTAGAGTTTTGCTGTCTATGTCTTCCTGTAATTCTTTCAGCTTGTCCTCTAAGAATTTGGATGCTGTCCCACTGGGTGCATATATATTCAGTATTGAAATAACTTTATTGTCTATGGTACCTTTTTGGATATAGTTTCCTTCCTTATCTCTTTTAACGCTATCTATTTTTGGTGCTGCTTTGTCTGAGATAAGGATTGCTACCCCTGCTTTTTTTTACTTCAGCTGAAGCAAAATATATTTTGCTCCAACCTTTTACCTTTACTCTATATGTATCTCTCTGCTTCAAATGAATTTCTTGTAAGCAGCATATTGTAGGATTCTGGTTTTTAATCCACTCTGCTATTTGCTTATGTTTTAAGGGAGAGTTCATCCCATTCACATTCAAGGTTATGATTACTAATTCTTTATTGCCCTCCTTGCTATCTTCCCTCTGTTTGTATTTTCCCCCTTTCCCCCCCTTTTATCCATATTCCCCAGTCTTTTGTTTCTGAAAACCACCCCCTTCAGTGTGTTTGCCCTCCTATATCACACCTTCCCCTTTCTTTCCCCTTTCCCTTTTTCCCTTTTCCCTTCCCTTCCTTTTATTATTTTCCCTTATTTCCCCCACTCCCCTTCCCTTTCTCCATCCCCCCTCCCCTTTTCTCCTTTTAATACTTGAAAGGTTAGATGTTTTATAAGTTAACTGATTATGTGTAGGTTGACTTTAAGCCAAGTCTAATGAGGAGAAGATTCAGGTGTTTCTCCTCTGCTCCCTTCTTCCCTGCTAATACCATAGGTTTTTGTACCTCTTAGTGTAATGAGATTTATACCATTCAATCCGCTCCCTCCTCCCATCTCTTTCCTGTCCCCCTTTTTAGGGCAGTAGTATTTTTTTTAGATCATTCTATCTAACTCATAGAAAATTCTGAGTGTCTGTCCCTTCTAGTTCTCTATATTCTATCGAATAGAGTCAAAATTCCTGAGAGTTATCAGAGTCTTTCTCCCAAATGGGGTTAAAGCCAATTACATCCCATTAGATAGTAGTCTCATGGATAGGTCATGAATGTCCATAGTTTCTGGCTAGGTGTATTCTCTCTGTTAGAGTTACATTTCTCAAGGTTTATGAGAGTCTTTTTTTTACCCCCATGCTGGGATATAGTCAGTTTCAACTAACTTACTGGATTGCATTTTTTTTCTTTTACCACCACCACCCCCTTTTTTTTTACCTTTTCATGTGTCTCTTGAACCTCTTCTTTGATGTCTAAATTTTCTTTTTAGCTCTGGTCTTTTCATCAGAAATTTTTGTAATTCTTCCATTTCGTTAAATTTCCATCTTTTTCCCTGGAAGAGAAGGCTCAGCTTTGCGGAAAGTAGATTCTTGGCTGCATTCCAAGCTCCCGTGCTCTTTGAAATATCTCGTTCCAGGCCCTTCGATCCCTTAATGTTGATGCAGCCAGGTCCTGCGTGATCCTTACTGTGGCTCCTTGATATGTAAATTGTTTCTTTCTGGCTTCTTCCAGGATTTTCTCTTTTATCTGATAGCTCTGCAGTTTGGCCACAACATTCCTTGGTGTTTTCATTTTAGGATCTTTTTCTGGTGGGGATCGATGTACTCTTTCAATAACTACTTTGCCCTCCGATTCCATGATAACAGGGCAGTTTTCCATCACTAGATCCTGTAATATTAAGTCCAGGATTTTTTTCTCTTCAATGTTTTCAGGAAGTCCTATAATTTTCAGGTTTCCCCTCCTCGATCTATTCTCAAGGTCAGTGGTTTTGTTGATGAGGTATTTTACATTTGCTTCTATTTTTTCCATTTTTTGATTTTGTTTAACTGACTCTTGCTGTCTCATGGAGTCATTTGTTTCTGTAGACTCCATTATTTTGGGGGGGAAGAGTTTTCTTCATTAACCCTTTGCAATTCCTTTTCCAATTTGTCAATTCTACTTTTGAAAGAGCTTTCCATTTGACCAATTGAGGTTTTGAGAGAATTAATTTCTTTTTTGCATTTGCTCATTTGAGGATCTGAGAGAATTATTCTCATTTTGTAATTGTCCAGTTGATGATCTGAGAGATTTATTCTCCCTTTGTGTTTGTCCAATTGTACTTTCTAAGGTTTTGTTTTCTTGTTGCAAGGTATTAATTGTCTCTCCAAAATTTTTAAGCTCCTTCCTTATTTCTTTGAGGAAGTCTGTCTGTGCTGGAGACCAGATTGTATTCTCCTCAGAGATTCCAGGTCTCTCTGAGTTGGGTTCTTTCCCTTCCAGGAATTTTTCTGTGGATCCACCTTTCCGCTGACCCTTCTTCATTATGCTAAGACCTCGAGTTGGGGGGGGGGGGGGGCTGGGATCGCTAAAGGCTTTACTGAGTGCAGTTTCTCTGGCTGGCCAATGGGAGGTGCTCGTTGCCCTCTCTGGCATGTCTGTGACCTGGGTTGAGAGGCCTTCTCCCCTTGACCGAAGGGAGGAGTTGGAACTATTGAATTCTTTTGCCTTCAATCAATGGTGGGCTTTACCCTGGCCTGAGGTCATTCCTCAGCTGGGCTGGTTTTTCCTGCTCACACACCTGGGCCTGAGGCAGAAGTAATTTGCAATTGTTTGTTTGGAAGGAGGCCTCAGTGCAATGGAGGCGTGGACTCAGAGTTTCTCAGACAGGAGGAGCCCAGGGATGGTGTCTGCAGCTCTCCTGTTCCAGACCTCTCCCCGCAGCCATCCCAAGCTCCAGGGGGACAGCACCAACACCAGAGCCTCTGCTTCCCCATGGACCCAAGCCCCTTTCGTCCAGCCCCACCACTGATCCAGCAGGTCCCGCTCTCCGGCCCTCAGACTCCTGGTTCCAATTCAGCTGTTAATCTGGCTGATCCGGGGCTGATCCTCCCTCTGAGCCCAGACTCACCTGACCAAATTCTACCAAAGCTGCAGCAGGAGACAAATCCTGAGGTAGATGTTCTTTCTCCTGGCTTTTCTTTCTGGGTTTTTTTGAATCGGATTTCTTTTAAGAGGTTTGTTTCATGTGATAGATGGGGAAGAGATTAGGAGACTTTAGAACTGTGCCTGTCTTCTCTCCGCTGTCTTGGCCGGAAGTAAAGATGGGCTTTCAATGAAACAGGAGAATTTCAAATGTTCCTGTTGAAATGGCCATAGCTGAACAGAAAGTTTGATCTTCAAGTATAAGACTCAGGTGAAGCATAGAGAGGGGTGGACAAGAAGGGTAAATTATGAGGGATTTAATGATGATGAAGTGCATGTATTCCTGCATGGGAAGATGACACTGATAATACTCATATGAACCTTCTCATTTATTTGAGCAGTTAGAAGGAGCTTTTATAGTGTAGACACAGGAGAGAGCTGAATTTGAAGGTATAATATATTTTTAAAATGGATCCAATGGGTGAAAAGGAAATATACTGAGAGAAAGGAAAGGAGAAGTAGAATAGGCCAAGGTATTTCATGTAAAAGAGTTAATAAATTGGGCAGCTAGGTGGTGCAGTGGATAAAGCACTGGCCCTGGAGTCAGGAGTACCTGGGTTCAAATCCAGTCTCAGACACTTACTAATTACCTAGCTGTGTAGCCTTGGACAAGCCACTTAACCCCATTTGCCTTGCAAAATCTAAAAAACAAAAAAATTAGTTAATAAAGAAAAAGAGTCAATAAATAGCTTTTGCAATGGTATGAAAGTGTGGGGAGAGGTGAGGGGGAATGAGGAAGCTTCATTCTCATCAGAAATAGCTCAGAAAGGAAACAACATATATACATAATGGGGCATAGAAATCTAGAAGAAAAAGGAGAGAAAGGGAATGAGAGAAAGGGAACGGGGGAAGGGAGGGGAGAGGTAGGGGATAGAGGAGAGGGTAGATCATATTCAGATATAATACTTTTTTTATGTTTTGTGAGGTGGTAGGATTGGGTGATCTATCCAGGCCCATGGGGATGGGTGTGTGCTGGGACTCTGGGGTGGGAGGTTGGCTTGGGACCTTCTGGCCCCAGGGCTGGTACTCTGTCCACTGTGTCACTCCACTGTCCTACAGCACACTTTTGATGAGGGATAGAGTGAAAAGAGAGAGAAGATATAATAATTGGTAGTAGGGAGAAATGGATGGAGGGAATTGTAATCAGCAATATTAAATGTGGTAGTAACTTCTCTGATGGACTTATGATAAAGAATGCAATCCACCACAAGACAGAGCTGATAGCACTGGAACACAGACTGAAGCATATTTTTTCCCTCTTCCTTTCACTTTATTTCTTGTGAGATTTTTTTATTCTGGGGGGAGGGGGGATTTATGTTTATTCTTGCAACAAGACTATTTAAGTAATGTATAAATAAATTTTAAAAAGTAAATTAAAAAATGTTTTCATATATAGCAGTTTTTAATAAACTTTGAATTCAATAGTCCAAGAATTGAATAGAAGCTGACCAATGCCTGCCTGGTTTATTTCTGCTTTTAAAAAGTCATAAACAGTATTTCAGTAGTTCATGTTCATTCATCTAAAAAAAATTTTTTAAATAAAATAATTATCAGAGCTAGATAAAATTGAGTATATGTTAAGGGACCATAGTTTGTAGAAGATACATGGGAAATATTATTACAAAATAATTGAAAGAAAACCTTTTAAAATGCTAACATTATGAAGAAAAACAACTTTGAAAGATTTTATAATGCTGAAGCATTATAAACCAGATAAGAAGGAGTATGATACATTCTATTCTTCTGAGAGGAGAGAAGTGCAGAGAAATATGTGTTTTCTAACTGGGAATTTGTTTTGTCACTAAATTTGTATTTGTACCTAAATAGTAAGGGTTTTATTTATCCAATCTTATTTTTCTTAACTTTTTCAAAGGGAAAGGCAATAGTTGAAGAGACATTAATTTAAAAAATAACAACAGAAAAGATTTATGCTATAAGATGCCATATTTCTTTCCACATGATTTTACTCTGAATTAAAACCCAATGAACAATCCTGACAAAGAAAAATGTCAGAAATAAACTTCACAGTCTTGCTACTAAAATATAATTCAATGTACTGCCTTTATCAAAGAACTGCGAAGATTTTCAGTCCAGAGGAGGAAAGCAACCTGAGTCCCAAAGTTCATTGGTATAGTATTTTCACCTCTATGATGGAGATCATTGCAAGAGCATGATGATAGGATGATATTGGAGAGAGTAGAAGAAAAGAGAGCTCTGCTCTTTTAAGACCTCCTTCCACATTCTTCACATTTCTTTGGCTTCTTTCCAGAGATTTTAAAATTTTTTTTCCTTCAGCAACTTAAGGTAGGGTTGACATCTTCCATCTCTCTGGACATGCCCAAAATGATGACAAAATCCAAAGAAATGGATTTCTCTCTTGCTTGAGCTGCTTCCTCAGTTCCAATGGGAGAATTCCTTCACTCTGTAATATAAACTACTATGAATACTTTCTCTGATTTTGTTTAGCTATCAACATAAATGAATTTCTTTACTTTAAAAAATAGTAAAACTTTTTAAAATGTTAAGTGAACAGAGTTTAAAGTTGACACATTTGTATTTTTAAGTTGTATTGCTAACAAGTCTAAAGAAAGTTTCCTTTTTCTATCTTCAAATTTTTACCTGACTGAGCTATGATATTATAAGGAGAAAAACTTGGAACTATCCAGTGCTGCTTTTAAAGGACTTCACCTTTCTTGTATCTTTCCCTGAGCAAACAGAACCTGTAGCACTCAATTTGTAATTATCTATGAATGTCAAAAATCAGATAGTAAATACTGCACTAGAGCAAGTCTTAAACTTTGCCTCTTTTCTCTCCTTCTGTATCATTTTTATGGACTTCATTAACAGTGCACTTTCTGGAAAACAGCTCTGAAATGTATGGTTCATTTTAATTTTCTTAAACAAACCATCGTTTTACCAAAGAAATTCTACCAGATGCCTCAAGTGATTCCTGAGGTCTTTTGAATCTAGGCAGAGATATTACTTAGTGTGGCAAAGTCTCTCTTCTTGCTGTTAGAATCTGAATTTAAATAATGATGTCCACATAAGAAAATACCAAATTATAAGGATAAGACAAGAGGAAAGCACTAATTAAGCACCTACTGTATACCAGACCTTGTGCTAACATTTTACAAATATGGAACTAGACCTGTGACTCCACTAGGAAAGGAATTTCCAGATGAGGAGACTTCCCCCACCAATGCAGGTCAGCACTTTCTCTGCAACTTACAGTCTTTGAGAGTTGTCTAAAAGCAGTGAGAAATTAAGTGACTTCCCTAAGATCACATAGTCTATGTATGTCAGAGACTGAACTTGAACCCAGGTCTTCCTGGTTCCAAACTATAAGATATGAAAACACTTGTGAAAAAATTTCCATTTCCCATTTCAGAGGGAGTGATTTCAAGAGAAAAAAAATAAGATTCATTTTACCCACCATCACATTTGGTATAAATTTCATTCAGAGAACAAAAGGAAGCTGTGCTGTATGTATTCACTTAGAATTATAGCAATAACCTATAGGACTATGTAATTCTCACTTCACAAGTTATTATTATCCCTAATCATAAAAATGATAGTAACAGCCAGAATTTATATAGTACTTTAACATTTGCAAAGCATTTTATAAATATTTTCTCACTTTTTTTCTCCCAACAACCCTGGGCAGTATTATCCCCATTATGATTCACTATTATTACTATTATTATTCCCATTTTACAATTGAAACTGATGCAAACAGAGTTGCTTAGGATCATACAGCTAGTGAGGCCAAATTTGAATTCAGGTCTTCCTGACTCCAGATCCAGACTCTATCCATTACAACACCTAACTACCTAATCTCTTATATTATTTTCCCTCCTTTGATGATTAGATGTGTCACTTTTGCATTTACAGAGCATTCTTTGAAGAAAATTAATATTAGAAAGAAGGTGAGGAAGAGGGAAGCAAAGCTGTAATAGAACATCAAAAAAAAATTTTCTTCATGAGATGCTCCAGGTTTTCCTTTGCTGTGCAACCCTTCTTCTACCCAAGCCTGAGGTAGTTCTGTGAAAGGAGAGTCCTATACTTTGTATGGAAGGAAGGTTATGTTGTTCAGTCATTTCAGTCACATTCAATTCTTTGCGACCCCATTTGGGTTTTTCTGCACAGAGATACCAAAGTGCTTTGTCATTTCCTTCTCTAAATCATTTTACATATGAGGAAACTGAGAAAAACAGTGTTAAGTTCCTTGCCCAAGATGCAACTAGTAAGTATTTGAGGCCAGATTTGAACTCAGGAAGATGAATCTTCCTGACTAGGCCTTGTGCCACCTAGATAACTATGGAAGTGAAGGGAAGAATAAATGTGACTTGATTGAGAAGATCTGTGAGTCAGTACTGCATTGCTTTACTCTGCTACAGAGATTTCAGAGACAAATGTAGAGCTACTTTACTCTATTTTAGTTTTCTCTTTCTTCCTAGTTGCAATATAGCTTTCTAATTATGGGTTATCCACAATTTTTGAGATAGCAACAACATTACATTAATCTTACAAACAAGTGCTTAATGTTTCTTCTTAGGGCTGACCCAAGATAGAATTGTAAAAGTAGCAAATTCCATGTCTCCCTTCCCTAATTCTTTCTTGATCCCTTGTTCCTTCCTCCCCCCACCCAACCTCCTTGCTTCTTTCTTACTCTCCACACTTGATTATTGTTATCAGTCACTTCTAGGTTCCTTTTGTCACCAAATCAATCTGATAAATAATTCTCTCTCTCTCTAAGGTGCTAGTGTGTGCATTTTCAATTAGTGTAGCTATATGGGGTGATACTCAACCTCTAATGTTAGAATTTTACACACTGTGGCACCTGACTGTGAGAAATATTTGAGAAATGAATGAATGAAATAAAAAGCATTTATTAAACACGTCTGTATTAAATACTGTGCTAAGACCTGGAAATATGCATACAACCCTTGAAAAGTACACCTTTTTAAAGGAGTGGGAGAAGATGACACCTATAGAGAAGGTGCCCAGGACTGAGGCAGACCAGAAATTATGAGTGGAACCATGGGGTGATCATATATTCATTAGTGGATAGAAAATACTTAAACTAACTATACAATGATCCAAATGACAAAAACAATTTCTTTCTACTTGTTGGGGGGGGGGGGATAATGTTACTACCAAGAAAGAATAATTTAGACTGGACCGTAGTTAAAACTAACATTATTTAACAAGGCCCCTTAACAACTTTATATTAAATGTTACAAATAGCTAATAGATTTAAAAATTGTAGATAAACCATAATTAGAAAACCACATTGAAAACTAGGAAAGAAATAGATAACTAAAGTAGAGCCAGAAGTCAACAGTCTATGTACTTTGTTGTTTGAAATTGTTACAAAATTATGTTTCAAGCTAATAGACAATAACATTATCCCTAGGAGAAATCAACTTAGTCTCAAACACATATGGATTGACATAGTCCCCACAGGAGTTCCCTGAATATGTTTAACTAATGAAAATAGCTAGAATACTAGATATTAAACTGAAGAAATCTAAAATTATTATTAGAAAACTAGATCATCAACTATACATTAGGCATGTAACCAGTAGACCTTATAATGTGTTACAATTGCAATGTAATGTCCTAATACCTATGAATTTGTGTTTCTACCCAATAGAGTATAATATCATTACCAGGAAAGACTATCCTAAAGTAGAATATAGTTATGATTTGATATTGCACCAAGTCCCATTAAAGGCTTCCTATTGATGTTGAATTGATATGAATAGCTAAATTACTGGAAATTTTGCAATGGAAACTCTATATTATTATTTGT
The DNA here is from genome assembly GCF_037893015.1 of Macrotis lagotis. Taxonomy (NCBI): domain Eukaryota; kingdom Metazoa; phylum Chordata; class Mammalia; order Peramelemorphia; family Peramelidae; genus Macrotis; species Macrotis lagotis. The sequence goes on along the minus strand of NC_133666.1, from coordinate 127,406,453 downwards.
AAAATAAATAATAAACTATAGACCATGTCACTCCATACTTCTGGAGATAGAGTCAAAAACTTCTGATGTGAATGACAAGAGAGAAGACATAGAGATCTAGAGACTAAGGTTATTCCCTTTAAGGTCTACTTTAGTAAGAAGCTTTTCCTAGCTTAGTGGCTAATACTTCATGAAGGATTCACTTTCACCTGCTGCCATGTCACCCAGTCTGTTACCTCATTCCTAAACATCACAACTTTCAGCAATGAGTGAAGACATATAGCCTTCTGGAAAATAACCAGAATAGAGAGTAAGCACTTAATTGGTACAACAATTATTAGATAAGATTAGTTAATTTTGACTATTTTTCCCTCTCTTCATTTTTGATCTTTATTGTAAGGGACAGAACTCTGGGAAAGGGAATATAGAAGGATATTTTAAGAAATTAGTTTGACATAAAAACAAATAGTCTTGGGGCAGCTAGGTGGAGCAGTGGATAGAACACTAACCCTGGAGTTAGGAGGAGGACCTGAGTTCAAATCCAATCTCAGACACTTAATAATTACATAACTATGTGTCCTTGGGCAAGTCACTTAACTCCTAGTCTCCAGAAAAAAAAAAAAAGAAAAGAAAAGAAAAGAGTTTAAAAAAAATAGAGAAACTGCCTTCACAGAAACATTTCTAGCATCAAATGACTTCAGGACCTCATTGTCCAGGATTAGGAAACCTGTTCCCCCTATCCAAAAATATCACAAGATTTCTCTTGTAACTCTTAACTTTTCATTTCCTGGAAAAGAAGAGCTCTTTGGTAAAGTTTTTCCTCTAGATGAAGAATTTACATTTTTTTTCCTGTGTTTTGATAACAAAAAAATGGGGATTTGTCCTCAGTTGAGTGAGAATGATTACAAATGATTCTGGATTCATTCCAGATCTCTTAACTGAGATTGAAACTCTAAAATGCTCCTAATATTTACCTTACCAATCTATCACCCAAGAAAATGGGAAGTTGCTATCATAATTATCTGAGTCAGTTCAAGACAGGAATAGATGAATTGAAATCTACTGATAATACCAAAGTCTCAATATAGCAAGGGGTTCAAATTATTTTCCTAACAGCAACTTCTGCCAGAGGTGTTAATAATAATGGTTTTTTTTAAATATCAGGTCCTCATTTCATCTCTTTGTATTTCTTCAGACCACCCTTTCAAGGTAGGTGCTAATGAACCCCAAAATAATTAAAAGATTGCTGACAGAAAAGAGAAGATAAAGCAAGTGGTCTGAATAATGAGTTCCAAATAATCAAGAATTATATGTTAGGACTCACTGCCTAGTGTAGGTATGAACAAAAAAAAGCCAAAAAGAATCCTTTGGCTGTTTTTTGTGGAAAGCCTTACTAGGTCCAGATTCCAATGAACAGAGGAGAGATTTCTGTCCTATATCAATCCAAAGGGTGAGTTAAGATAACCAGAAAATACAATTGCATTCTCTAATCATAAAGGACAGCATGGCATAATAAAGAGAAAATTCAATGGATTTGAACTTGAATTAGATTCAAATTGTGACTGTCACTTACTATCATTTAACCTCTCTAAATATAGCTCTTCATATGTAAAGTAGGTAATTATAACACTTATTCTATCTAAGCAACAAAGTTGTTTTGAGGAAAACACTTTAAAAACTGAATTTCTGTATAAATGAGTTATTATTGTTCACCATTTGTCTCTGAAAAATATTTGAGTCTATATTAGATTATCTAACAAGGAACAAGTTCAGGTGATAAAATTCAGATAAGTAGCATTAGATTTGTACTGATGTTTCATTACTTTGCTATCAGTTCTGTGACATACTTTGGAAAATTACTTGAAGTAGTTAGTTTGTGAAACCAGACCAATATATGTATTCATGATCACTCCTATACATAGCACAATGGTAATCAATGCAAGGAGAATCAACACAAAACAGGTAGTTATAAAACTGTATATTCTCCTTTACTTATTTTATAACTTTAAGTAAGCACTATCTTGGCTATATTCTATCCATCAACAAATATTTAGTAGGTTATTGTTGTTCATTCTTCATTTTCAAAGAGAACCAGTGACATCATGCCTTGAATTGGATTTAAGTGAGGCAGAGTTTCACAAAAATCATTGCTTGCTCTCTCTCTCTCTCTCTCTCTCTCTCTCTCTCTCTCTCTCTCTCTCTCTCTCCCTGAGTGATAGAAGTTCAGAAGATGACTTTTGTCAGCATGACTATTTATGGTCCAAGAGGCAAAACATAATCTTGGCACTTTGATGTCTGACCAAACTCTCAGCACTCCACAGAACCTACTTCTATCGCCTTTGTGATCACTGAAACAAAATGTTCTTATCCACCCATACCACCAAGGAAAGTCTTCACCTGCTTGGAGTAAACATCTCCCTGACTTAAGACCTGCCATTTACCCTCAACCTGGTTTAGCCCATTTGCCAAATTCTCTCAAGTCCTAGGGGTAGCATTGTTATGGTGATTGTTCTCCTCCTACGTATCACTTGAGCTCTCAAGTCCTATCAGTGTGCTTCCATTTACACAAAACTAGTAGTTCAAAGTTATGACACTTTTGGATCTTAAACATAACCATTCTATATCAATAAAACAAATTAATAATTTCATCACAGGCAAAGAAAATCAGGAATGATAATAATAAAGCAAATAAGCATATCATAATCTGCACATAAACCTGAGTCACATTCTCCCACCATACACTCAAGATCTATAGGTAAAAATAGATAACACACAACAGAAATTTGCTAGGAGAATGTGAGTGAAGAAAATTCATGTATTTGGGGTAACTCAAAACTCTGAAACAGTAGACTTCAATATCTCCCTTCTGTCCCAGAAACTTTTCATAAAAAATTCCTTGAGGAGCATAACTTCAGTGCTGGATAATAACTACTAAAGTGGGTTAATACATGCTTTGTTTGAATAACAACTCAGTAGGCATGACCTATAAACCAAACTTATCTACCCACTGGGAAACTTCTCTGATTCTCTGCTTCCAAGCTGGATTTACTTCTTAATAACAACTATAGTATCTATCACTTCTGACTTAAGTTTAGTGTTACAGTTTCAAATTGTCTTTTCACCACTGTCTCTTTCTCTGTCTCTGTGTGTGTGTGTGTCTGTCTATCACTATGTGTATTTGTCTCTCTGTATATCTATTTTTCTGTCTCACAATCTGTCTTTCTGTCTCTGTATATGTTTGAAAGAATAATGTATGGTATTTATTATATATTTTTAATAGTTATGAAAGGGTAACTATCTGCTATTCTATGCAGGGCTTCATCTGGAATGTGATTTCTTTTCTGATCTGCTAATTCAACTGCTAAGGTCTCATTTCTGAAAAGCTTAAAGCCTTGAGCTATTTTAACTCTTTCAAGTTTCAAATCCCTACCAGCCTTACCTAGCCAGTTTTAGTCATTTAAGTTCATCTTTTGATCTCCTTCATTTCTTCTTCTTTCATGATCTGTCAAACTAAACTCTTAATTAACTAAGAGTGGATAAAGTCCTTTCAAGTTTTCCCATTTCCATAATATGATCCATGAAAATCACAAGGACTGGTGATTGAAAGATGCATCTTCCCAGCAACCAAATTTAAGGATTGGAGAAAGAGAGATCAAGAAAACCATATAAATTAATCTTAATCTTTTTATTTAAGCAAAAAGTTAAATTATCAGCTGCTGTGAGTGAAGGGAGAATAATGAGAATAGAAGGCAGTGGTGGGATTCAAATAAATTCACAACCAGTTCTCTGCCCTAATGACTGTTTTAAGAATACAAAAAGATATACCGAAAGACAGTTTAATATTTCATGCATTTAATACTCAAATAAGAACAATAAAAGAGGTGTACAAAACTAGATTATGCTATATTACTATATTACTCATAGTAAACAAATGTATCCTTAAGGAATGAAAACAGTCACATGACCATAGCAGCCAATGTTGGAACATATGCAGAACCAAAACTCATTCTACCTCTTCCTTTTTTTCTTCTACTCCCATGGCTTCCAATATGGGTGATAACATAACCCTTGAAATCTATACTTCTATTGGTTCAGCTTGTCCCAGGCTTCCTATTGATTTCACCATTCAGGGATACCAGCACACTCATACTATCTTGGGGGAATTGGGGCATAACACAAACCAGAAACAAATTTCAGCTTGGTACCCCCCTGATTGTTTGTCAATTTTTCTCTTTATATTATATGTTTGCTTACAGAAGTAACAAAAATGAGGGAATTAAAAACATAGTATTTCACCAAAGGAATGATGAATTTAAGAAATGAATAAATAAACATTATATGCATAGTCCTGTCCATTTTTTTCCTCTTATGGACAGAAAGAATACTACAATTGGGCACTTAGAAAACTCTGTAGTGCAGAAATGACTAAGGCATGTAAATTTGTGATTTCCACATTGGGCAGCTGCTCAGGCACCCACCTTAGAGAGGAATCTGATTATAAGTGCCATTATGACAATCAGTTAACTGCACTCAGTATAAAATTAGGTATCAGTTCTGCCAAACTGGTGCAAATAGGCTGAATTCCACCACTGGTAGAAGCTAACATTTAAAAAGAAAGGGTTTGGGAAATTAAGTAAAGAGTAAAGAAAAGAAAAGAAGAAGGATCATTGAGCAGTTATGAGATTATATATCATGAATGAAATCAACTCAATTTTTCCATCAAAGAACAAGAAAAATCTTGGGTCATAGCTAATAAACTTTAAAGTGACAGACTGTGGAGTCAAGGCTGGATAGAGACACCAAAGAAGAATAGGACAGGGAGAACAAAGATGGAACCAGTGATCAGACTCTGTAGGTGAAAATAGTAAATTTAGTGTGAATAAGATTGTAGGAAGGGTAGAAGAATAGGCAGTTCAAACCATTAAGTAAATTTCCAACTTCTTTTTCTTGAACATGGTACAAATCTGAAAGATGGTGAGACCCAAGACATGGCTATAAGGGAGTGGAGTTTTTGGAGGTGAAAATGTAGGAGAGTTATATATTAGAATATGTTATTAGAAGAAATGTTTGCTTATTCTTCCCATGATAATTAGAATTTTTATATTATTTGGTATTATTCTCTAATATGGAGTCCCATAGACCAAGTGTTACTAATCTCATAAACCATAGAGGCAAATACATACAAATATGTCCTTTTCCATTATTCTGAGCTATGTTAATCCTGTGTCAAGCAGTTAATGTTTAAAGTTTATGATCATATAAAACTCCTGGACAATTGCATCATTCTATGAGACCTTCCTCTCCTGCTGCTTCAGATAGCCAACTCAAACTCCTGATTTCATCCCAAGAAAGAAACTCCCTTACCCAAGTTTCAGCAATTCCTGGTATCAATAAGTGACCCTGAGAACTTCTCCACCATATCTGGCATAAGTTCCAACTTCGAGTGTGTTCTCTCCCTGACATGATTCTCTCCCCTTATATAGTTTTCTTGCCTTCATGAAGACAAACCTCTATCTGTTTACATTGCCATATGGTGTGTGTGTGTGTGTGTGTGTGTGTGTGTCTGCTTTTTTTTTCTTGACCTTCTTGCTGTACCAAATATTAATAAAGCTCTAATTTGCCCAGAATGTATTTTCTTCACACCTAAACTTCTCAGAATCCTTAGCTTCCTTCTAGGTTCACATATGAAATCTGAAGTATTAAAGGAAACCTTTCTCATTCTTTCTAAATCTCTCTCTCTCTCTCTCTGTATATATAGATAGATAGATAGATATAGATAGATATCTTTCTCTCCCTCTCCCTCCCCTCTTTTATTCCACACCTCCTCCTTCTCTCTTTCTTTGCATAAATTATCTTGTACTTATCTATTTGGATATCATATCTCCATAAAAGACTTTAAGTTCCCTGAGATCAGACCTTTTTTCTTCTTTAAGGGGAACTAGAACCTTAATTTTCTCTTGTACCTACTCTTGTATTTGTACTGATTAAGCACATGGTTGGTGCTTAATAAATGCTTGCTGAATTTAACAGAATCATCAACATGAATGCTAAAGCCCTCAAGAACTAGAAGTCCTAATCACTTCTCTGGATTATTAAAACAACCTCAAAATTTGTCTCCACATTTCTACAATCCATATTTCTTTCTACAATCCATCCTCCACACAGCTTCCAAAATAATTTTCCTAAGACTCAATTTTAACCAAATCACTCCCCTGCTCAAAAACCTTCAGAGATACTCTGTTGCCTCTAGGAAAAAAGCACAATTTGGTTCCAACCTACTTTTCCAACCCCATTTCATAGTTTATGGGCATTTTATAGTCTATGGGCAGATGACTAGCTGTTCCCTGAGTTTATCTGAATTCAAGCAAAGGAGTGCAGTATTATTTCATCCACAGAGTCACTGAGCGACATGAATTTAAATAATGCTGTTCAACATACAGAGCAATTAAAAAATAACTTCACACAACCTTTCTTTGGGGACATTATGTTTAGGGACTTTCTGTGACTGCTGCTACTATTTTTCAAATATATCTATGAATCATGGACCCTGTGATGACATAGCAGCAGAATGTAGATATCACAAAGAACCATATGGATCACCTGGGACCAGTTAGATGTCGTCAACTTGAATTGTCAACTTGATTTGTCAACTTGAACATTTTTTATTGTTTATTTTACAAAAACAGGGGGTTTTGCTTTCTTTCAGTAGATACACATAGTTTCATTTTCATTAGCAAATGACTCTACCTTTTATGTAACTATTTCCCTCTTCAATTAAAAAACAATTAGCTTGGGGACACTAGGTGGCAGTGGACAGAGCACCGGCCCTGGAGTCAGGAGGACCTGAGTTCAAATCCAGACTCAGAAACTTAATAATTACCTAGCTGTGCAACCTTGGACAAGTCACTTAACCCCATTGACTTAAATAAATAAAATAAGAATTCTAAAAAAAAAATTTTAAGCAATTGACTCACATGTAAGAGACTGATACTATCTTTTTTGTATTTAATAGTATTTTTTCCAATTATACATAAGATAGTTTTCAATATTCATTTTTGTAAGAATTTGAATTCCAAATTTTTTCTCCCTCCTTCCTTTCCCACCCCTCTCCCTAAGGCAGCAATCAATCAAATTTGAAGGCCAAAGAAGGGTTCTATGTGAACATCAGGTGAACATGGGTCAGTTGGTCCTGAGAAATCAGAAAATACCATTCCAAAGGGATAGGTGATAGTCTCCATTTCCCTGGGCTGATTAAAAGGGAATTGGACTCAGATCCCCAAATCTGTAGTGACAGATGATGCATCTAATCCAGTAACCCAACTATCCTGAAAAACCTGTGGGAGCCCCATTGAGTGTTCCTTTTCCTGTGTAAAGAACAGGACCGCCCTGGAATGGGTTCTGCAAGGGAAAGAGGCCAGTGCCTTGGAAAGCATTTCATTTCCAGTAGTGTCCAAAGAGATAGAGCTCTAGAGAGTGTACTAATAACAGAGCAGTATAGCCCTATGAATGGCAGATTTGACATTGCTCTGCTATCTAAATGTCTGAAAAAAAAGGCCATATTGTCATTTAGTACATCGAGAGACAGATTTGGATTAGCTGTGTTATCACAGTCCAACATTGCTGAAAAGCTTTATTTAGTATGTTGGTTGTTGCCATCTGGTCACCAGATATGGCATACTGGTACTTTGTCCAAGGCACCAAGATGCCTTTCTGATTTGGAAGGAAGAGAAATCAATTCAAAGGCCAAGAAATTCCAAAATAACCAGACCATCCCCAATAGTCCTGTCTTCTATCAGATCAGGCCATGGAGTGGAATAGTTCTGGTATAAGCAAATGAAAAAGTTATCTTTCTACAACATTCCCCTCACTATAATAAATATAACTATGCAAGTCATATCATCATGCCTGTACTAACATGGACACCTTCAGTTACAAGGATGAACATCATAGATTATATAAGTGCAATCACATTAAACATATTTTCACATTAGACATGCTGTGAAATAGTAATCAGAGAAAAAGGGGAAAACATGAGAAAACTGAAAATAGTATGCTTTGATCTAAATTTAGACTCTATAATTCTTTCTCTGGATATGGATAGCATTTTCCATCATGAGGCTTTTGGATCATTGTATTGCTGAGAACAACTATTATAGTTTACCATTGCACAGTGCTGCTGTGTACAAGGTTCTCCTGGTTCTGCTCACTTTACAATATCAGTCCATATATGTCTTTACAGGTGTTTCTGAAATCTGCTGAGACAGATAATATCTTGCAGAAACTTTTTCCTTTATCTTTTCAGAAAAAAGACTCCAGAAAGAAAGTATGATTAATTTGTCAACTGGAACCATTGGAGTTAAAGTCTCAAATGGTTAACCAAAGTGTTTTCCTGCTATTTAAACAACATTTTAGTTGCTTAGTTCAATGAATCCCCAGGTTTTCACTATAATACTAAAGAAAAACTAAATCTTTTTCATAGAAATTAATACTACTCTCTCTTCCATTTTTGTTTCCCCCTCAGATTTGATTTAAATGGAAATTGTTATACTAGGAAAATGGTTAGAGTCATGAGAGTAGTTTCCTATGAGTCTGAGAGACAGAGACCAAGATATATTCCCTTACTGATGAACTTCTTTCATTTCCTAACATTTATAGCAGGTACAAGAGGGGCTGATTCTGGGGAAATTTGCCAATATAAAGACTGCAGGAAGCAACCTAAATCAGATGAATTGCTGCAAATAAACAACATAGATTACAGTAACCAAAACAACCCTGGCTCATTCAATATTTATATTTGGTGCTTAACATCTTAGAAAATACAGAAAACCATGGCACTGTCTACACTCATATATCCTAATGATTCTAATTTCACTCTGATACATGGGCATATGAGTATTAGCATCATAGAAGATTGCAAGAACTTTTAGATGGAAAAATAAATTACTTTGGCTTTTAAATTATAGATTCATTCACTGAAAGGTAGCATGAAGTAGTGGGGAAAGAATGAGACTGTGACTCAAGAGAATAAGAATCTCTTCTTAGCTTTATGACTAGTTTACTGTATGCCTTTGGATAGGTCACTTCATTTTAGGAGGAAAGTATGGTAGAATAGGATAATAAATGGCATTTATTTACAAAATTTTGTAAAGTTTGCAAAACACATTAAATTCACTATCTCATTTGATCATCACAATCTATAAGGTAGGTGCTATTACCTTAGATGAGGAAACTAAAGATGAAAGAGATTTAGTGACTTGTCCAGGGTCACACAATTATTAAATGTCCAAGGCAAGATTTAAACTAAGGTCTCCCAGACTCCAAAGATAGCACTTGCTCCACTATACCACCTGCCTCAAAAAGGCACTGACTCGATTTCTGGCCAAGATGGCAGAGAAAAGACAAGCACTGTGCCAAGGTCTCCTTATCTTCCCTCATATATAATATGAAACAAACTTCTTAACAGAAATTCAATCAGCAAAACTCAGAAAAAGAAGCTGGGAGAAGAACATCTACCTCAAGTCTGTCTTCAGGGATTGTGGGTGAGCCAGGGGCAGAGAACAGAAAGCCAGTGGGGGTAGGGTGAGAGCCAGACTAATCTAGGATCTCAGAGGAGTTGACTATGGGTGGGAGCTGACATCCAAGAGCCAACTGGGGCTCAGAGGCTTTGGCTGTGGGATTGAAGGTCTGGGGGTGTTCTGGAAGACCTGGAGGGCAAGTTCAAGTGTGAAGAATTGCAGACATTGATCCATTGGGCTCCTCTAATCTGGAGGACTGCAGATTCCATACATTCAGTTCAGCTGAACCCTCTTCCCAGACCAAACACAGTAACAGCCCACCCACCCATCCTCCAGGCTCAGGTATGGGGAGCAGAGCTCCCTCAGCTGAATAGGGACAGTAATTACCATGATCCAGAGCATGACCCATATTGTTCAAAGATAAAACTATCCAGTAGCAGCACCCAAACCCCTCCGGATCAAGGAAAAGGACCTCAAAATCAAGGTAACAGACACTCCAGAGAAAACAAACAGTACACCCTACTGGAGTTATTAAACCCAGTGAGTAAAGCCTCTAGGGACTCAAAACCAAACTTCTGTGAACCAGACCCTCCCCCAAACAAACAAGATCTTAGGAAAATGAAGAATGTCCAATGGAAGGGGGGAGGGTCCAGAGAAAACTACCTAAAAGGAAAAGACCCTAACTCAGAGAGATCCAGGACAGTGGTTCAGAACAGGGAGAATATGATTTGGTCTCCAGCACAGAAAGACTTCCTTGAAGAAATCAGGAAGGTGTTTAAAAATCAATTGGAAAATTTGGGAGAGAAAATTAGCATTTTGCAACAAGAAAACAAATCCTTGGAAAATACAATTGGACAAATACAAAAAAGAAAATAATTGTCTCAAAACTTCAATTGGTCAAACAGAAAACTCTTTCAAATATAGAATTGACCAATTGAAAAAGGAGTTGCAAAAGATAAATGAAGAAAATTCTTCTTTAAAAAAAAAGAATGGAATCAGTGGAAACTAATGACTCCATGAGACAACAAGAATCAGTTAAACAAAACCAAAAAAATCAAAAAAAAAGAAGAAAACATAAAATACATCATCAACAAAACCACTGACCTTGAGAACAGAACTAGAAGAAACAATTCTCTGAAAATATTGAAAAGAAAAAAAGCCTGGACTTAATATTACAGGATTTAGTGATGGAAAATTATCCAGACATCATGAAACCAGAGGGCAAAATAGTTATTGAAAGAATACATCAATCCCCTCTGGAAAGGGCTTCCAAAATAAAAACATCAAGGAATACCATGGCCAAATTCCAGAACTATCAGATAAAAGAGAAAATCCTGCAAGCAGCCAGAAAGAAAACAATTTAGATACCAAGGAGTCACAGTAAGGATTATACAGGACCTGGCTGCATCAACATTAAGGGATTGAAGGGCCTGGAATGTGATATTCCAAAAATCAAGGGAGCTTGGAATGCAGCCAAGAATTCACTATCCTGCAAAACTGATCCTTCTCTTCCAGGGGAAAAGATGGACAGTTAATGAAATAGGAGAATTCCAATATTTCCTGATGAAAAGAACAGGGCTTAATAGAAAAATTGAACTTCAAACAGGAGACATAAGAGACACATGAAAAGGGAAAAAGGGGGGGGGGGGGTAAAGAAAAAAACTTCTGGCTATATCCCTACCTAGGAGAAAGACTCTAATAACTCTGGAGAACTGTAACTCTATTAGAGAGAATGTACTTAGCCAGAAGTTATAGACACTCATGAATTTTCTGTGACTCAGACAGAATGATTTAAAAACAATTACCTCCTTAAAAAGAGGGACAGTAAAGAGATGGGAGGATGGAGGAGATTGAATGAAGAACATTTCATTACATTAAGAGGTACAAAGGACCTGTTGCAATGTAGGGGAAGAAGGGAGGAGGTGAGAACCGCCTGAATCTTATTCTCATCAGATTTGACTTAGAGTTAAAATACATACACTCAGTTAAGAAACCTATCTTTGCCTTTCAAGTATTAAAAGGGAAAGTGGGGGAGGAAAAGGGGAACTAACAGTAGTAAGGGAAGGAAAAAGGGACAAAGAGAAAGGGGAAAGAAAGGGGAGAGAGAGGTTGGATATAGGAGGGAAAAGACACTGAAGATGGTGGTATTCAGAAACAAAATACTGGGGAATATATATAAAGTGAAAAAAGAGGGGGGGAAATACAAACAGAGAGAAGATAGTATGGAGGACAAGAAAGAGTTAGTAATTATAACTTTGAATGAGAATAGGATGAACTCTCCTTTAAACATAAGCAAATAGAAGAGTGGATTAAAAACTAGAATCCTACAATATGCTGCTTTCGAGAAACTCATTTGAAGCAGAGAGATACATATAGAGTAAAGGTAAAAGGTTGGAGCAAAATATATTTTGCTACAGCTAAAGTGAAAAAAGCAGGGGTAGCCATCCTTATCTCAGACAAAGCAGCTGAAAAAATAGATCTTGTTAAAAGAGATAAGGAAGGAAACTATATCCTCCTAAAAGGTACCATAGACAATATAGTAATTTCAATACTAAATATGTATGCACCCAATGGTATAGCATCAAAATTCCTAGAGGAGAAGTTGAAGGAGCTACAGGAAGACATGGAAAGCAAAACTCTACTGGTAGGAAACCTCAAACTTCCACTCTCAGATTCAGATAAATTTAACCATAAACTAAACAAGAAGGTAGTTAAGGAGGTAAATAGATTATTAGAAAACCTAGATATGATAGACTTATGGAGGAAACTGAATGGGGAAAGAAAGGAATATACTTTTTTTTTTCCTGAAGTATATGGCACTTACACAAATACTGACCATGTACTAGGGCATAAAAACCTAATAATCAAATGCAGAAAGGTAGAAATAGTGATACATCATTCTCAGATCATAATGAAATAAAGATCACATGCAATATCAGGCCAGGGAGATATAGATCCAAAACTAATTGGACATTAAATAACCTCATTTTAAAGAATGAGTGGATCAAACAATGAATTATATAAAAAATTAATGATTTCATCCTATATAATGACAATGATGAAACAATATACCAAAACTTATAGGATATAGCCAAGGTAACTGTCAGGGGATATATTATATCTTTAAATGCTTATATGAATAAATTAGCGAAAGAGGAAATCAATGAACTAAATATGCAACTAAAAAAATTAGAGAAAGAACAAATTAAAAACCCCCAATTAAATACCAAGTTAGAAATTCTAAAAATTAAAGGAGAAATTGGCAAAATCAAAAGCAAGAAAACTATTGAACTAATAAAACTGGGTTGGTTTTTATGAAAAAACAATAAAATTGATAAACCTCTTGTTAATTTGATTTTTTAAAAAAGAAAGAAAACCAAATTGCTAATATCATAAATGAAAAAGATGAACTCACCACCAATGAGGGGGAAATTAAAGTAATAATGCAAAATTATTTTGCCCAACTCTTTGCCAATAAATTTGATAATCTAAGTTATATGGATGAATATTTATGAAAATATCAATTGCCCAAGTTAAATGAAGAGGAAATTAAATACCTAAATAACCCTACCTCAGAAAAAGAAATTCAACAAGCCATTATTGAACTCCCTAAGAAAAAATATCCATGACCAGAAGGATTCACAAGTGAATTCTATCAAACATTTAAGGAACAATTGGTTCCAATTCTATATAAACTCTTTGGAAATATAGGTGAAGACAGAACTCTGCTTAACTCTTTCTATGACACCAATATGGTGCTAATACCTAAACCAGGGACAGTCAAAACAGAGAAAGAAAATTATAGACCTATCTCCCTATGCATATAGATGCAAAAAATCTTAAATAAAATCTTAGCAAAATGATTACAATAATTTATCACTAGGATAATACATTATGACCAAGTAGGATTTATCCCAGGAATGCATGGTTGGTTCAATATTAGGAAAACTGTCAGTAAAATTAATTATATTAATAACAACCCTATCAGAAATCATGATTATATCAATAGATACTGGAAAAGCCTTTGACAAAATACAGCACCCATTCCTACTAAAAAACACTAGAGAGCATAGGAATAAATGGATTGTTCCTTAGAATAATAAACATTATCTCTCTGAAACCATCAACAAGCATTATATGCAATAAGGATAGGCCAGAGGTATTCCCAATAAAATCAGGGGTGAAACAAGGATGTCCATTATCACCACTACTATTCAATATTGTATTAGAAATGTTAGCTTCAGCAATAAAAGAAGAAAAAGTAATTGAAGGAATTAGAATTGGGAAGGAAGAAACAAATGTCTCACTCTTTTCAGATGACATGATAGTATACCTAGAGAATCCAAAAAAAATCTATAAAACTACTAGAAATAATTAGCAACTTTAACAAAGTCACAAGATATAAAATAAACCCTCATAAATCCTCAACATTTCTATATGACTAGCAAGATACAACAGAAAGAAGTAGAAAGAGAAATCCCATTCTAAGTAACTTCAGACAATATAAAATACTTGGGAGTCTACCTGCCAAGGCAGACTCAGAAAGTTTTTGAAAACAATTACAAAACACTTCTCACACAAATTAAATCAGATTTGAATAACTGGAAAAATATCAACTGCTCATGGATAGGCCAATCTAATATAATAAAAATGACAATTCTACCTAAATTAAACTACTGATTTAGTGCACTACCAATCAAAATTTCAAAAAATTACTTTAATAAGTTAGAAAAATTGTAAGTAAAATCATATGGAGAAAAAAAAGTTGAAAATTTCCAGGGATTTAATAAAAAAAAGTCAAAATAAGGTGGCTTAGCCCTACCAGATCTAAAATTATATTACAAAGCATCAGTCATCAAAACTGTCTGGTATTAAGAAATAGAGTAGTGGATCAGTGGAATAGACTAGGTACAATAGCAGGAAACAATTATAGTAATCTGCTGTTTGATAAATCCAAAGGTTCCAGCTTTTTGGATAAAAAACTCTCTCTTTGATAAAAGCTGTTGGGAAAATTGGAAGTTAGTATGGCAGAAACTTGGATTAGACCAACATTCACACCCTATTGCAAGATAAGATCAAAATGGGTGCAGGATTTAGACCTAAAATGCAATATTATAAACAAACTAGGAGATCAAAGAATAGTTTATCTGTCAGATCTATGGAAAGGGAAGCAGTTTATGACCAAGGAAGAGATGGAGAACATCATTAAAAATAAACTAGATAGTTTTGATTACATTAAATTAAAAAGCTTTTGCACAGACAGAGCCACTGTAACCAAGATCAAAAGAAATGTTGCAAACTTTTACAACTAGTATTTCTGACAAAGGACTCATTTCTAAAATATAATGAAAACTGAGTCTAATTTACAAAAAAAAAAAAAACCAAGTCATTCTCCAATTGACCAATGGTCAAAGAATATGCAGAGGCAATTCACAAATGAGGAAATCAAAATGATCCTCAGTCATATGAAAAATTGCTCTAAATCATTGATTACAGAAATGCAAATTAAAGCATCTCTGAGGTACCACTTCATACCTCTCAGATTGGCCAATATGACCAGAAAGGACAACAATCAATGTTGGAAGGGATGTGGGAAATGTGGGAGACAAATGCATTGCTAGTGGAGCTTCTGAACTCATCCAACCTTTCTGGAGAGCAATTTGGAATTATGCCCAAAAGGCAACAAAAATGTGCATACCCTTTGATACAACAATATCATTAATGGGTCTATATCCTGAAGAGATTATGAAAAAGGATAAAAACATCACTTGTACAAAAATATTCCTAGCAGCCCTGTTTGTGGTGGCAAAGAATTGGAAATTGAGTGAATTTCCACCAACTGGGGAATGACTTAATAAACTGTGTTATATATATATTATATATATATATATGTGTGTGTGTGTGTGTGTGTGTGTGTGTGTGTGTGTGTGTGTGTGTGATGGAACACCATTGTTCTATTAGAAACCAGGAAGGATGGGAATTCAGGGGAGTTTGGAAGGATTGGCATGAACTGATGCTGAGCAAGATAAGCAGAACCAGAAGAAGATTGTACACCATAACAGTAATGTGGGGGTGATAAGCAACCTTTATGGACTTGCTCATTCCATCAGTGCAACAATCAGGTACAATTTTGGGGTATCAGTAATAGAGAATACCATCTGTATCCAGAGAAAGAATTGTGGAATTTGAACAATGACCAAAGACAATTACCTTTAATTTAAAAAAAGTTATTATGTAATTTTGCTATCTCTTATACTTTTTTCCTTAAGGATATGATTTCTCACTCATTACATTCAACTTAGATCAATGTATAACATGGAAAAAATGTAAAGACTAACAGTGGGGGTTGGGGGAGGAAAGTGAAATTAGGGGGGAAATTGTAAAATTCAAAATAAATAAATTTTTTTAAAAAGGTACTGACTCTACAATCAAAGAACCTCAGCTCAAATCTTGTCTCTGAAGCTTATTGTACAATGTAAAATGAGAGGCTAGCACTAAAAGACCTCTGAAGTCTCTTCCCACTCTGTATCTGATTCTCCTGTTCAGTTGTGTCCAACTCTTCATGACTCTGTTTGGGGTTTTTCTTGACAAAGATGTTTGAATGGTTTGTCTCTCTCCAGCACATTTTACAGTTGGGGAAACTGAGACAAAAAGGTAAAGTAACTTACCCAAGGTCATAGAGTTAGTAAATATTTGAGGCCAGATGTGAACCCAGGAAGATCAGTCACCTTGACGCTTGACTCAGCTCTCTATCCATTGTACCTTCATTTTCTAGCCTTCAGTTTTTCCTCTTTTGATGGAAACTTGATGATCTCTAAAGATCCTATCAATTCTATGGCATCAAATGCCCCTAAAATAAATTTTACTCTCCTTTTCCATAGAGTTAAACTACATCTTGAAAGAAAATCAGATACCTTTGAAAGGGAATAAGTTTCCTGATTTTCGAACATTTAGTGCATGAATCAGTAGTTCTCTTCATGATTGCCTGAAGCTACAGCAGATACTTGATAAGATCTTCAAAGAGTCCAGTTTTTTGCATTCCTATTAACCAGGAATTGAAACTCTAGCAAAGAAGTTAATAATATAGTATCTAGTAGCCTGCAGTGAATTCAGTTCTGTAAGCCCAAATATATTGTATATGTGCTTGACATATATTATCTTATTTGATTCTCACAACAATTAGTACCTGGGAGATAGGTGATATTATGGTTTCCATTTCACAATGGAGGAAACTAAGGCAGACAGAAGTTGAGTGGCTTTCTCAGGGTCACACAGAATTAAATATCTCAAGCTACATTTGAACTCATATCTCCCTGATTCCAGGTCCTAGGCTCCATACACTATGCCACCTATAGCAAACTATTAGAAGTTCCAGTTTTCAAAAACATTATGGGGGGATGAGAGGAGGAAAGAAGGTGAATTCTTCAAACTATAATCTAGTGAACTTTATTTGGATTCCTAGCATAATTCTAGGACATATTTTAGGAGTGTTTTTGTGCACAAATAGAAAAGGAAGCAGTGATCACAAAGAACTAGCACAGGTTCAAGAAGAGACCAATGACAGGTATATTTTATCTTCTTTTTTGACAGATCTTCTTGACTGGATCTGGTCACAGTAATACTGTAGATATAGTGGACCTGATTTTTAGTTAGACATTTGATATAGTCTCATACAACCAGTAGAGTGGACTTTGCCCCAAAGGCTCAAAATTGGTACCATAAGCTGTTACCTTTATGTTTGGGGGAGTAAAGGGAGAGCACCCATACAAGTAAGAAAAAGAGAAAAGGAAAAGTATTAAAAACATTACAGGTTCTTTCATCCAACACTTAAACCTCTCCACCAGGAGGGGAAATAAGATCTGGATATCCCTTCTTCCTATAGGTCTCCTTAGTTTCAGTTGAATATTGGATATTGAAACTCAAACAATCAGAGGCCATATGGGAAGGCATGAGGATGAGACTGATAGATAACCACAATCTCTAAACAGAGGATTAAAGTTACTCTACATCAGCCTTGAAAGCAAAGCTAAGCTTCCTCCCTCAGCCATTCACCCAGTTGATGCATAGAAGGATGGAGTGAAAGAAGTTAAAGAACAGGAACTAATCACTCATGGAGCAAAGGAATACTGGTATCTAAAGGTTGGTAGGAAAGGGTGGGAATAAGTATATCATTCCCAAAAGATACACTTCCTTCTGAAAACCCCTTCCCACATAAAGGGATTTTTGTATCTGGCAGTTTTGCCACTCCCTGCCTGGGGCCTGACCTCACCCATTATCTAAGGGAAAGATAGCTGGTGGAATGGAATCACACTTGCATATTAACAGGAATGGCAGGAAAATGGTCCCTGATAGGAGAGAGAGAGAGAGAGAGAGAGAGAGAGAGAGAGAGGATGTCATCTGACCTCATCTACCTCAAACCTAGCCTAACTTAACTCACATCTAATCAGAAACAATATTTAGTTCAAATAAGTAGTATTCATTCTGGACTTCTTTATCTTTGACAGCAAAACTCAAAAGGGAGTGGGGAAGGAGAGGCAAGGATTCTTGCCTCCATTTCTTCTCCTACCACTCTTTTCTCCTTGACCCTAACAACTGACTGAAACTATTTTCTCCAAGTTCTCCAGCAATCTCTTAATTACTAAATCTAATAGACTTTTTGATCTGTCTGCAGTTTTTAATTTGTGCTGATCATCTCCTCTTCCTGGATAGTCTCACTTCCCTTCACTTTTTGTGATACTGCTCCTTTCTTGTGCTCTTCCTTCTCTACCTGAATATTTCTTCTAAGTCTTCTTTTAGAAGTTATCGATCACTTCCCACCCCATAAACATGGATGGGTTCTAAGGAAATATCCTAGATCTTCTCTCTCTACATCCTTTCTTCTGGCACAAAAGCACAATATAGTTATCGATTAATTAATAGTTGATCTCATCAGCTGCCCATGAGTTCAACTATCTCTTTGAAAACAACTCCAAATTTTATATATTCAACAGTAATCTTTCTCCTGAACTTTAGCCCTTTCTTCCAAGTGATTCTAACACAAACATCTCAAACTCAACATATTCAAAATAAAATTCATTATCTTTCTTCAAAAAGTCACCCTTTTCCCAAATATTCTTTATTTTATTTAATTTTTAGGTTTTTGTAAGGCAAATGGGGTTAAGTGGCTTGCCCAAGGCCACACAGCTAGGTAATTATTAAATGTCTGAGGCCGGATTTGAACTCAGGTACTCCTGACTCCAGGGCCGGTGCTCTACTCACTGCACCACCCAGCCACCCTTTATTTTAATTTATTTTATTTTTAGGTTTCCAAATATTCTTAATTCTATTAAGGACTCCACCATTCTTCCAATAGCCCCATGATCACAAATTCAATCATCTTCTATTTTCATCTGCCCTCGTATCCCATCTGTTGTTGATTCTTGTCAGTGCTTTCTCCACAAAATTTCTTTTTCATCCCTTCTCTCTTGTCATGTGGCTATCATCCTAGTAACAACTCACATTATCTCTTACCTGGCTCCCTGATTTTAATCTCCCCTCAATTCAATCAATCCTAAACACAGCTGCCATAAGAATGCTTATGAATCATTAATCTGACTTTGTTATTCTCCCACATGTCAAAGTAGATAGAGTATTGATGCTAGAAGCAGATTATCTAGGTTCGATGGATGTTTAATACTTAAGTGACCCTGGGAAAATCCCTTAAACATCCTTGGGCCTCAGTTTATTCATCTGTAGAATAAGGGATTATTTTATGAATCCTCTGAGATTCCTTTCAGCACTAAGTCAATGATCCCATGCTCCCTGTTCAAGAAATTTCAGTAGCTGTCTATTGCCACTAAGATAAAATGTAAACTTTTTTGCTTGGCATCTTACAATGTGGTTTCTTTCACAATACTTCCCCTTATACATTTTTTATTCTTGTTTAAACTAGCTTCTTTCTGTTCCCTGAAATCAGTACTCTATATCTCTTGGGACTTTGCATGGGTAAAGTTAAGCATACTTAAAATGTAGGAAAATATAGAATATTTCTTAACCTCTACCTCTTACTTTCCTTTCTTTTCCCTCTACTTTCCTTCTCAGCTCAGTTGAAACCTACTACCACAGACATGTCAAACAGATGCAATATCTATTATTGTTACTCAGTGTGTCTGACTCTTGTGCCTCTATTTGAGGTTTTCTTGGCAAAGATACTAGTGGTTTGCCATTTCTTTCTCCAGTCCATTTAACAAATGAGGCAAACAGTTAAGTGACTTGCCCAGGATGACTTAGCTAGTAAGTGTCTGAGGCTGGATTTGAACTCAGGTCTTCCTGACTCCAGGTCTAGAACTCTATCCACTATGTCACCTGGCTGCTCATATATGTAATACATAAATAAGTTAAAATGGAATTAGAAAATATTCAACAAAATAAAAATAACAGATAATATTAATATGAGTTTTCTAAATTAATATGTAGCTGGCAATGGTCTTTATGTATATTTTAGTGGCCTCCATTTCTACTTGAGTTTGATACCAATGTCCTTTCCTGATCTTCCTAGTTCATAGTACCCTTTTGTCCTCCTCAAACTAGATCCCTTTCACCTTATAGAAATGTAGCAATCAAAACATCAAATAAGAGAAAGGAACTCTTTAAAAATAGCAAGAATTGGGGCAGCACAGTATATGATACAAAGATATAATCAAGAAGAATCTAAGTTCCTTGAAAGAAGGGATTTTTGTTTATTGCTGTTAACTTATCTTTATCAATCATTCAGTCAATAAGGATTTATTAAATGCTTACAGTAGACACTGTACTAAATCCTGAGGAAATAGAAAGCAAAAACAGTCCCTACCCTGAAGGAGCTCGCATTCTAGAAGGAGGGACAAACAGCTTTGTAAATATGAAATTTTTACAGCATAAATTTGAGAGAAAGCACTGGGGAGGAGGAGAGGGACTGGAAAAGCCTTATATAGAAAGTGACATTTGAGACAGTGTTTTGCTTATATCAGGTACTTAATAAAAAACTTAGATTAGATCAAAGTAAGAGTTACCAGATAATGGTCAGGGGCCCATTTCCTTACAATTTGTTCAATCAAATGAATGTGTCTTTCCTGCCCCTCATATAAAAATATTTAGTTTGTGACTATCTCACAATATCCTGATCAAACAAGATGGAAAAATGTGGGCCAAATGATGTGTATTTGGATCTGGTTGAATGACTCAACCAAAAGAGTACTGATTAATGAATCAATGTCAGCCTGAAGGGAGAGCTCCCGTAGAATGTCCATGGGCTCTGCTTTGGCTTTGTTCTGCTCCATGTTTCTATCAGTTACTTAGATGAAGGAATGCATGGCATACTTATCAGATGTGTAAGTTACTCAGCTGGGAGATTCACTTCAACAAGGGAGAGAGAAAAATCAAGATCTGAAAACTTCTAGGATGGATAGAATGATGGGTCTGATATAATAAAGTATAATAGGGATAAATGCTAGATTATATACAACCATAATAGTTAAGAACTGGAAGAACACTTAGATATCACCTAATTCAATTCTTATTTAATATGTGATTAAACTGAGATCTAGGATGTTAAGTAACTTGCTCAATATAACATAAGAAATAAATTGCCCAGTTATGATTCTATACAAGATCATCTAATGTCAAATCAAGTATTCTATATTTATTAGTTAATTTAAATAATTTGCTTTTTACCAATTACATATAAAAAACAATTTTAACATTCTTTTTTTAAATTTTAAGTTCCAAATTCTCTTCCTTTTTCCTTACCCTTCCCTGAAAAAGTGATCCATCTGAAAATCCAGTGTTCTTGACACCATCACTATCAATTTAGAAAGATAAAATTTATACATCCAAAGAATTTCTTTAAAAAGAACAAAATTTTGAAAATTCATAAAAAAAAAACTGACCTAAATAGACTGAAATGTGATGCTGTAGCAAGTATACTCTGTTGATTTACTATGTTGTGTTATTTGGTTTTAATTATTTATACTAGCACTTCACTATAAACTAGTAAATATTACTGTGGGGATATATATACTTTGTGACAGCAATGAAGTCTTGGTAATATGAGTCCTCATCTCTTCATTTTGCCATTAAATAATTGTTTATAAGTGGGATGAGTCTGCCAAGCTTTTTGTGAGTATGGGTAAAGTATTAATTAGGGAGGTCTTTATTATAACAATGGTTTGATTTTTGAATTGTGATGTTATCCTTATTCTCTTCATAAATCATTATGGGAAAGTGACATCTAAAGCGTCATCAAAAATGTATTAAAAATTCAGGGATTCCTCTCTCCCTTCCTTACTTTCCTTTTTATTTGCCTTCCTCTCTTTCCTCCTTCATTCTTCTTCTTTCTTCCTCTTTACAGTAGCTTTCAATAGCTTCTGTCCTGGCTTTTCTGGAACTTCAAGACTTTGATGCCACACCTACATTTTTAGGTGAAAAAATTACTACAGAAATGTAGCAATCAAAACATCAAATAAGAGAAAGGAACTCTTTAAAAATAGTGAGAATTGGGGTGGTACAGTGGATTGAGCACTGGTCCTGGAGTCAGGAGTACCTGAGTTCAAATCTGGTCTCAAACACATCATAAATTCAAGCTGTTGACCTTGAGCAAGTCACTTAACCCCACTGCCTTGTAAAAACTAAAAAAAAGAGGTGGCTAGGTGGTGCAGTGGATAAAGCACTGGCCCTGGAGTCAGGAGTACCTGGGTTCAAATCCAGTCTCAGACACTTAATAATTCCTAGCTGTGTGACCTTGGGCAAGCCACTTAACCCCATTTGGCTTGCAAAAACCTAAAATTAAAAAAACCACTAATCAACATGATGATCAACCATGATTCCAAAAGTTTGATCATTAAGACTGGAACACTCCTCCTGAATGGGACTATAGACACATAAAGTATAACATGTGGTTCTTGGACATGGAGAATGTGAGAATGTATTTTGCTTTACCATGTGTATTTGGAATTTTTCTCTTCCCCCTAAGGTGAAAGGGATAAGAGTTGGAGAGAGAGAGAGAGAGAGAGAGAGAGAGAGAGAGAGAGCAAGTATTTTTAACTTAAAAAAATAAATTTAGTTTTAAAAAAAATAAAAGCAGGTGAAAATCACATATTATGCAAACTTCAACATACTATTAGAGAGATAGCTCATTAAATTTGTTCACCTATGTGGATGTGTGATGTGTGTGACAAGAACTGTAGATGCATAATGTGCTAGGTCCAAAACTGAACAGGTACAAATGACTAAGTCTATTTCCAAAGATAATTAGGGAAATAGAAAAAGAACATAATATGTTCTGAAATGTTTGTAGCAACTCTCTTTGTGGTGGCAAAGAACTATGACTGAACAAGTTTGTGATGGAATACTGCTGTATTCTGCTATAAAACTGCTATAAGAAATGATGAGCTCAATGATCTTAGAAAAATCTGCAAAGACAATGAAATAATGAAGAGCAAAGAAAGCAGAACCAAAAGAGCATTGTTTACAGTATCAATAAAATTGTTTTAAGAACAACTTTGAGTGAATAAGCTATTTTGAGTAATAAAAAAATCCAAATGAACTAACCATAAAGGACATATAAAAAAGGTACCATCTACAACCAGAGACAGAAATGATAGATGTATTGAATAGTTTTATACACACACACACACACACACACACACACACACACACACACACACACACAATTTGCTGCTAATGGAGCCATCTCTAGGGCCAGGAGGGGGAGGTAAGAAAAAAAAGGAAATTTGCATGAT
Source organism: Macrotis lagotis (assembly GCF_037893015.1). Classification (NCBI taxonomy): domain Eukaryota; kingdom Metazoa; phylum Chordata; class Mammalia; order Peramelemorphia; family Peramelidae; genus Macrotis; species Macrotis lagotis. The sequence goes on along the minus strand of NC_133666.1, from coordinate 127,383,202 downwards.
AATTTTGTTGTATATTTGAAAGGCATAACAAATTTTACATAGTAAACTTGCAGTATCATCTGCAATCATCCTTTTTTATTGTCCTGTTATAGAAAGAATTTTTTTATTCAAAAAATTAAAAACAAAATACTCCCCACCCCATCTCCTTCCTAACTCCTAAGAGAAGAGCAATTCTATTTCAAGAACTGGATTCCTCTTTCATAGGTGATGGGTTTTTTTCCCTGATGCTTTCTCAGAGTTGTCTCCTCCTTTAACTTACACCTTAGAGATTGGATATAATTTTTTAAAATGAAGTGTGGCTGATCAGTTTGGTTAGCCAATAACAAGATGCCCTCTTATATATCAATTTTGAGCAGGCAGTTAAATTTCAGTTGGAGAACATCTTGATAACTTGTAGGGTATTCCATAGTGTTGACAAGTTTTTGTATTTGATTCAGGACCTTAGTGAATTGTTTCTGATAATTCTGTTTTGGCCCCTCATCTTCTGTGATTGCTTCATTTGGGTAGGGGAAAGGGAAATAAATTAATCAGAAATGTATAGATAAATTTTTCTCCTTTTGAATACTGGTTTATCTATTTTTTGGTCTTCTTTTAAAAATAACTATTAGGGATTTTGAAAAAGCTACTTTTTTTAAGAAATGGGTTTTTTTAAATCACTAAGCACCTTAGGATCATTGAAAACTCTACTATTTTATAAATTCAATGTCATAGTTCTTTGCCACCACAAAAAGAACTGCTATAAACATTTCAGAACATATTATGTTCTTTTCCTTTATCCTTAATCATCTTTGGAAATGGACCTAGAAGTGGTATTGTTGGATCAAAGGGTAAAGGTGATTATTCTTTGGGCATAGTTCCAGGTTGCTTTTAAAAACAGTTGGATCAAGTCACACTTCCAACAACAAGGAATTAGTGTCCCAAATTCCCTACATTCCCTCCAACATTTTTTACTTTCCCCTTCAATCATTTTAGTAAATCTAGTAGGAATAAAATGATATCTCAAGAGTGTTTTAATTTGCATTTCTCTAATCAATAATGATTTAGAGCATTTTTTTCATATGACTATGTTATTTTGATTTCTTCATTGGAAAACTGCCTGTTTATATCCTTTGACCATTTATCAATTGACTTTTAGCCATATTTTGTAATGGAGCTACTTATCCAGTAGAAGATTCTACACTAAGGAAAAATTATATCCAGGAAATTGAGGGCAGGAGAGAACTCTGAGGGATATGATTCTATGAATCAATAAAAGAATTAAGTGTTGTTGTTGTTGTTGTTGATGATGTTGATGATGATGATGATGATGATGATGATGATGATGATGATGATGTTTGTCCTTCATTCTCAAAGAAAACCATGACATCAGGGAGAAGATGCCATGGCAAGCACATGAATTGGATCTGAGTGAGGGGGATGCTGTGCAAGGTCACCAGTCTCACTTTCTCCCTGGAGTCATCTGAGGTCCAGTGGCTACATATGAATCAGGATATCTGGAGATGGCCCTGGATGCCAGGGTTAAATGATTTGCCCAAGTTCACAAGTGTCAAGTGTCTGAGGTCAAATTTGAACTGGGTCCTCCTTACTGCAGAGCCACTGTGCCACTGAGCTGCCCCATCAGGTATTGAACTGAATAGAGGAAAAACTCAGAAAGACCAATTAAGCTGCCCACTCAGCAAAGATGTTCCAGTCAGGGAAAAGCATCATAAGAATACCTTGAGAGGACTTTGTAGTACTGAAGGTTTGAATTGTTTTAGACACTGGTATGTACCTCTATCCTAGTGTACTAGATAGATAGAGAGAGAGAGAGAGAGAGAGAGAGAGAGAGAGAGAGAGACAGATGATAGATATTTACATTTTATATATTATATATATGCATATATAGCTATATATACGCTCACTCTTCCCACTGATGATATATCTATATTTTGGAAAATAAGCCTATTTTTATGGGGAGAATGTTCTTATAATTTCATTATAGTGAAGGCCTTTGCTTTGAGTTAATCATATCCTCTGGCTAACTATTAAAGGTAATGTACCACCCCACTCCATGAACTAAATTTTTAGGATTGTAGACCCACAGTGTATCTTGAATCTAAAGTGATTGTCTCCTATAAGAATTTGGAACAGAAGTAGTTGGAGTACAACATAAAAGAGTGGAAAACTATATTTTCAAAATAAAAATTAGAAGGAAAGAATTTGCCTCAAAAGAGGAAGAAATAGAAACTAAATCTACTAAATCCAATTATATTTCACCAAAACTAAAAAAATTAAATGGTTATTTACAAATATATAAATACCCAATTTAATGAATGAACAGAGATGATCAAAATAACCAAAAAACAAGTCAAAATATCAAAATAAAAGAGCACTCTAAATACAAATTAATTTACAAATAAATTATATCAAATATTTATATATATGTATATAGATACATTATGTAATGTAAAATATTCACAAAAATAGAGAAATAGAATATCTTACAAGTTTCTTCTATAGTCCTGGTACTGAAACCAGGGAAGATAAAACAGAGAAACAATATATAAAACAGTATTTCTAATGAATAGTGACCAAAAAATACTAAAGGAAATATTCTCAAAAAGGCACCAGCAATATATATTTTTAAATTATTCACTACAACCAGTAGAAAATTTTACCAGGAATATAATAATTAGATAAATTATAAACATAACAAGTCATATTAACAACAAAAATAGTAAAAATAAGAGATTATATCAATAAGGGCAGAAAGGCAGAAAAAAACAATAAAGGAACTTTTTAAAATATAATCAAAAAGGTATCTAAAAAGAAACATGATCATCATGTACATTGCAAGCTTTTGAAGTAAGATCAGGGTAAAAGAATCTCTACTATCTTCACCACATGTAATGAGAAATGCTAGCCTTAGCATGAGATAAGGAAAAAAATGAGGGAACAGATATTTAGCAAACTAAAATAGAAATGCAAAGTACAGTAAGAGAATTAACATTTATATAGCACTTACCATGTGGAAGACACTGTGTTTTTACAAATATTTCATTTAATTCTCACAGCTCTGTGAAAGAGGTGCTATTATCTTAACCATTTTCAATTTAAGGAAACTGAGGCTAACAGAGGTCAAGTGACTTGTCTACTAAGTATCTGAGGTCATATCTGAATTTAAGTCCAGTGCTTCTTTGAGAACCCTAAAAAGAAAATTTTAAAAATTATTAAGATAATAGATAGCTAAATAAAGATGAAGACAAAAAAATTAAATCACAAATATCTTTGACCTTTCTATAGAAGAGAGAGATGGGGAAAGAGAATCAATTTAGGATATTAAATATATTTAATAATATGATTATGAAGATTGATTATTATTCAATAATTAAAATCCTTGCCTTCCAAGAACAGCCTGCAGAGCACCTGGGTCCTGGGAGCTCTGGCTTGTGGCAGCAGACAGAGTTTCCTGACCTGGAAGATCAGTTGGGAAACCTCTGCCAGAGTGAGCATGGAGACAGCCTCAGTGCAGCCACAGCCCTCAGCACAGTAACAGCCCTCAGCATAACCCAGATCCCAGGAAACAGAAGCAGGCCCATGGAGCTGCCAAGCAGGGTGCTGCTTGCCAGAAGCTTCCAGAGAAGGAAGGAGTTGGGTGGGGGGGGAGACTGTTGAGGTCTCTCCTCTGTCTCTGGGTCAGGACAGGATTCTGGAGGCTTTGTACATATTCAGACCCTGGTCACAGTCTAAGCCCCCATACTGCCATAACAGAACAAGGACCCTCCTCATAGCTCCAGGGCAGAGGAGTGTACTTGTGGTCATTCACAGACCAAAGCACAGTCCAAGAGAGCAGTCAGAGCCTCTTATAAGAGATTGAATGAATTGATATCCTTGTAGAAGTCTCCCAATAACACTCAAAAGCTTGGGAAGCACCCCAAAACCAGGGCACAGGCTGGGGAAATGAGTAAACAGAAGGAAAAAAAGGATCCTGACCACAGACAATTACTTTGATCCCATGGAGGGTCAAAACACATACTCAGAAGATGACAAAGTCCAAGTTTCTGTATCCAAAGCCTCCAAGAAAATTAGGAATTGGGTTCAGGCTATGGCAGAGCTCAAAAAAAGATTTTAAAAATCAAGTAAGGGAGGTACAGGAAAAATTAGGAAGAGAAATGAGAGAGATGCAGGAAAATCATGAAAACCAAGTCCACAGCTTAGTCAAGGAGACCTAAAAAATTGTTGAAGAAAACAACATTATTAAAAATCAGTTTAGGTCAAATGGAAAAAGCAGTCCACAGAGTTAATGAGTAGAAGAATACCTTAAAATATAGAATTAGTCAGATGGAAAAGGAGATAAGAAAGTTCTCTGAAGAAAATAATTACTTCAAATGTAGAATGGACCATTTTGTTTACAAATAATAACCCTTTACATAAATAAAATTAATGGAGCTACAGTGGTATCAAAAGAAAAAGTTTGGATAAAAAAACAACAAATGATTATCACCAATAAATGTACAGGAACCATAGGACTATAGATTTACTACTAAGGAAAAAATTAGAAGTCATATAGCCTAACCTCCTTATTTTACAGAAACTTAGACACAGAGTAATTAAATGACACAGGTAGTAAGTAGCAGAATCATAATTTGAACCTTCACTCCAAATTCAACATACTTTTCACCATAAAACTCCATAACAGAAAAATGGCAAAGGATATAAACAGTTTTCCAAAGAAAAAAAATTCCTTCTAAATAACCATATACCAAAAAACTGTTCAAAATGCAGATGAATGCCTCTTCAACTATAAATAAGTAGAGTTTAATTCTCTCCCAGAAAGGATAAATAATTTGTCCAGAGTCACAAAGCTAGTATGTGACAGATGTGAGACTTTAACCCAAGTTTTGTTGTCTAAGGTGGGCTCTTTGTCCATATCATACTGTCTCTCACTGAGTTTGCCTCCAAAATGAAATTGTGAATTGGTTCAACCAGTTCTGAAAACAATTTGGAATTGTACAAGAAAAGTTAATAAATCATTTATATCCTTTAACCCAGAAAACTTTCCTTGAACTAGTCTCCAAGGAGGTTATAGTCACTAGAGCATGCTGAACAAATTGTTATATGAATGTAATAGAATATTCCTATGCTATAAAGACTGATGACTATAAAAGATTCAGAGAAACCTGGTAAGATATTTTGGAACAGATGAGCCTTCAAGTTATATCTGACATAGTTGTTGGACTAAAATTCAATTGAACTAAAAGTTACTAGAAGTGTTACACACGGGGAAATAATACAAAAATAGGTAAGACAAGGATGTCTAGTTCAGATGGCAATATGAAGGGTATTAGAAGAGTACAATTCTCCCATTATATATTACAAAAAGGAAGACAGATCAAATGATGGTCAAGCAATACAAAGACAACCAATAATAATTATTTTCATCCATCTCAGGACTACACAGACAAAAAAACCCCATGACTTACAGACTTTAGGAGAAGGATCCCAATAGAGAAGACTGTACAAATATAGACCAACAATAGGATAGCCAGCCATCTCTCTTATCTGGAAGATTCCAGGAGAACCAGAGGCCTACCAAATTATCTTCTGGAACAAAAACTCTAAGTATTCTGACCAGAATGCCACAGGAGATCCTAAAGATTTCTTGTAGGATAATCAGGGGGAAGCCTAAAAGCTGGCAGTGCTCTGAATGCAAAACACACTGGTGGGAAGGGGGCTATTGCAGACAATGATAGCAGTCAGGACCAAACAGGACCTGACCACCAAGGTACAGGAAGGGGTAGAACTTGACCCTGGCACAAACTAAAGTTAGAAAAATGCATAAACAGAAGAAGACACAGACTACAATTAAATGATACAATCAGTCACGAGACACCCAAGGGAAAATAAAGAAGATATTAGCTCCACTACTGGAAGTAGTCTCAGGAAAAGAAAAATGGCCTGGGTACAAGAGCTAACTTGAATAATAAAACCTCTGTAGGGGAAAAATAGAAGAATTTTTAGCTTAAAATGAAAAGTTGAAAAACTTACCCAAATAACAGACTCCTTTTTAAAAAAAATAGGATGAAGCAAACAAAACTCAACTATGAGAGACAAGAAATATTAGGACAAAATTAAAAGAGTTTTTAAAAAGAACATGTAAAGTATTTGATACTTAACTTATAAAACATGTCAAGAAAAGAAAAATTAAAATTACCCAGTTTATATTAGAAATAGAGGGGAAAGTAAAAATAGAAAGGAGTCACTAATCTCCTGAAACTAACCCCAATTTGAAATTTTCTAAGTATATCAGAACCCAAATCCAGAATTTTCAGATCAAATAAAAATTCTTCTAGTCATCAGAAAGAGTTCAAGCACAAAGAAAACTAGTCAGCATCATCAAAAAATTATATTAATAACAACCATAAGAGATAAAATCTTAGAATACAATATTCTAAAGGTCAAAAGATAAAAGCTCACAAACAAGATTTACTTACCCTGAAAATCTAATTCTAAAGTGCACTTAAGTAGGGGAGAAATGGAACTTAATAGAAATAGAATTGGGCAACTAGGTGGTACAAAATTTAGAGTCCTAGAATCAGGAGGAACTGAATTCAAATCTAACCTCAGAGACTTGATACTTAATAACTATGTGACTCCAGCCAAGTCACATAACCCCCAAACCTTACAAATTATAATATAAATAATAATAATAGAGACTTTCAGTATTCTAGATGAAAAAGCCAGAGGTGAATAGAATCTTTGAAATGTTAACAATGAAATAAGGGGAAAACTAGAAAAGTAAATACATGTGAACAATTGAAGGAGGTATTGAAAGAGGCAGCTAGGAGGTATTACAACAGATCAAACACTGAACCTGGAATCAAAAGGCTGAATTCAAATCTGACCTCAGTACTTAGTAGCTATGTGACTGTCATCAAGTCACTTAACCTCAGGTTTTGCATCTGTAAAATGAGTATAAAAATGAATATGAAAAAATACTCAGAAGTCATTGTAGGGATCAAATGAGATAACATTTGCAAAATGCTTAGCACAGTGATATAGATATTATTATTATCATTATTATTATTATTATTATTATTATTATTATTAAACAATCCTAATGTCTTCAAAAATCAGAAAAAGGGGGAGTCAGGAGGACCTGAGTTCAAATCCTGTCTCAGACACTTAATTACCTAGCTGTGTAACCTTGGGCAAGTCACTTAATCCCATTGCCTTGGGGGAAGAAAAAGAATCACAGAGAAAGTTAAATCAGAAAAACATTTAGTCTAGAGGTAAATTACTTCTATTTTCATGGTTTTAAAAGAGAAAAGAAAAGGGACAGGAAAAAGGAGTTCAACAAGGAAGAAATGAGAAAGAAGAAGAAGGAGTTTGTTACATTTCTCAAGTTGCTCAAAAGGAAAAGTATACAAATATCAAGAATAAGGAAAGAGATAAACTTCACTCTTATGAGAACTAAACAAAATACCAGGCACATACATTTTACATTCACCCATAAAGACTCTGGTTAAGAAAGGTAATAAATCCAAAAAGAACACAGGCAGAAGAGAAAGAAAGGAGAAAATAATTAAATAAATAAAGTTGAGGAAAGAAAAAAAAACCACAAGTAAAACAAGTTTCAACTCCTGAAGGTGGATCTTTAGGGAGAATGAAAAGGAAGAAATGTAAAAAACGGTTACTCCCATCTGAGCAAGTGAAGAGAGGAGGGGTGTTAGAGTAAAAGCAGACCACTTTGATTACAAAATATCAGTATTGACCATATCCCTTCTGTTTCTCCATCTTCTATTCATTTCCCAGGATTATTTTCCCTCTTGTCTACTCCACCTCCCATTCCTTTTCTATGAGCCAGAGTACTGGTATCTGAGGTTTTCTCAACTATATTGAATAGCTGGTATGTTCAAGGAGGTTTCAGATGCAAAGGAAATGGTTTATCCAAATTGTTTTGCAATCTATATCATATTATTAAAAATTATGTAAATTTAACAGGGTTTGAATTTGTAAAATTTTTATCTAGAAATAAACAGATTATGTATTTTAATATATATATGAACAATATCTCATTTCATCTCCTAGACTAAACTGAAATGCAACACACTAGTGCTCAAAATAAGTGTTTCTGAGCTAAAGGATGCTTCAGTTTTGAGGATGTGAATAGCCTCCAGTTGACTAAGGTTGCTACCCTTGCTAGAAAATGACTAGCCAGGGTAAGGACAGGCAGATACAAAAACTCAGGTGTTATGGGCTTTGAGCACCAGCTGGTGACTACCTTAGATATTGCATTCCAAGTTAATTTAAAAATATTTGGCTAGATTAAAACAATGCCTGGCACTTAGTAAGTGCTTAATAAATATTTGCTGACTGACTGAATAGATTTATTAACATAACCATACTTGGATCCTTATATAGATAAGGCAATTATATATATGTGTACTTGTGTGTGTATAAATGTATATGTATATATATATATATATATGTATGTATGTATAACAATTCTCCAAAATGTTGTGATCTAGGGTTATAATCAAAAATGATCCTTTATAAAAAAAAGGTCCTTTACAAAATAAAAAGGACTGAAGGAAGGCAAGAGGTCCTAATTAAGGGATCATGAAGAAAGAGCCTAGTGTGAAGCCTCATGAAAAAGGAAAAGATGGCTAGCTGGTTGCCCTCTTCAAATGGAAATTCTTGGAGAAGCCAGCCAGTCAGAAAAAATGGATCACAGAGGCAGACGGTACTTCAAACATGTAAATTCTAGGGTGAAAATGTTCCTCCAGAATTTTCTAGTACAAGATGGAGGACTATGGACTGAAGTCTGGTGAAAAATTCTCTCTTTCAATGATCATTGAAGTGATCCAAGCAATCATATCTGCCAGATTTTTAGCATATAGGATACAATGCATTTTGAGACTGGTGGACTGAGGGCAGTGAGGTGCACTCTTAACTTTCAGGTGCTTTCTTCAATATTTTGACTATTACCTCCCCACTAATCATTTTCACTCTGTTCTTTTCAGTTTGAAGGTTATTCTCTATGAAAGAGAAAGGCAGAAACAAAATAAAAGCTTGGCATTTGAACCTTTCCTCCATCAATCTTTTTTTTTAGGTTTTTGCAAGGCAAATGGGGTTAAGTGGCTTGCCCAAGACCACATAGCTAGGTACCTCCATCAATCTTATCATCATCTAAACACCCTAAATGGTGATGGTCCTTTCTCCCAAAGAATCCCATTATTTCCACGCCCCAATTATCAGTTCCTCCTTGTGGTTTAGAGTCTGAACTGGAACAGTTCCTTTCTTCCATCTTTTGAAGGGTAAAATTACTGTTTAAGTAAATCAAAACATTTTTGCACTTCTGTGCTTTAGGTAGAAAAAGATTGTATACCTCTCTATTGGAGGTTCAGTTCTCCCCTCTTCAGGAAGTCTCATGTCTGTGGCTTAGACTCAAATATTTAGTTTCATTTCTTCTCTTTTCTTCTTTCTATCATATTCTTGCACCCTCTAACCTCCTGTAGCAAGCCATGATTCACTTCCTTTGAGTCTTTTTCCTTCATTCTCTGAAAAAAGTAGGTTTTATTATCACCTTCTTCAATAACTAATATTTATATAGCATTTGAAAATTTTCAGAGTACTTTACAAATATTATCTCATTTGATAATCTCAACAACTCTGTGGCAAAAAATGCTACTATTGTCCTCATTTTATAGGTGGAGAAACTGAGGCTGGAAAAGGTTAATGACTTGCCCAGGTTCACACAGCTAATAAGAAAAAAGATTTGAACCTGCTGACTCCAAACTCTAAAAAAATTCTGATTAAATTCCACTGCCTCCATATTACCTCAAGTATCCAATATAAAATATTTTCTTTATCATTTAAAGCCCTTTACAACCTGGCCCCATCTATCTTTCTAGTCTGCTTACACTTTTCTCTCTTCCATAACCATAATCCAACTGTACTAGTCTCCTGCAAAGGACATTCCATTTCTCAACTCTTGACTTTGATTAGCTGTTCCCCATTCCTGAAATGTTCTCCCTCCTCACCTCTGCCTCCTAACTTCCCTGGCCTACCTCATCACAGGACAAATTCAACTTCCTGTAAAAGGATTTTTCCCAGGATGGCTAGGTGCCGCAGTGGATAAAGCACCGGCATGGAGTCAGGAGTACCTAGGTTCAAATCCAGTCTCAGACACTTAATAATTACCTAGCTGTGTGGCCTTGGGCAAGCCACTTAAACCCATTTGCCTTGCAAAAAAAAACCTAAAAAAAAAGGCTTTCCTCCCCAATTCCTTCCCTCTGAGGTTATCTTCCAGAGACACAGAACATATCCTGATTGGATGTTATCATTTGTCTCTCCCACAAGAATGGAAGTTCCTTGAGGGCAAGTCTTTACTTTTGTATTACACAGTGTCTGGAACTTGGTAAACAATAAATGTGTATTGACTGATTGACTGTTCTGGAATTAAAGGCTTTCTTCCATTCTTGTAAGGACTGTGCTATTTTCCCTAATAACCTGGAGTGTTGAGAAGTGTTTCTCAGATTACTATGCCTTCTGATTGATTGACTGATTTAGTTATTTTGTATATGAATATCTCAATATCTTCTATCAATTAAGGCTGATTTTGTAAGGTTTGCTACATTCTAAATTTTAATTTTGCAACATCTTGAGTCTAATATTTTCCTGAAAAAAAGCATTTCCGACTTTATGAGTTAATTAGAATTTAAGACTTGATAAATTATAATTTGGTATTCAACAAAGACTTACTTCAGATTGAATTTCAAGCACCTCTTCCAAAAAGTGAGATATATTTATATTGCAACATACGAAATAACCTAAAATTAAACAAAGCAAAACAGTTTTTATCACGTCTATAAAATATTCATCTAAAATGTATATAATCTAATCTGATCTAATATGTTGCTTTTAATAACAAAAGTATATCTTTTTTAAGATTAAGGATACTTATGATCTGATGCTGAGTGAAGTGAGCTGAACCAGGACAACATTGTAGACACTAACAGCAACATTGTAAGATAATCAACTATGATGGATGCAACTCCTCTCACTCATGAACAACAATCCTGAAAGATCTGTTAAGGAAAATGCCATCCATATCCAAAGAAAACAACAATGGATTCTGAATGCCAAGTAAAGCACATTTCAAAACTTCTTTTATGATCTTACTTTCTTTCTCATGTTTACCCCCCCCCTTAATTCTTAATTCTTTCCCAGCATGACTAACATGGAAATATGCTAAACACAACTGTACTTGTACCTATATCAGATTATTTGCTACCATATGGGAAGGGGGTTTAGAAGAGTGGATCATAGAAAAATGTGGAACTCAAACGTCTTCAAAAAGATAAATGTTGACAACTATCTGGCATGTGATTAGGAGAAAAATGTTTGAGGGAATTAAAAAAATTTAAATTAAAAAGATTAAGGGTACTAAACTAGACCTTAGGAGATCCATGAATAGATTCCAAGGTATCCATAAATTTTTTCAATAGTTTGGTAACGTTATTTTTAAAATTGGCTTCTTTTGTCAATCTCTGTATCTTTATGCATTTAAAAATATTATTTTGAAAAGGGAGCAATAGGCTTAATCAGACTTCCAAAGGGGTTATGACACCAGAAAGATTCAAAATTCCTACTTGAAGACCCAGGGCAGCTAAGTGAAGCAGTGGATAGAGTATTAGGTCTAGAGTCAGGAAGACTCATCTTCCTGAGTTCAAATCTGATCTTAGATACTACCTGGGTAAACCTCAGTAAATACCTTCTTCATCTATAAAATAAAATAGAGAGGAAATAGCAAACCAAAACTATTCCCAGTATCTTTGTCTAGAAAATTTCAAATGGGGTCACAAGGAGTTAGACACAACTAAAACAAATGAATAACAATTTTGAGACCTGTGCTGCTAGACATTATTTGAGAAACATACCTGAATTAGAAGATCATGAAAACTATATCCAAAAACAAATATATGCTATCAATAACTCTTATTCTAGTCTATTTATTCCCTTCAACTTTATCACTTCATGATAAACTAGTTCAGTTATACCCTGTCCTTTGCCTTTCCCTAATTCCCTTTTCCTATCACTATTTATGCCTTGAATCACCTTGGGTATCAACCTTGGCCCACCCCCTACAATATTCCTCTGTTCTTAATCCTGTGTTGCTGAACCTCTGAAAGAAGTCACAAAACCATGTCAAATGGATCTACTACAAGTTTATGTTATCTAATCTGAACTTACTGCCATCAGCTAATGAACAAACATTTATTAAGTGTTGTTTATTAAATGTCAGATACAATTTTAAATGCTAGGAATACAAAGACAGTCCCTGCTTTTAAGAAACTCACCATCTATTAGGAGAGAGATATCAAAACAGTAAAAAATGGATAGACAAGATAAAAAAAAAGCAGAAATTGAAGAGAATCAGATGGAAGATATTACCTTTAAGGGAGAATCTTCTTGTAGAAGGTAGCATTTTAGCTGTTGGAGGAAGATAGGGAAATTATAAGGTAGAGAGAATGAGGCAGAGAATTCTAGGCTTGGATGGCATGCACAAAGAAAATGCATGGAGTCTGGAGATGGAGCGACTTTGTGAAGAACAACAAAGCCAGTATAGTATCATTGAATCAAAGAATATGGGGATGGAAGAGAAATATTCAAGAATAAAAGTAATCACAAGGTTATGAAGGGTTTTGAACATCAAATAGCAGGTTTCATATTTGATCATGAAGAAGTGAATAGTCAGACTGCATTTAGGAAGAATAATTTGACAGTCTAGTGGAGGATAAATTGGAATGGGGAGAGACTAGAAGCAGAGAGAGACCAACCAGCAAGCTATTACAATAATTCAGGTGTGAAGTGATGAGGGCCTGTTCTGAGATGGTGAAGGGAGAGGTATCAAGGGAGAAAAGAGGACATATATGAAGGATGTTACAAAGGTAAAATAGAACTTGGTCAAAGTTTAATTTGGGGGATTGAGAGAGGGTGAGAAATAAAAGATGACTTCTAGGTTGTGAACCTTGATGACTAGGAAAATTGTGGTATCCTCCGTAAAAATAATTAAAATAGAAAGAAATGAAATCTTGAGGGGGGGAAATAGATAATGAGTTTAGTTTTGAACATGTTGAGTTTAAGATATCTACAGGATATACAATTCAATATGTTGAGAATGAGAGAATAAAGACCAGAAGAGGTGTTTCACTTTTTTTGATCCCTTTTGGAATTTTTTGACAAAGATAATGAAGTGGTTTGCCATTTCCTTCACCAGTCTATTTTATGTCCTAGTACATGGTCAATTTTTGTATAAGTTCCATGTATGCAGAGAAAAAGGTATATTCCTTTCTATCCCCATTCAATTTCCTCCATAAGTCTACCATATCTAGTTTTTCTAACAATTTACCTCCTTAACTTCTTTCTTGTTCATTATTCGATTTATCTAGATCTGAGAGCGGGAGGTTGAGGTCTCCCACTAGTAGAGTTTTGCTGTCTATGTCGTCCTGCAGTGCTTTCAGCTTCTCCTCTAAGAATTTGAATGCTGTCCCATTGGGTGCATATATATTCAGTATTGAAATAGCTTTATTATCTATGATACCTTTTAGGAGGATAAAGTTTCTTTCCTTATCTCTTTTAACACTATCTATTTTTGCTGCTACTTTGTCTGAGACAAGGATTTCTACCCGTGCTTTTTTTTACTTCAGCTGAAGCAAAATATATTTTGCTCCAACTCTTTACCTTTATACATATGTATCTCTCTGCTTCAAATGAGTTTCTTATAAGCAGCATATTGTCGGATTCTGGTTTTTAATCCACTCTGCTATTCGCTTACATTTTAAGAGAGAGTTCATCTCATTCACATTCAAAGTTATGATTACTAATTCTTTATTGCCCTCCTTGCTATCTTCCCTCTGTTTGTATTTTCCCCCTTTCCCCCCCTTTATCCATATTCCCAGTATTTTGTTTCTGAATACCACCCCCTTCAGTGTGTTTGCCCTCCTATATCACCCCTCCCCTTTCTTTCCCCTTTCCCTTTTTCCCTTTTCCCTTCCCTTCCTTTCATTAGTTCCCCTTTCTCCCCCACTCCCCCTCCCTTTCTCCATCCCCCCTCCCCTTTTCCCCTTTTAATACCTGAAAGGTTACATGTTTTTTAAGTTAACTAAGTATGTGTAAGTTGACTTTAAGCCAAGTCTGATGAGAAGAAGATTTAGGTGTTTCTCATCTCCTCCCTTCTTCCCCTCTATTTCCATAGGTATTTTGTACCTCTTAGTGCAATGAAATTTACCCCATTCAATCCTCTCCCTCCTCCCATCTCCTTCCTGTCCCCCTTTTTAAGGAGGTAGTGTTTTTTAGACCATTCTCTCCGAGTCATAGAAAATTCTGAGTATCTGTCACTTCTAGCTAAGTACATTCTATCTAATAGAGTTAAAGTTCTTGAGAGTTATTAGAATCTTTCTCCCAAGTGGGGTTAAAGCCAGTTACATCTCATTGGATAGCAGTCTCATGGATAGGTCATGAATGTCCATCACTTCTGGCTAGGGATATTCTCTCTATTAGAGTTACAATTCTCAAGATTTATGAGAATCTTTTTTCCCTATGCTGGAATATAGCCAGTTTTTTTTTCTTTTATGGCCCCCCCTTTTTTTTACCTTTTCATGTGTCTCTTGTACCCCCTGTTTGATGTCCAAATTTTCTATTTAGCACTGGTCTTTTCATCAGTAATTTTTGGAATTCTTCCACTTCGTTAAATGTCCATCTTTTTCCCTGGAAGAGAAGGCTCAGCTTTGTGGGATATTGGATTCTTAGCTGCATTCCAAGCTCCCTTGCTCTTTGAAATATCTCATTCCAGGCCCTCTGATCCCTTAATGTTGATGCAGCCAGGTCCTGCGTAATTCTTACTGTGGCTCCTTGACATTTAAATTGTTTCTGTCTAGCTGATTGCAGAATTTTCTCTTTTATCTAATAGTTCAGGAATTTGGCCACAACATTCCCTGGTGTTTTCATTTTAGTATCTTTTTCTGGAGGGGATCGATGTATTCTTTCAATAATTACTTTTCCCTCTGGTTCCATGATATCAGGGAAGTTTTCCATCACTGGATCCTGTAATATTAAGTCCAAGTTTTTTTCTCTTCAATGTTTTGAGGAACCCAGTGATTTTCAGGTTGCCGTCCTTGACCTATTCTTGAGGTCAATGGTTTTGCTGATGAGGTATTTTACATTTTCTCCTATTTTTTTCTATTTTTTGATTTTGTTTAACTGTTTCTTACTGTCTCATGGAGTCATTAGTTTCTGCAGACTCCATTCTTTTTTTAAGAGAGGAGTTTTCTTCATTAACCTTTTTTCAACTCCTTTTCCAATTGTCAATTCTACTTTTGAAAGAGCTTTCCATTTGACCAATTGAGGCTTTCAGAGAATTATTTTCTTTTTGCATTTGTCCTATTGTATTTTCTAAGGATTTGTTTTCTTGTTGCAAAGTATTAATTGTCTCTCCCAAATTTTCCAGTTCATTTTTAAACTCCTTCCTCATTTCTTCAAGGAAGTCTTTCTGTGCTGAAGACCAGATCGTATTCTCCTCAGAGGTTCTAGGTCTCTCTGAGTTAGGGTCTTTCCCTTCCAAGAATTTTTCTATGGATCCACCTTTCCTCTGACCCTTCTTCATTTTGCTAAAACCTTGAGTTGGGGAGGGGCTGGTTCACAGGGGCCTGGGATCAATAGAGGCTTTACTCACTGAGTGCAATTTCTCTGGCTAGCCAGTAGGAGGTGCTGGTTGCTTTCTCTGGAGTGTCTGTGACCTTGATTGAGGCCTTCTCCTTTAGCTTGAAGGGAGGGGTTGGAGCTAATGAATCCTTTTGCCTTCAATCAATGGTGGCTTGAGGTCATTCCTCTCCCTATTGTCAGCTGGGCTGGTTCTTCTGTTCACACACCTGTGCCTGAGGCAGAAGTAGTCTGCAATTGTTTGTTCTGGGAAGAGGCCTCAGCCACAATGGAGGCCTTGACTCAGAGTTCCTCAGACCAGAGGAGCCCAGGGATGGTGTCCCCAGCTCTCCTGCACCAGAACTCTCCCCCCAGCTCTGTTGGCAAGCTTCCTGGATGACTCAAGCCCCTGCCATCTAGTCCCACCACTGATCCAGTAGGTCCGGCTCTCAGGCCCTCAGACTCCCAGCTCCAATTCAGCCACTAATCTGGCTGATCCGGGGCTGATCCACACTCTATGCCCATTCACCCACCCAAATTCGTCCAATGCTGCTGAGGGAGACAAATCCTGAGGTAGATGTTCTTTCTCCTGGCTTTTCTTTCTGGGTTTGTGGGTCAGATTTCTGTTAAGAGGTTTGTTTTACATAATAGATGGGGAAAGATCAGGAGACTTTAGAACTGTGCCTGTCTTCTCTCTGCCATCTTGGCAGGAAGTACAGTCTATTTTACAAATGAGGAGACTGAGGCAAACAAGCTTAAGTGACTTGCCTAGAGGTCACACAGCTAGTAAGTATCTGAGATCAGATTTGAACTTAGGAAGGAGTCTTCCAAATTTCAGGTCAGGCACACTGTATACTACTCCACCTAGTTACCTACCTATTTCTAAGTTCTTTATATCCTGGCTTCCCATCATTCATATGACACTTCTTTTTTGAGAGATATCAATGATCGAATAACTAATAAATCTGATGGACTTTTCTATGGAGTCATCCTTCTTGACTCCAGAACAACTTTGGACACTGTCAAGCAAGCTCTTCTCATGTATCCCTCCTGAACTTTGGTTTCTATCATATAACTACTTTTTGATTCTCAACCTTATGACCACTACTTCTTTGTTTTCTTTGGTGGATTATCAATTTTCCCTACCTCCCTATATGAAGATATCCTCCAAGTCTTGGCTCTCTTCTTCCTCCATACCTTCCTCCTTGGTTAGCACATGCTCTCCAATGGGTTCATCTCTTTGCACATTAGTCCCAAATTTAGATATCTAGCCGTAATTTCTCTTTTGAACTCTGGTTCCACAGGATCAATAGTATAGTCACCTAGATACCAAACTCAACATTCCAAAATAGAATTAGAACCTTCCCCAAAATCCTATCAGGGCTCTACTTTTCCCTACTTATGTTTAGGGAACTACCATTCACTCAGTCATATAGATTCTAAAGTTTCAAATCATTCTTGTTTCTTCCCTTTTCCCTGTAAACCAAATTTAATAATTTATCAAGTCTTGTACATTCTACATCCTCAAGCTCTCTCATATTTTCCCTTGTCCTCACTCAAAAAGGCCATGATTTTAGTTCAAGCTCTTATCACTTCTCATCAAGACTTTTCTAAGTTTCCTAAGTGAATTCCTTTTCCAGTCTCTCCCCCTTCTAAATCACAGTCCACACTAGTACCAGGTGTCAAAATAGTCTTCCTAAGGCAATGATCTGACCATTTAATTCCCCTGCTCAAAGCCCCTCAGTATTTTCCCCAATGCCTCTAGGATAGGATACAAATTCCCTATCCTGGCATTTAAAGCCCTTCAAAATCTGATGCAAATCAATCATTCCTTCCTTATTGTATAATACTTCCTTGAAACCACTATACATTCCAGCTAAATGAGCCTATATGCTAATCCACAAACTCTGTATTTCATGTCCCACCTCCAGCCTTTTGCCCAGAGACATCCCATATGCTAAGAATCCATTCCTTCCTTATCTTCATCTTCCCTAATCCTTATCTTCCTTTAAGGTCCAATCCAGGTACTATATAATATCTAAAAGGCTTCCAGCTAAAACCATGTTCCAACTATTCAAGAACTGGCACCATTTTTAGAAAGGGGAATATTTGCTGGAAAACATCTGTGGAAGGAGAACTAATAAATAAGGAAAAGAATCCATGTCAGCCTTCATAGCACTGTAGCAGCAGAACAGTGAAGCTTGAGGAACAGTGTTTCACAATGGAAGAAACATAACACTGGCCAGAAGAGAACAGTGAATAAAGAAATGATGGATATCTTCCAGAAGCAGTCATTGCTATGCATAAGGTAGAGCAACCATAATGAGTGATGAGGGAAGCCACTCAACTTCCCTTTTTTAATGGAAGAGCAGTCAAAGCAATATCACAATTTATAGAGATTCAACAGGTTTCTAGGTGGAAGCATAAGGGCTCTAACAATTCCTTTCAGATTCAAGAATGAAATTATTTTGTGTCCTATATGCTCACAGACTTATAAATGTGAGTGCTTATAAGGGGAACCACTAATACCATTTAGGAGTGTCAAATCATAACATTTCCATATTTCTCCTGTTTAGAAGTTGAGAGAAATTAGAAATCTTCAAAGTAATCTTGAGCCCTTCATGTCAGTACTGTACTCCTGACATAAGATTTATGTAACCGCATGACCCAAAGCAGGAACACGCAGGGAGATGAGAGCTAAGAAATTTCATTGATAATAATAAAAAATAATTGTCATTTCTTCCATGTCAGTAATATATACACTGCCAAAGATCAGAGAATATTCATTCCTTAAAAGTTATTTCATAAGTCATTGTGGACAAAAAAATTCATTACCTCATAGACACTCTCTACTGTGAACTTCTCCAGGCTGATCCCAGGAGGACAGACATAAAGTCTATTGCCAGATGCATAGAAGACTTTCCAATTTGGGAGGACCTGATACAACTTCTGTACTGGTCAAAATCACCTCCACATTATAAGTCAGACTAGGGATTTCATAAAGGAATAATCATGATAATAGCTTATATGTACCTGGCACTTTCCAGTCATAAAGCACTATCCATGAATTATTTTATTGCATACTCAGTGAGGTAGATAGTGCAAAAATTAATATCTTTCTTTTACATTTGGGAAAATTGAGTCAAAGAATTAATATGACTTGCTTAAGTTCAAATAGCTAGATCATAAAATCATAGAATTATAAATTTAAAACTTGGTGAGGCCCAGAGGTCATTTTAGCCTATCTTCCTCACTTTATAGACAAGTAAATTAAGGGCCAGTAAGATTAAATAACACACCCAGCACTAACTGCCATATTAAGGAATTAATTTTTTAAATAAAAATTTTTAAAAAATAAAATCAAGCCAGCTAGGTCCAATTCTATATAACATGCTTGCCATCTAGTGGCCAAAAATGATAAAATGAACCTTCAAAAACTTTATTTGGATGATACTTTCTATTTCTCTGGTACTTTTATTCCAAAAATCTCAAGGTATTTTATATGTGTAATTTCATTATCTATTCAAAAAAGCTTATTTGACTGAAAAAATAATGAGAAAGAGAATAAAAACACATCTTAGATAGATAGATGGCTATTTCAATATCAATGATATTCTTTGTAATTCCATAAATAAACACCTAAAGTTTGGGAAACACTGCTTACTGAGAGTTAAGGAAATCTAAGGAAGGGGAGGAACCTTTAAAATCTGTCTTCCCAGTTAAGCCTTTCATTTCATATTTTTCTTGTTGAAAGGAAAGTCTCTACAGTGTTATTTCAAAGCAGTTCTACTACTCCTGAGTACTTTTACTCCTTAATCTTCTAACAAAATTTAAATTTAAACTGGAAAACAGGATCACTAGTATTTTGACAATCAGTGGAACTGTGATCTCATCAATATTTATCTTCCTTTTATCACAGTAGGACTCAATTCATGCATACCTTTTTATGATGTGCCAATCTCTATATCAATCTTTTGCAATGGATCTACCTAACACATTAAAGGTCTTCCTCCAGTTATAAGCTGATAAATTTCAGCAACAAGCTCTCTGCAATTTAAGATGCTCTCTTTTTTTATAAAGATTTTATTTATTTTGAGTTTTACAATTTTTCCCTGATCTTACTCCCCCCCCCCCCCCCGCCCCAGGCAATTTGTCAGTCTTTACATTGCTTCCGTGGTATACATTGATTCAAATTGAATGTGATGAGAGAGAAATCATATCCTTAAAGAAGAAACATAAAGTATAAGAGATAACAAGATCATACGATATCAGTTTTTTTTTCTAAATTAAAGGTAATAGTCCTTGGTCTTTGTTCAAACTCCACAGCTGTTTCTCTGGATACAGATGGTATTCTCCGTTGCAGACAGCCCCAAATTGTCCCTGATTGTTGCACTGATGGAATGAGCAAGTCCATCAAGGTTGATCATTGCCCCCATGTTGCTGTTAGAGCGTACAGTGTTTTTCTGGTTCTGCTCATCTCACTCAGCATCAGTTCATGAAAGTCCCTCCGGGCTTCCCTGAGTTCCCATCTCTCCTGATTTCTAATAGAACAATAGTGTTCCATGACATACATATACCACAGATTGCTAAGCCATTCCCCAATTGAAGGACATTAACTTGATTTCCAATTCTTTGCCACCACAAACAGGGCTGCTATAAATATTTTAGTACAAGTGATGTTTTTGCTCTCTTTCATCATCTCTTCAGGTATAGACCCAGTAGTGGTATTGCTGGATTTTTGTTGCCCTTTGGGCATAGTTCCAAATTTCTCTCCAGAAAGGTTGGATGAGTTCACAGCTACACCAACAGTAGTGTCCCAGATTTCCCACAACCCTTCCAACAATGATCATTATCCTTTCTGGTCATATTGGCCAGTCTGAGAGGTATGGTGTGGTACCTCAGAGAAGTTTTAATTTGCATTTCTCTAATAAGTAATGATTTAGAGCAATTTTTCATATGACTATGGATTCCTTTGATCTCATCTGTAAATTGCCTTTGCATATCCTTTGAACATTTGTTAAGACACTCTTTTTAAGATTAATCTGCATTATTGTTAACATTTTTCTAATACTTTCTTAAATCCAGACAATCAAAACAATAGATTAAATCCTGTTGATTCCATGGTTCACACTAAATGTTCACACTAAAAATTTAATAAACTTTAGCAAATGAGTTCAAATTTGTTCTACATCCCTACCTTCCTCAAATAAATACTTTTGGTTGATTGATTTATGGGAACATAGACTGTCCATTCATCTGTTACACTGCTGTGCCCATATTACCAATTTATCTTTTTTTCCAATGAATGTTTCAAATCATGCATTTTTATGAATTTGGATGCACCAAATTCTCTAAGGTTTCAAAGTTATGAATATCCCAGATAATAACATCGGTTGGGTGCTAGCAAGCTGCAATGTGTTTCCAGTAATTACATTTGTTCAAGAAACAATAAGGATGTCTTTAAGGAACTATATGATGAAAATGTATCATGTTCACCAGTATGGTTCCAATGGAGTTAGGAATTAGTGGTAATTATCAGAGGGATGTATGTCACTGGAAAATGTTCTTTTGGTGGGTTTTTTTTTAAAACCATACAAGTATTACCCAAACTAGATTTTTAAAAATTTAAATTTTAGTTTCAAATCTGGGTATAATCCTAAACATATGGATGGTGACAGAGTAAATAGAGTGATGACCAGGAATCAGGAAAACCTGTATTCAAATTCCACCTGAGAGACTTACAAGCTGTGTAACTTGAGCCAACTCCTTTTACATCTGTTTAGCTCATTTTCCTCAAATGTAAAATGGGGGTAATAATAGCATCTCCCTCTTAAGGATATAGTAAATGAAATATTTGTAAAGTGCTTAGCACAGTGTCTAGTCTGAATTATATGCTGTATAAAAACATTATTACCAGTAATATTAATATCTTTTGTTGTTGTTGCTTTTATTCAGACTTTTTTTTAACAATTAGATCACTGTTTGAAGTTTATAACTAGTATGGGAAAATAGTAATATGGTCTCAGACTATAGTAAGCAAGTAAGCAATCCTTTATTGTAATATCTTAGGCTGCTAGGTGACACAGTGGATAGACTTCAGGACCTGGAATCAGGAAGAGCTAAGTTCAAATCTGGTTCAGACACTACCTACCTATGTGACCCTGGGCAAGCCACTTAACTCTGCTTGCCTCAGTTTCCTCAGAAATAGCAAACCCTTCCAATATCTTTGCCAAGAAAACCTCAAATGGGATCACAAAGAGCAGGACATGACCAAAACAAAGGAACAAATTATAATAGTCTATTATTTCCAAAGAGAAGCAATTTTTTTATCCTATTTCAAATCAAATTGAATACCTTCTCTATTCTTGATAAGATTTGATAAGTTTGTGCTCTGAGGAAGAAAATTATATAGTATTTTGAGGTTTACAATACACTTTACTTGTAATGATAATAATGAGTATGTATGTATATATATATATATATATATATATATATATATATATAGCCCCCAAATCAGTACAGTTTAAAACTATTAGACCTCTAAACTACACTAAGATTTTCAGGATGCCCTGTATGGCACTTCAAATATTTTCAAAGATTTGTTACTTGCAAATATTAACTCATTTGATCATGTAATAGTTACTAAAGATAGTATTTTTTCTCTTATGGAAAAAAGATGAGTAACCTAAACTTCTAAGATATTAATCAGTTTGCCTTAAGTCACAAAGCCAGTATCAGAAGCAGAGTTTGAACCCATCTCTCTGACTCCAAGTACAGCACTTTTCCCACTAAACCACACTGTTCTTAAAAAATATGACTCTAGGGGTGGCTAGGTGGCACAGTGGATAGAGCCACTGACCCTGGAGTCAGGAGTACCTGGATTCAAATCCGGTCTCAGACACTTAATAATTACCTAGCTGTGTGGCCTTGGGAAAGCCACTTAACCCCGTTTGCCTTGCAAAAACCTAAAAAAAAATATATGACACTGGTGGAGAAAGTGAGGCTGGTGATTGTACAGCCCTCCCTCACTAAAACTCAAAGAAAGTGATTGCCATGGCATCATCTTCCTGATGCATTGGTCCTCTTTGAGAATGAAGGACAAATAGCAACAATAGCAATAACCTTCCTAGGTTTGATGATGAATTTCGCATTCCCACTTTACACACCAAAAGTACTAACTAGAAAAGAGAAGCTTTGCCTTACAAAGTGAACACAGGTATTTTATTAAATACTTCTCACTTTTTGTATTTGTTAATAGTAGGGGTAGCATTCTGAGAGAGTAAAAAGAACAGTGAACCTGGAATCAAGATCTGGATTTGAATCCTGCTTCCAGCATTTTCTAGTTATGAGACCATGAGCAAGTCCCAAGCCTCATAGGATCATAAACCAAAACAGAAAGGGACCTCTACTACCCTTTAATCCAATAACTTCATATTACAGATGAGGAAACCTTGAGGCTCAGGGAGATTAAATGATTTACACACAGTCATACAGGTAGTAAGCATTAGAGGTAAGATGTGACTTAAGAATCCATGCTCTTAACCCCGTTTGCCTTGCAAAAACCTAAAAAAAAAAAAAAAAAAAAAGAATCCATGCTCTTTCTACTTCATTCAAAGTGGGAAAAATAATAGTACCTACTTTCATAAAAGTCTGAAGATTCACATAGGAAAATATATGTAAATAGTCTTATGAGTCACTGAGTCTAAAAATAAAGTGCTTTGAAAATCTTAAAATGTCATATAAAAGATTTCTAAGAGTCTTCAGAGACCATTATCCTTCCCTGCCATTACTTCTAATCCTAGGAATATCTAAGAAATAAAAATAATATAATAGCTAAGAAATAAAATTAAGGAGTGGGGGTAGGGGGAGAGTTTGAAAATCATACTTTAAATCAAATTAACACTAGATCTTGTATTTGTCCTGAAAATTGACCAAATAACTTATGATAGATGAATGAACTAATGACTGAATGAGTAAAAATGTACTTAAGTGCATGCAACAAATTATTTGTACATACAAGCCAGAATTTTTAACCCAAAATCTGTAGTAAGATGAAAACTATGGGGGGTGGCTAGGTGGCACAGTGGACAGAGCACCAGCCCTAGAGTCAGGAGTACCCGAGTTCAAATCCTGCCTCAGACACTTGATAATTACCTAGCTGTGTGACCTTGAACAAGCCACTTAACCCCACTGCCTTGCAAAAAAAAAAGATGAAAACTATAGACAAATTACACTCTCTGTTCCCCTTAAAATCTTCCTGACTTTAATATTTTAATGTAAGCATTAAAAATATTAAAATGAATATCATGATAAAGCCAAGAAAAAAGAAAACTTTAACTACCTTCATTACTCAAAAGTATAGCTCCTAGAGGTCTAGGAAGTTGGAGTTGGGGAAATTGCTGTTCTATAAGGAAACACTCAATCTAGCAATTGTGTATGTTTTAATATGTCCCTTAGAAAAATTCTAGTGGGGTACACTAAACTAGAGCATTAATTTAAAGATTAAAGGGATAAATAACTGAACTATAGTAAAAAAAAATCTGTTTGCCTCAGTTTCCTCATCTATAAAATAGGGATGAAAATGGCAACAAATTCCCAAGTTACTATTAAGAAAAAATGAGTTAGGTTTGTAAAGCACTATGTGTCACACAATTGCTAGCTATTATCATCATCATTATTATTATTATTAGCATTATAATTATTAGGTTGTTCTGCTTCTACTGTATTCCTTCTGCAATTCATCATTCATATAACTGCCCAAAAAACATTGATCTGGCTAAGAATTTTTCATAGAGTATCAACTTGACATTTAAAGCCCCTAGTTCCCACTTACTTCCAATCCTTTTTTCACATCACTTACCTTCATGAACTCTGTGATCTAGACAAAATGGTCTATTAGATATTCCCCAAATTCACTATTCCCCAAACCTGCCTTCATTGTCTTTGCACCCTATTCCTGACATATACCTCCTCTTTTCCTTTGTCCCTTAGAAATCCTGGGTTCCTTCAAAGTTTGAATCAGGCGCTATCTCATATAGAAATCTTTAGAGGGGCAGCTTGGTGGCACAGTGGATAGAGCACTGGCCCTGGAGTCAGGAGTACCTGAGTTCAAATCCAACCTCAGACACTTAATAATTACCTAGCTGTGTGGCCTTGGGCAAGCCACTTAACCCCCATTGCCTTGCAAAAACTAAAAAAATAAAATAAAATCTTTTTTTATATAGAAGCTCTTTATTAGCAGAATTGCATCTTCAGAAAATTATGAAGCCATTCACCTGGACCAAGTCTAGTTCCTAACAAAAAGTTTGGGCTTTCCCAAACACACAAATAACCGACAACTTTTAAGAAAGTTGCCAACACTAAATTTACCACCTCCCAACAAGGAACGAAGACGGCTTATTGTGTGAAATAAGCAGGGGGTCAAACAGGCTACTTCTCTGACTGTGAGTTAGAGAAATGAACACAGTCAGCTGTGCGTAATCTGGATTGAGACAGCTCGGGATTAGCAGCACTGGAGGCTTCCGCTGAAGGTTTGCAAATCTTAGATCCCCCACAACAACCCTGTGAGGTAGGTGCTCTCTTCTAACTCCTTAGAACACAAAACAAAACATAGAGAGGTTATTGTGAAGGCTTGTTTCAGGCAGGGCTTGAGCTTGGTTCTTCTTGACAGGAATAACTTGTTGCGGTATGATCTCTGCCTCTTAAGCATAACCTCAAACAGACAAATGCCACACAGAGATGGCGAGAACAGTAATTTAAACTATATCACAATGCACATTTTACCGAACGAATGGATGCAAGAGATGAAGACGTCCAAGGGCAAGACAACTCAAATACTTTGCTGGGGGTTTTCTTTGACGTCTGTACTTTGGCAGACAGGTTTCCAAAATGGGAGGGGTAGCAGTAGTAGTTATTTCTTATTGGGGGCAATGAGGCGATTTAAGTGATAGATCGATAGATCGATGGATGGATGAATGGATGAATGAATGAATGGATGGATGGATGCAATGGTAGGGAGGGGGAGGTGGTCTTCGTGTAGAATGTCTTTCATTTCCCTGGCCATTCTTTATAACCCAAGCTTGGTCCTTCTCCAGTGTCTCCTCTTTGAGTTGTACCTGATCTTATTGCCAGTTTTCATCCGAATCCACTGGGGAATGGGACGATTCTGCTTCTGTTTCTTGGCCAGGAACCTCTTAATTCTGAATGTTTTATGAGAGGACATGATGATGAGATGACAACCGAGCTTCCACCACGATGGCTGGACAGGCGAAAAAGGAAAAAAAAATCTTTATAGAATACCATAGCAACTATGCATTCTCCCTCCCCAAACTATCTTGCATTTTCTTAACGATATAAATATTGTGCAACCCTTGCAAGTAGAATGTAAACTCCTTGAGGGAAGGGGCTATCTTTGTTTCATTCTTGTATGCCCAGTATGTTACACCTTGTATTACATATAGTAGGCGCTTAAACAATACTTGTGAGTGAATGAATGAATGAATGAATCTCACTGGAAAATTATAAGGAATAAACATGATTCAAAAGAAGAGATTTGGGAAGACACCCTCTTAAGAAGCATAAGAACCAGAATTGTTATATGATGGACATATTTTTTGATGTGTTGATCAATTGGTTTTTCCCTCTTCTTTTTATGTTTTGTCTTTTAAAATGTTAATGGGATGGTTTTCTGGAAGGGGAGAGGAAAAGAAAATGGAGGAAATTATAATTACATTAAAAAAAAGACATCCATAAAAAATTTATTTTTAAATATGTTGGCCTGGAGCCAGGAGAAAATTTTTTGCTCAATAATAGTTTTTATACTTATGTAAAAATACTTTTTTTATACTCTTTATATTTTTATTCTTGTATAATAAGCCCAAAAGTTATTTCAGATAAGGGGATTCGCGATGAGTGACATAACTACAAATTTACTTAAAAAATTTAAAGACAGTTTATTTATTTATTTCAAAATAGCAAAATGGAAGGAAAGTCTATGGAGTCAAAATTCCATGCAATGTCAAGTGGGATAAAACAATTTGTATTCATACAGCTATTTTGTTTGAATTAGTTAAATATCTAAATTTCTAAATATCAAGATAATTAACCAAGTTTTGTAAATTATGCCAAAATATTCTTCTACATTATAGAAAAATCCACTCCTCTGTAGAATTCTACCAAAAATTGTATAAATTTTCAAGTGTATCATTATTCATCAGTTTTCAAATTGATTTTGGGTTTTTTCCCTTTAAGGGTTCACTCTAGTCAAAGGATTTTTGTTTAGTCTCATTTTTGTGTTCATTGTGTTGTATAAATAATTATTAATGATTTAAAAGCTTGATGAACTATTTATTTAAAAAATTTGTTGGGGTGGCTAGGTGGCGTAGTGGATGAAGCACCGGCCTTGGAGTCAGGAGTACCTGGGTTCAAATCCTGTCTCAGACACTTAATAATTACCTAGCTGTGTGGCCTTGGGCAAGCCACTTAACCCCATTTGCTTTCCAAAAATAAAAAATAAAAAATTTGTTTTCCAACTCTGAAAACTTATTCAGAAACAATTATTTCTTGGAAAAGGTAATGAATAAATGAGTGGAAGGGAAAGCATTTTTAAGTGCCTACTGTGGGACAAATAAGCCCTGGAGACACAAATGCAAATGTGATGCAAAATCACCTTCAGGGAATGTCTATTCTAATCAGGAGAGACAACACCTACAAAGGAATGGTTTCCAGGAAGGAAAGTTACAGGCATGAAGAGTGGAGCTATACTTGATACAATCCTTTCTAGTAGAAATGGCATGGTTACAGAATGAGAAAGCAGTGGGGAGAGAGAAGCACAGAGATTTCAAGTTGTGTCAGGGCAAGGGTTAAAATGAAAGATGTCTAGGGCCAGTTTAAATTAAATGGGCCATGTGATTCTCACCAATCTGAACACAAGTCCAGGGCAGGAATTACAGCAATGAAAGAGTCCTCCAAGGCATAATCTCTAGTCCCTCTGGACTGAAGTTGGCTAGCAGGAAAGTGAAATGAGACTGATAGCTAACCAGAGACTCCCCAGCCCCATCCCATCATGAGAGACTATATAAGTATGTTTTAAAGTAAAAGTTGGAATTTTGAAATGTAGTAGAAAAATGTAGGCACATTTAACAATAAAATCCAATAACAATATGGGAATGAAATTGCTAAAGCATGCATGGCCCCTACCCCTGTATTTTTTTTCTAGTTAGCATATCTTTATTTAAGATATCAAAATCACTTTGTCCTGTTATGAATTCATAGAATCTTAGATTTGGAAGGAACCCCAGACATCATTTAGTCAAATTGTCTCATTTTACCCAGGAAGAAACTGAATACTAAAATGTTTGTTGCCCAAGGTCACACAGAAAGATGGTGAAGCACATACTCTCCTGACTTCCTTACCAATATTCTAGTTGGTTGTACTGCCAAATCAAAGAAAGCTGCACTGGAGTAAAAGCAAACTTTGAATATCCCTGAATAGCTATGTCAAATAATGCACAGAATACACGTTTTTAATTGATAAATGAATTTTAAATAGCAAGGCCAGCTCTATAGTGAATTTATCACTGCTTAAGAGCAACTTAAATAGCCAACAGGACAATTTGGCTTGGTAAAACACATGCTAAAAGTTTTATAGTGATCAAAAAGTAATGGGACATAACAAGCTTAATAGGCAAAGTCAGGCTTCCTTACTCAGCAAAACTCCCATTGATTCTTAAGCATTCTTCTGCTTATTGGTCAAAGTCAATAAGTTGGGGACATTTTTAAGGAAATACATAAATTACTATTGATCAACTATTTATAATTTTATGCATTTCCTTAATGGAAATTTTGCTTTTATGCTAATTTTAAGTCCATGGTACTAATACTTTTCCTTCCAGTGAAATAATTCTGTTCTCTGATAATTCATTGCCCTCATAAATCCATGGAAATGAAAGATGAAAACTAGAGAACAGTGATGAGTAGTGATGGAAGATTCTCATATGCCCAACCTGTATCTGTATTAGAAACAAATGAGACTGAGACATTCATTTTTTTAAAAATAACAGAAAAGAATATTAAAGTCACCAGTAGAGTGACTTTAAGAGTTTGGGCTATGTGTATTAGCTGAAGGGTAAAAGGGTTATCAGAGTTACGATCTTGAGTCTTAGTTAAGTATTTATTAAGCACACAGTATATGATAACCACAGTACTAAGCACTGAGGATACAAAGAAGGGAGAAGGTGGGGATACCCTGCTTTCAAGGAATTCACAATCTAATGGTAGAGTCAACATGCAAACAAGCATGTACAAACAAGATATATTCAGGATAAATTGGAGATAGTCTCCAAGGAAAGTCATTAAGATTAAAAAGGACTAGAAAAGGTTGCTTACCGAGATTTGAAAGAAGTCAGGGGAACCAGGGGTTGGAAATGAGGAAGGAGAGAGTTCCAGGCATGGGGGGACAGTCAGTGAAAATGTTTGGAGTTGGGAGGAGTGTCTTATAGGAGGAATAGGAAGGAAGCCAGTGTCACTGGATCTCATAATATGTATCAGAGAGAAAAATATTAGAAAACTAGAAAAGTAGGCAGGGGTCATATTTAAAAAGGACTAAAATGTTGAGGTGTGAATCTCCATCATGCCAAGGAATGCCCAGCTATATTCTACTTGACCAACTTCCCATATTGTTTACTGTGGGAAAGAGGCTAGAAATCCATAGGGTTCTCATGTTTTCAGTTCAGTGACAGCAATATGATCAGCTAGGAGAAGGAATTTAAGATGTGGTCAGCAAACACAATGCATCCCTATAAAGTAAGTTCAGAACAAACATGAAAGGAATACATACTTCTCCTCCCAGTTCTTTCAGTTCCAGACCAATACCAAACAAAGACAAATTTTTTTCCCATCTTGACTAAATTCACCTAAAAAGAAAAGTATTGTTTCCAAAGAATGAAGTCTTCATAAGAGAACAGCTCTGCAGACATAATAATAGTTGAGTTACTTGTTAAGAGAGGAAAGTTAAATTTTATTTAGGGGAGAAAAGGACTAAAACTTTTTTTTTACTCCAAAGACATTTTTGTCATGGAAGTTTTTTCTCCTGACACAATGAATATAATAGGAATGACTGGACAAGCATCAGAAAGCAGATTAAACAAATATCCATCAAGCTAAGGTTTTAAAAAAGTGGGTTTCTAGAGTAGCAGACCACAATTCCTATATTTTTACCTTCTAGAAAAGTAAAAAGTATTTAGCTTTTTCTCATGAGCTGTTAAGAGACAGTTTGACATAATCTTGAAGTCAGGGAAAAGCAGGTTCAAGTTTCCCCACTGACACATACTGTGTCACATTTTCTGATACAAAAGAAGTCAATTAGTCACCCTTAGAAGGAAGACATTTTGCCTTGATAGAGGTAGTGTCTTCCCCTAGGAATTCCTTATACCTTTGAAATCACAAATCTAGTACCTGTCCCCACAGGAGCAGTTGGTAAAGAGCCCTCAGACCAGTACTTTAATTACAGAAACTGAAATTACAGAAGCCTGAAAATCTAGCTCTGTCAAGTAAAAGAATTTTAAAGTTGAAAGAAAATTGGAAGGTACCTAGGATTAGAGATCATCTAATCCAGCTTCCTGTTTTAAAGAATAGGAAACTGATGTTTAATAATATCCAGTGAATTAATACTAATGTAGTCTCCTTTTCATTGAGAACTGAAAGGGACCTAAAAGCCGTGGAGTTCAAACCCTGCTGTTTTACAAGTGAGGAAACTGAGGTTAACAAAGTTTCAGTGCTTTGCCCTGGGTCACACAATAAGTGTCTGAAGCAGAATTTGTTCCCCTACTGATTCCATGTCTACTCTACCAAGATATCACTCTTTTGCTCCACCAAATTGCCTCAAATGAAAATAGTGACAACCTTTCAAGATCTTTGGTTATAGTCTCAAGATTAACTTAAGTGTCTATATGAACACAAAAGAAAGTAAAATTTTCATTTAAAAAATTGAATTATAAGAGTAAAGCAATCTCTCCAGCTGCTAGTGCTACCACCAAAAAAAAGTTTCCTTCCATTTATTTTGTTCATATTTTATGTATAGGGTAAGAAGAATGCTGGAGCCAACTCTAACAGGTTATCAGAACTGATCATTCATTTTTCAGTGTTGAGCATTTACACCTTGGCTTGATTTATTGGGAAATGATGACTAAAAGCTTAATACAAAATAAATTTTAAAGGGCATCATGTGAATATTTGAAAGGAGGACTTGGTGGAGTTTGAAACATTTACCAGCACATCCTTGTCTTCATATTTATCCTCTGATAGAATAAAATCTCCTAGAAGGCAGAAATTGTCTCATTTTTGTCATCATTTTCTCAGCTCCTAGCAGACTCTAGCATATAGTACTGTGATTAATAAATGCTTGCTTGATTGAATAGCATTTCATAGGATCATAGAACCATAGATTTAAAAGGCAGCTTAAAGGACCAATAATCTGAGTCAAGAAGATGTGAAATGATTTCCTCAGGATCACATAGCCTGCAAATGTCTAATGGCAAGGGAGGGGATGTCAGAGATTTCTAACTGCTATTGTATAAAGTTCATGTGCTTAAGCAGTCTATCAGGAAAGGAAACAAATAAGTATGTATTAAGGGACTACTATGCACCAGATGCTTTACAAATATTATTTCATTTGATCTTCACAACCCTGGGAGGGAGGTACTATTAGTATTCCCATTCTAAAGATGAGGAAACTGAAGCAGTTATGTGCCTTGCCTAGGGGCACATACCTAGTAAAATCTCTGAAAAGCTATATTTGAAATCATGCCTTATTGACTCCAGGCAGCTAGGTGTAAGTGAGGGGTCTAGAGTCAGGAAAGCTCATCTTTGTTAATTCAAATCTGAATTCAGATACATATTAGTTATAGAACCCTAGGTAAATCATTTAACCCCATTTGCCTCAGTTTCCACATCTATAAAGTAAATTAGAGAAGGAAAATCTGAATGGAGGAGGGGAAGGAGGGATATGAGATCCTGGGGTGGGGGGTGGGGTCAGGTGGAAGAAGACCATAAATGAGGAAAGGACACTTACAGGAATTAGCACTTGAACCTTGAGGGATTCTAAGAAACAAAAGCAGACATATCAGAAGTGAGTTATAGCCTGGTCAAAGACTTAAAAGCCAGGAGATGAATTTACTTTATGGGGAAACAGCAATTAGGCCCTTTTGGCTAGAGCAATCTAAGTTAGGGACAATAATCTATTAGCGAACCTGGAAAGATTGTTTAGAGTTCAATTTTGAAGGGCTTTAAATGCCAAACAGATTGAGTTTGTATTTTGTCCTAATAGCAATAGGGAACCACAGAAGTTTCTTGGAGAGAAGAGTAATCTAGTTAAATCTTGGTTTTAGCATTATCAAATCCAACTCTATAGGAGGAGGCTGGATTGAAGGGGGTTGAGAACCACAGTTGACTTCATTGCAGTGATGCATGAAATGATTCTCATTCATTTACAAAGCATCTTAGGATGTACTAAGATGAAAAGTAAAATTCAATAAATCTAGTAGCTCTTTAGGGGTTAGTTAATTAAATGTTTGAGCAAATATAGCCCTAGAATGATGTTATAAATATCCAAATGGTCCTCGGCAGAAAAAAGGATACCCACACCTGGTTTAGAAGCATGATTCTGCACCCTGTCTTCTAGTATGTCATACTGCTTCTCTTGCTTATGCATATAGCACATGTAAACCACTATATTTTATAACAATATTTATAGCCAGAGGTTTTTAATACTATAAATCAGATGAAAGGGGGAAAGTAGCTTCAACAGCTTAAAACCATTTTTCTATTAGGGTATAATATGTTTTACTTAACAGACTAAATACTGTTTCTAGATGCTAAGAACACTTTTCCATTTCCAGCTCAATTCATTTTACAGCTCCCAAAACATGATAACAGAGTCCTTCCTATTTAAGAGTCCAATTTGTGTTTCTGTTCTAAGTCCAGTGTCTGAAACCTTTCAAATTCTGACCTCAGCATAGCAAATAAAGGAGTTACTGAGATTTCATTGTGTAGTTTTCCCTAGTGAACTAGGCATAATTTCAGTATCTGCTATATTCAGAAAATTTATAGCAAATACTCTCTTTAATGGAGCTCAAACCATTGTTTATCTTCCTTTTAAATGTTATGTTTTTATTTAAAGAACCAGCTCTGGACGGGTTCTGTTTTGTTAATTGAGGAGAGGGGAAAAGAAGAGGAGTACTTCCCTATTGCTTCCAGTATCAAATGCAAAATCCTCTAGTGTTCAAAGTCCCTTTAGATTAGCCCCCTCCTACTTTAATGGTCTTATACCTTACTCCTTAGTTACCTGCCATACAGTAATACTCCTTGTTGTTTCACTAACAATCTCTCAACTCTAGGAATTTTCTCTGGCGGTTCCCTCAGGATTGGGATACTCTTCTTCCTTATTGTTGCCTACTGACTACCTCTACCCCAAATAATATTCCATTTTGTTCCTGAAGTCTTTGCCAGTTCTTAATTCTAGTGTCTTCACTTCCTTATTTCCTATTTATTCTGAATATACTTGTTAGTACATTATTTGCTTGCTTGTTGTGATCATAATGCAGATTTATTGAACTGCTGACTGAATATCTACCTGTCCAATGTTAAGCACTTGCCAGTTCCAATTGTAACATAATACAGTGGTTCCTTATCCCATCCTTCCCTTACTTCTTCACTCCACCTGTAAACATTTCCTTCTGATTCTAAAACCAAGGTTAGGTCACAAATGCCTGCCCTTTCATTTACCTTTAGGAGAGGAGGAGAAAATCCTCCTCACCATTAACCCTATGATATTCAATTTTTTTCAACTAGTCACCAAAAAAGAAAAATATTGAATCTTACTTCACCAGTAGCTGCTAAGGGAATGCCTCCCATCGCTCCCCCCACCCCATAAGCACTGAAAATAAGATAGTCTTGTCCCTAGTTCAAGTTAAAGATCACGGGAATCTTAGAGATCCTCTAGGCCAACCACTTCGTATTACAGATAAGGAAATTAAACCCAGAAATCAAATCATTTGCCTATTATTGTCACACCAGTTGTGAGAAGTTCGAGGCCAGGCCCCCTGACTTTTCAATGTACTACACAGTCTCCCCAGACAGTGATATCATTAGTGTCTATCTGGCCGAATCATAGCCTCTCTGCCTTAGTGCACAGTCTTCCAGAGTTACAGTTGCCAAAAACAAACAAAACAAACCACCGAAAAACCGTGTGGCCATTTCCCTAGTCAGGAGCCTGGGCCTCTGACTGACATAATCATGCCTCACTGCATTCACAATGTTTAAACCTTTCTCCCCTATAGCTTCGGCCCGTAGAAAGATATCTTCCAAATCTTGGCTTCTCTGACCTCTCTGTGCATTTGGATTCTCAGCTCCAAGAGCGAGTGGTAGCAGGGAGTTTGGAGGGGTGAGCCAGCACCCAGTCACCCGCCACATGAGCCCCTGAGAGAAACCCGAGATGCTTTTACCACGCTCCCCACGACCACCACCCAAAGAGTAAAACCCTTGCCCGGTCCCCCCGGGGCAGGCGTCTGGAGGGAGCGCAGGCAGCAGTTTAGGGAACTTGGAGAGACCCCGGCGGCGCCAGGCTCCAAGTTACGCCCCTCTAGGCGGAGTTGACCCGGGGAAAAGGGGGCGAGCCCGCCGCCCTCGAGGGACCCTCGCCTCGGCCCCCGGCTCTCCTCGGTGTCCCCAGGCTCCGGCCGCCGGCGGGACTGGTGGAAGCCCAGCCCATGGCCGGGGTCGGGGGTCGGGGGCCAGGCCCGGGCCTGGGGCGCCCCGCCGGCTGGGCTCCGCCCCGGCCCCCGCGCAGGTAGGGCCTGGCAGGGCCCCGCCCCGGCCCGGCCGCCGCGTCAGGCCGCTCCTCCCTCCCCCTGCTCCTGCTGCTCCTCCTCTCCTCCGGGGCCGGCGGCCGCAGCGGCTCCCCAAGTTTTGACAGTTTCTCTGGGGGCTCGGGAGGGAGGGTGGGAGGGAGGAGGCTCCGGGGCGCCCCGCGGCGGACTTGCCTCGCTTCTGCCCCGTGCCCTCGCCTGCACCCCACGCTCTGCCCAGCCCGCGCCTCGCCTCCCCGGGGCACGCCGTCCGCGGAGACCGGAGCGCCCCCCAGGGCCTGCGGCCTCAGTTCGAGCTCCCGGGGAGGCGGCACCCCGTCCTTCTCCCTCCCCGCCCTAGAGGCAGGCACTGAGTCTCCCGGCTCCACAGCGGAGGCGCCGGCACCATGTCTCGGGGTCCCGAGGAGGTGAACAAGCTCACGGAAAACACCTACCGAGTAAGAGCCGGGGGGCGCGCAGGGTGCGGGGAAGGGGCTAACAGTGTGGGGGGCCCTTCAAGAGGACCGAAGGACTGCAGGTTCCGTGTCCTAGGACACTCGTGGGATGCCTAAAGAGTTTGTTAGGAGGGTCGGGGGGAGGCTGGGGGGGGGGGCCGGGGAAGGAGGAAAGCGGGGGGATCTTCTGGGATGTGTAGAGTGATGCAAGACCACCTTTTGTGCCCCTGGTTTGTGGAGGAAGAACGGAAACAGTTCCTCCCAACCCAGAGTTGTTTGTCCTGGGCTGGGGGTAATAGGAATTGAAAGGGAAGGAATGGGGCGGGGGAAGTTGTTGGGCGGTGAAGGAAACAGCCTTTACCTATCTCCAGGAGCTCTGCTAGAAAAACTCGTCTTTTATCCATCCACACGGCTGGGTTTTAGTGGCAGAAATTTCTCCCACATTTACTTTTTAAGGGATGCGATCCAAGAGAATCAAGCTCCCTGCCATTTAGTCGGAATAGTCAGATTGACTTGGATTGAGGTAAATAGCCAGACGTCGTCCCAAAAGGCAAATATAGATCAAGGCTATGATGGTGCTTTCCAACAAGATTTTTTTTTTCTACTTAAACATTTATAAGGACTCTTTGGATTTTAGGGAACCTAAAGTCAGTCTTTTTAAAAATAATAATGATAATGATGATGAATTTTGAAAAATTTCTATTTTACTCAAAATTATAGTTAAAACACATAAAGGTAGCAGTAGTATTACTATTACATGTTTTTCAGAAACCTTGAAAAAGGCATCCAGTGTCTAGTCTTAAGAAAATAATACTCTCAAGAATGTGAAAGAGAAACTCCCCATTTAATTAAGAATTGCCCGGTGAGCAATAGCTCATTTGTAGTTCCTGCAGCTGAAAAGGCTTTATTGTAATACACTCATCTTGTTGGATTTTACTAAAGTGGCAGTTAAGTCTACTTTTCTGTGAATCTTGAAACACCCTTTTCTTTTTATACCTCTCTCATGTTGGACTGGTCTTTGATATATGCCGATTATGATTGTGAAACATTTTGAGTCAACAAAATCTCAAGGTTTTAATAAAGTGTATGTTCCATTTTTACTCATGATTAACATTTATGTTTCTTAGGGAATTTTTTCATATTCAATAATGTATTTTACCTTTGCATGAGCATTTTTTCCAGTAATAGAGACTTATGTTTAGTAATCTCTTCAGTAATTAGATACTTTTAAGTTTAAGTATTTGTAAATGAATTCCTTCTGAAATAACATAGACACTTATTTATGACTTGCAAATCAACTTTTGTTTTAGATCAGAGTATAAATATATCAACTTTTTAATAGCTATTGAACTCAGATATATGACTTCCTAAACTCCATAGGGTTTTTTTTGAGGCCCATGTAACTTTTTTTTACCCTAAGACTTAGTTTGTGTTGCCTAACTGTATTCTCAATATTCCCTTGGGTAATGTGAGAAACTAAAAATGCTTCCATAATTTAACTCTGTGAATTCCAAAGACTAAGCTGATTTTTCAAATGCATGCACAAAATGTACCTACATTCCATTTTAAATTGTTTCATTTTTAACATACCTTTAGCACATATTGAGTGCACAAAATGTACCTACAATTCATTTTAAATTATTTCATTTTTAACATTCCTTTAGCACACATTGTGAAAAGAACTGTCCCTAACTGAGCTATTGTTCATATCAAATGAAAGAGCTTGTTTTAGAAAATACTATATATATATATGTACATATATATACATATTCATGTGTTTATAATGCTAATATATATGTTGTCAACAAATACCTATGGCTGATGGATTTGACTAGGTCATACTTTGGGGCTCTTTACCCTTAACCAAATTCCGTCCCTCATACATATGTTTCCTTTTGAAGTTGGCAGGTTTAAAATTTTTAGTGACTTGTACATTAATATTTTATGCTAAAATTGAAAAATATTTTGTGTTAGGACAATATATCAGTGATGCCGTAGATTCATGTGAACTAGGGTGTGACTGTGCCATATACATTTGTTATAGTATATAGGGTGCTGGACATGGCATCAGAAAGATCTTGGGTTAAATACTACTAATAACATTTATTAGTATCATCCTAGGCAGGTCACTTAACTACTTTGGGCATAAATTTCTCATATGTAAATTGAAAGGTTGGACTAGGTGACCTCTAAAGTTCCTTCCAGTTTTCAGTCTGTGATTATGACTTGATGAAATAGAAACTTATCTCTCTGGAGGCAGGGAATAGTTACCATTCAGCCTGGTTGATAGCTAATTGTCAAGAAGTAAAAGTTTTCTTCCATGCACAAGTTGAGGAGGAAGAGGATTATGACTATGAATCTACACATTGATGTTTTTTCTAGGTGTTGTGGTTAGTTTTTTCCCTTTTTTAAAAAAATTCTTCGTTATAAGAAATATCTCTGGGGAAGGTAAGGAATACATTGTAAACCCTGGGCCTTGTTCTTAGTAAGCACTTTAAATGGGTGGATTTTTTTAAACTCATTCACAGGGAAATCCAAGTGATAAAAAAAAGCAAAAAAAAAAATTCATAGAAGTATCATAGTAGATGCCACTGGGCCTGAAATCAGGAAGATATGAGTTCAAATTCTGATTTGAACACTTAAAAACTACAAAATGTATACAAAAATTTTTTTAGAGGTTGTAAACCCCCCTGAGGGTACAGAAAGATAAGGAAAGGAATAAGCAGTTGTTTAATGTTTACTATGTTCCAGTTCTATATGAAGCATTTTAGAACTATTAGCTCATTGAATCCTTATAACCATCCTGCTGTTATCCCCATTTTACAGTTGAGGAAACTGAGGCTGAGGTTAAGTTTAGTGGACTAGTATGTGAGACTGCAATCTTTCTGTCTCCTAACCCAAGCACAAAATGCATTGCAGTACTTTTATATTGCTGTATCTCTCTCTTTAGGACCTTGCATACATATCTTAAGCTCAAGAAATATTTAATGATGGTGAATTTTAGTCATTTTTTCTCTATATTTTCAATCTACATTTTTATTTCACTTTTGGAGGGGTGGATCTAAATTAATCATGTAAAAAAAATCAAAATGATGTAATCTGTGCAATGGATGGTTTCATTAAACTATGACTCCCCCTCATTTCTTTGCATGTACGGATTAGAAGACTTGAAAACCTCCATTATTCATCCCCTGTATTCCCTATAAACAAATCAGAAGTTAAATCCCATTGAAATGAAAATTTGTATGGCAAGACATCTGTAGAAGTGCTTATTATAATTCTTTTAAGTGTTTTCTGTGTCCTTTGCATTTACCTGCCAAGCTACTATATCTTTATAATGCAAAATATTACATATCCAGGTGCATTTACAAAAGCCAGATCTAGGGAAGCATATGTGATTTGCAGAAATGGGTTTTAATTTCTTTATGTTTTAAAATTCTCAAATTTCTGTAACTTTAAAGAAACAAATGCTCTTAAGAAAGAGGAAGATTAAAATGCCCCTTCTTTCTTTGTCGAGCTATCAATATCTTTAAATATTTTTTCTATTTTATTTTTTATGTGACTGTGCAAATATTTAAAATGATATTCTCAGAAATTTAGGTTAGGTTTAAGTTTAAAAGAGAACATAAAGGCCATCTATCCAATTCCCTTTTTTTATACTGATGAGGAAACAAAGTTACTTCACAACGCTTATTTTGTTGAGCTGCTTTGGTCGTGTTTGACTTATAACCCCATTGGGGGTTTTCTAGGCAAAGATATTGGGGTGGTTTGCCATTTTCTTCTCCAACTCATTTTACAGAAGATGAAATTGAGGCAAAAAGGATGAAATGACTTGCCCAGGGTTACACTGCTAGTAACTGCCTGAGATTAGATTTGAACTCAGGAAGATGAGTCTTCCTGACCTTACTCTATTCACTGTGCCACCTAGCCGGCCCAGCTAGGGCCATAGCTAATAAGTTTTAGTGAAAGATTTGAAAATAGTCTTAAAGGCCTAGCGCTAAATCACTACACTGTGCTGCATGCTCACTTTCAGGGGAATTTGTGTCATAATACTTTAAAAACAAAGGGAAATGGGGGCAGTTAGGTGGCAAAGTGGATCACCAGCCCTGGAGTCAGGAGGATCTGAGTTCACATTCAACCTCCTACACTTAATTACCTAGCTGTGTAACCTTGGGCAAGTTAGTTAACCCCATTGTCTTGCAAAAAAAAATGAAGAAACAACCAAAATGTTAAAAGTGTAATGTTAGAAATAAATGCAGTTTTTTTGCCAGGTCAAATGTTTGGGGGAGTTTAATGAGTTAAAATCTCTAATTTGCCTTCACACACTTGTATTACTTGGTTTTCTGATGAATATGCATGCCTTAGTGACACTTAATAGGAAATAAAGCTTGAGGGTGAAGACGCATATGATTAAACTGAGCTATATAACCTTCCTGGAAGTTAGGTGTTGAGGAAGTCTTTGAGAATTCATGGGTGTGACATCATCTAGCTGCTGTTTTCTTTACTATCCCATCCTTAGTCTATGGAATGTGACCAAAAGCAAAGGAATCCTCTTTTCTTTGCCAAACTTTTGCTGCAAAAGTGCAGATGTTTTTATGTTCATATGGCAACATTGAAGAGGAAAAACTATATGTTATAAAAAAAAACTTTAAAGAAGCAATCCTTTACCTGCAAATTGTTTTTCAATTTCTTACTCCTAATTAATGTAAAAGTGCAATAAACTAGTAACTGCATTTTGATAATTTATGAAGACAAAATTTAGGATCATATTCATCCCTTAAAATTTTATCGCTGCATTTTTTTTGCATCTCTCTCTCTCTCTTTCTCTCTCTCTCTCTCTCTCTCTCTCTCTCTATATATATATATATATATATATATATATATATATATGTCTTTTTTTTAAAGTTGAGGTTCTTTTTTGCTTTGGTTTCTAATCACTCAAATGAGTAAAGAGGCATATTATTTTCTTAGTATGATTTTTCTCCTGTGATTTGCAAATGAAAACCAGTACCCAATTTCCATTAATCATTGAATACCTTGAGTACTGCAATGCACAGGTGCAAGTTATTTATTTGAAGTTTCAAATTGCCTCTACCTTCCTTTTTCTATTACTAGCAGTGCTTATTACTCTAGCTAAAAAAAATTTGACATTCTTCTCTTTTTAAAGCTTGTCAGTTTTTCCTAAAAATATGTGCTTTCATCATGTTTACTCAAAGGACTTGGACCATAAGATAAAAGAAGATAACAGTTCCAGATGACCTCATTCAAGGAGGGCTGGATGGTGATTGTAAAGGGAAAGGACGCTTCCAGAGATCTTACTTTATCAATAACCTTGCTTCCATATCTCTATTGGCCCTAAATAAATCAGAACAAAAGGTAGGTAGGTTTCTGTCTGTGAATTAAGAAAGAGCCTACAGCAGCAGCCTTCTGTTAGAAACACTAAGATGAAAATAATCATTTTGCTTTAATAGATCTATGATTTCCTTGATGTGGCTATTCCTCCAGTAATATATCCCATCCAAGATCACCCATCCTTTGTAACTTTTTTCCACATTCTGTAAATTCACACCAGGCCCACCTAATTCTCAAGGTTTCATAGAATAGGTGCCCAAATACTTTAATCATTATCTAAAACCAATATAGTCTTTTAGAATCAAATTTATGTATAGTTGAAGGGGTTTTTAAGGAGAAACATCCTTGTTTAATTTTTATTACAAAAGTTATTTGAATTGTAACATTTGGGAACTTAACTAATTAATTCAGTATCAATCAGAAAGACCTTATTTCCTTTTACAAAAACAACTTTTAAAACTTTTAAAAATAAAATTTCTATTTCAGCTATTCAACTCCCTTCTTTGCCACCTAAGGAAACTGTGGTGCAGAAGGTTGAATAGACTTTTCATGATTTAGAAATGGAAGGGATATTGTTTGGAACAATGTCACTGGAACCCAGGTATCCTGCCACCCAGTTCCATCGTGATAATACCTTATAGATAATACTGCATTCATTTCTATAACTTTGTGAAGTTTATAGGGGACAAATATTATCTATTTTACAAGTGGAAAAACAGCTACAGAGCTATCAAATAACCCACAAGGTTATATGACAGTAGAACCTATGTCTTCTACTTCCAAGTTTAGTGGGCTATTCATTAAATCAGTATTCAATAAGGAATTTTTTTAAATAGTCAAGTTTAATATTGATATGTGAGAGTTAATGGCCAATGTATAATATTTTATAATGGCTTTTTATAATTTTATAATGTCTAATATATAATATTTTAGTAACATTTAATATTAACTTACAATATTTTTTTTATTGTTGTTTTTGTTTTTGTCTTTGCAAGGCAATGGGGTTAAGTAACTTGCCCAAGGTCACACAGCTAGGTAATTATTAAGTGTCTGAGGTCAGATATGAACTCAGGTTCTCCTGACTCCAGGACCAGTGCTTTATCCATTGTGCCACCTAGGTGCCCCATAACTTGCAATATTCTTAAATGATATTTTATATTATTGTGTATTATTTTAACGAATATTTGAAAAATGTTCCTCATTTGATGCTTTTCAACATTAATACCAGAAGTTATGGCAGTTAGTTATGGCACAGTTAATTATATCACTTAGAAGTTCCTTTCACTCATTTGCACTTTTGAATTCAAAACATAAACTACAAACTAACTTAATAATTTGAAATATTGTATTACCCAGCATAAATTAATGAAAATAAATGTGAATGTCTTTAATTTTCTTCTAGTATTCATTTTTTATATGTTAATCTTCACAGTTATTCATATTACCACTTATAAGTTTATAATAGTCTCAGTTATTGGGTTAAAAATAACTGCTGGAAGGACATAAAATTTGAAGCCATTGAGAATATACATATTGTTTGGTTAGGTTTTCATACCTACCTAGCCTATTGTTTTGAAAAGGTGTGTCATGAAATAAAAATCAAAGGAGCTTACAGGAAAGTACATTTTTTTCTTGAAATGGGACCTCATTTGGAAGTCTTAAACTACTTAACAAGTAACAGGAACTGGAGACTAGCTTTAATAGATGAAAGACTAGTGATTTTATATGAGCTACATTTCTTTTGAGTTCACTAAATCTTTACAAATGCCACTCTTAAAAATCATTTCTGGAATAATTCTCAGGTATTTTCTTTCTATGTAAACACTGGATAGCATTATGTTTCCTTTCAATACTTGGCATTTTAAAAGTGTCATATGATGTGATTCCTTTGATTTTTTTTTAACCATTAAATTTTCATTGCTCCTTGAAGCACTGAATCAAATTCTTCATATTATGTATTCTCTATTGAAAATCCTTCTTTTTTGATTTTTTTTAAACCACAACTGTGATTTAAATGAGGCAGAAAGCAGTTTTTCCTACACTTAATGCAAGAGTATATCTATTTAGAAGAAAGATATGGCTACAATTTCCAATGGTTTCTAGGGTTATATTATTATTGAACATAATCTTTACAGAATGAGTAAAACATCTTCCAGTCTTTGTTAACTATTTTGTAATAAATAAATATAGCTTTTTTTTTTCAATTCCCATCCTTGAGAGTCACTTTTAAGATTTAGAACTTTGAAATTTTGCTCTTCTGATCATAGCTTCATGTCTATAAAGGGAATTTCTGGTGAGCAATTATCTGTATCAGTGCTGGTCAACACCTGTTTTGAAACTTAGTCTTGCTTGCCTGGAGCCCTAAGAGGTTGAATAACCTGCCCTGAGCTACACAGTCAATATGTGTCAAAGGCAGAACATAAACCCCAGTCTTTCAAACTCCGAGACTATGCTGCCTTCATGTTCATGGTTATAAATTTTTGTCCTTTCACAGTTTGTTTAAAAAAAAAACATGCTCAGTTGCACATAGAGACATTTATTCAAAGGATTAGAATGGCATAAACCTGAGTTCATATCCACCAATTATTCTCTCCCCTTACCACCTTCCTTAAAGAAGGGTATAGGGGGAAGAAGGGAAGAAAGCTTCCTTTCTCTTTTTGCTCTTGAGGCACATCCAATCTCATCTTGGGAGAGACAGCTTTGGATAAATTGAGAAGTAAGCTCTAAGTGACCCATCTACTAATTCCTGCCCTCCTTAATACCATGGTGCTTGTTTGCCTCCTCAACCATCCTTCATTTCCATCATAAGCCTCCCATGATTGAATTTTACATTTCATCATCTCCTAGAGATGCACCACTCCCAAAGTTCAGAGCTTTACAATCATTCTCTCCAACTATAACCTCATCTCCCATTCTACAGCAAAATCTGCTTTTTGCCCTTACAATGGTCAATTCAGATTCCTATTCTATAATATGGAGGTAATAATAGAATCTATGGGCAGAGTGGATAAAGCAGCCAGCCTGGAGTCAGGAAGACCTGAGTTCGAATCCAACCTCGGACAATTACTAGCTCTATGAATCTGAGTAAATCATTTAAATCTGTTTGTATATTTCTTCATCTGTAAAATGAGTTATAGAAGGAAATGATAAACCAGTCCAGTTTCTTAACCAAGAAAACCCCAAATGGGGTCAGGAAAAGTCAGAATCAATTGTAACAACTGAATAATAGAAGTAATATCTCTCTTCTAAGATTATCATGAGGTTTGAATAAGAGAGTAGAGAATAGTGTCTCTGTCTCTTCCTCTCCCTCTCCCCCTCCCCCTCTCTCCTTCTGTTCCCCTCTCTCTCTCCAGTCTGTTCCCAAGTGAAACATTTCTCATATATACACCCCCCTACCCTTCCCTGTTCTGATATTGTGACTAGCCTAGGGCAGGTCTTCATCTACTCTTTGTAAAGTGCTTTTTAAAACTAAAAGAACATACAAATGCTAGTTATTATTTTGGAATTCCTTGATCCTGGTGTTCTCTCCTATTCTGGCTTGATTTACCTCCTAAAGTACCACTTACTTTGCAACCTAAATGCTTTCCTAGTTCATTTCCCACTTTGGCTGTAAAACTATGAACTTCATCATGCCCAGAAACCCTCTTCTTGCAAGATCTCATCAGCCTTGATATTCCTTTTTCATGTATAATGGGGGTGC
Source organism: Macrotis lagotis (assembly GCF_037893015.1). NCBI lineage: Eukaryota > Metazoa > Chordata > Mammalia > Peramelemorphia > Peramelidae > Macrotis > Macrotis lagotis. Next base: position 127,339,169 of record NC_133666.1, on the reverse strand, counting down.
CCTGGGGCACCCCCATTTGAGAGCTCCTTCCAGAACCAGCTTTTAAGAAGGCCCCCCAGGCCAGTCAACCCTGCATTTCCTTACCTGACTGCACTCCTTTGGACTTCTTTTGCTCTCCCTTCCCACTTTTTTCCTCCACCCCTTTTCATCATCCTTTTGTGTACTGCCTTTCTATTAAATTTTAAGTTCCTTGAGGTCAGTGACTGCCTTTCTTTGTTATATTTGCATCTACAGATCTTACTAAATGGGTTTTGATTAACTGACCAGCCTAGAATGCTTTGTGCTTCCTCTAGCCCCAACCTTCTGTCATACCCAATCTACAAATGATTTCTCCCTTCTAGTTCCAGAGTGACTGAACATGGTATTTAATCTAAATTACTTTTTCTCCAATTTACTAAATGACAGCTTGGTATATATACCAAGATGAAAAATGACAAATTCCCTAGCCTCTAGGGAGCCTTCTGGAAGGATATTATATACCCAGTATGATACAAGTTAGCAACTAAGAGGGGTAAAGTAGAAATCCAGACAGTATACTCTAGGAATATTTGAGACCAAGAGTCGAAAAGTAATTATGAAATACTTACTATATGTTAGACATTGTGCTCAATACTGGAGAGATATGAAGGCAAATCGCTTCTCTCAAAAGAGCTCTCCATCTAATGAGGGGAAACAATACAAACAAATATAATAAGCAATGCAGGTTAAACTGGAGATAAATTTTAGAAGGAAGGCATTGCCATTAAGGGAGACTGGGAAAGTCTTTTTTTAATTTTTTTCCAATTACATGTAAAAACAGTTTTCAATATTCATTTTTATAAGGTTTTGAGTTCCACATTTTTCTCTCTCCTCCCCCTCTCCCTAATAGTGAGTAAATGTTATAAATTTACAACCATATTAAACATATTTCCATATTAGTCATGTTGTGAAAGAAGAATCAGAACAAAAAAGAAAAAGACAAACAAATTTTTGAAAGTGAAAATGGGGCAGCTAGTTGCAATGGATAGAGCACCAGTCCAAGAGTCAGGAGGACCTGAGTTCAAATCCAGCCTCACACTTAATAATTACCTAGTTATATGACCTTGGGCAAGTCACTTGATCCCATTGCCTTGCAAAAAAACCCCAACAAATAAAAAAGGGGAAAATTATGTTTTGCTCTGCATTCAGACTCCATAGTTCTTTCTCTGGATGTGGATGACATTTTCTATCACAAATCTTTTAGAATTGTCTTTGATCAGAAGTTCAATAACTGCTGAGAAGAACTAAGTCTGTCATATGATCATCACACAATGTTGCTACTGCTATTCAGTGTCCTCCTGGTTCTTCTCACTTCTCTCAGCATCAGTTCACATAAATCTTTGGGAAAAACTTCTTGCCAAAGATGAAATTTTAGCTGAGGCTTGAAAGAAGCCAAAGCTGTATAAACCAATGGAACCTTTTCAGTTGGAAACTCAAGTAAAGATTTCATGAAGAAAATGTCATCATAGGATCATTGATAGACCTAGAGTCAGAAGACCCCTTAATGGTAAGTGGCTTATCAAAGGTTTCACAGCAAGTAAGTGCTAGAGCCAGATTTCTAATCCAAGTCCATTATTCTTTCTGCTGCATCCCCAGGAAAGAGGAGAAAATTTCTTAAAGATAGAAATGAGAAAAGAGCAAACAAACCAAAAAATTTTATTTGCTATCTCAGAATGTCCTCAATTATTTTTAGAACACTGAGTAGTTCTATTTAGTCAGGTCACAGATTGCATGAAGAATAAGGTGAAATAAGGCATAACAAAAAAGGCTGAAGCCAGATTGTGGATAGTCTTGAATTGCAATTTTATCCAATAGACAAAGGGAAGGTTTTTAAGCAAGAGACCCCTGTGCATTGAAAAGATTATCTTACTCTAGATAACTTCAATTATAAAGGGTAGAAGGAAAGAAGAAAGACCGGATAGGAAGTAATTTTTAACTAGGAAATAAGTGATAAAAACCTGAATAATAATAATAATAATTGACAATGGGAAAAGAGAGAAGAATGAATATAAAAATGTTAAAGTCCATAACACTTGTCAGCTGGCGGGATATCAGAGTAGGAGGAAAGGGAGAGAATAAGATAAAATTGATTTTAAACCTTGGGGATAAGTGTTGATTAGTTTTTTCCCTTCTTTTTAAAAATTCTTTTCTCCTCTTGGACCTTGATCTAGCAATCATTCCCTTCTACTCATGAGTGTCTTCTCATTTGCCAATAAATATAATCAAATCTCCCCAGTCCTAATAAAGCTTTTGTTTGATCCTTCTATTGCACCCAGATATTAGCCCATCTTTTTTTCTACCACTTCTAAAGTTCTTAGACAAGCATCCTCCATCTTTCACAATGTTAATTCTCTCTGATTCTTTGAAATTAGACATTTATCCTATCACTCTATTGAGACCATAGCCACCTACAACCTCCCAATCAAGAAATCAGAACTCAATCTCCTTGAACTCTCTTCAACTTTTTATCTGTGATTTTTTTTCTTTAGGACAGTGGGGTTAAGTGACCTGCCCAAGGTCACACAGCTAGGCAGTTATTAAGTGTCTGAGGTCATATTTGAACTCAGGTCCTCCTGACCCCAGGGCCTGTGCTCTATCCACTGTGACACCTAGCTGCCCCTCCCTTAAACTTTTTACACAGCCTGCCTTCAACTTGATATTCTTTCCTCCTTGGGTTTCAGAAACAACCCACTTTTCTGATTCTCCTCTGACTTATCTGTATATTTCTTTTGTGCCATGATTTCCTTATGACACCTTAATGAGAATATTATCCAGATTTCTGTCCTTGTTCCATTTCTTACCTCTCTGTATATCCTTCCTCAGCCAATCATATTCACTTCCACAAGCTCAACTACCATTACCCAGGAGATTACTCCCAAAACTTTATCTTCAATTCTTATATTTTCTCTGTATTTCAAACCCTTGTCTCCTACTCCCTATGAGTTATCTCTACCTCCAGTATCTCAAACTCATCATAGAAACCCAAACTGATTACCTTTCTCCCTAATTCTTGTCCTGTTTCTCCTTTTGATTTCACTATTTCTGTCTATGATCATATTCATCCACTCTCCCATGTTTGAATCTCTGAGGTTATCTTTGCTATGTCCCATATTTCTCATAATCACTTGGTTCTGCTTCTGAAACCCTGATGATCTATTCCTTCCTTTCAAGGTCCCACTATCTCTTTCTTAATTAAAGTCCTCAATTATTTTTGGCCGTTCTTTTTGCAGTACCTAAGAACTAGATGAAAAAGGACTTCCTTATCATTGGGGAATGATTGAACAAATTATGGTATGCAAATATAAAGAAATACTACCGTGCTATCAGAAATATAGAAGAAAATGGTTTCATAGAGAGTAAAGTGAGCAAAACTAGGAGAATAATTTATTCAACAACAGTATTACAAAAACAAATAATTTTAAAAGACTTAGGAACACTGATCAGGGCAATGATTAACCAATTCCGGAAAATTGAAAATGACACATGCTACTCCCCTCTGATAGAGTGATGAGGGACTCAATATGAAGAATAAGATAATTGATTAAGAAGAAGAAAAAATTATTATTAGTTGGAAAAATTAAAAAGAAAAGACCCTTGCACCTGAACTATATTAAAATAGCCTTCTAAAAGGTCTTTATACTTCCTCATTCTCTCTTGAAATCTCCCCAGAATAATCTTGATTACATGTGGCTCTGATTTTATCACTCCTGATCAAAGATCCTGGGTAGTTCCTTATTACCCCAAGTAAATTTCAAATTCTTTTACTTGATATTCTGGGCCCTCTACAATCTGGTTCCTCCCCATCTTTTCTGTCTTCAGTTCAGTTCTACAAATGTTGGTTACATCAGATTGATTGTATTTAGAGGCTAGAGAGAAGGAAGGGAATAAGCATTGACTAGGTCCTAGACCCTGTGCTAAGTACTTTCAAAATATTATTTTATCCTCATAATAATTCTACTGGACAGTTAGAGTTAAGGCACTTAAGTTTAAATGTTTCAATATGTTTCAAATGTTCAAAATGTTTCAATGATCTTGGACAAGTCACTTCAGTAGTAGTATTATAGTGCTTTAAGACTGGCAAAGGACTGGATATGTGTTACTTTAACTCTGATCCTCAGTTTGCTCATCTTCAAAGCGAACAAATTATAAACTACAAGAGTTCTTAATCTTTTTTGTTTTGTGGGCCCCAATTTAGGGAATTCTATAAGCTCCTGATCAGAAGAATGTTTTTAAATGTCTAAAATACAAAATACATAGTAATACATTGTAATCCTTTACAAAGAAAACTATATCAAAATGCAATTATCAATTTTTTTTAAGTTAATGTACCCCAAATGAAGACCTCCTGGTCACTAGACAATCACTCTAAGGTACCAGTTCAAGCATTTGTTAAATGCCTACTCTATACCAGCCACTTTGCTAAGTACTTTTATAAATATTATCTCATTTAATCTTCACAATGATATAAGAAAAATACTTTTAACTGCTAAATAAAAATGAGCTATTCCTTAGCCTTCCATATTATATGCTTCAGTCAAATTAGACAATTCTCTGCTCCTGAACAGCTTTATCTCTATACTTTTCCTCAGGCTGATCCATCTCTGTCTAAAAGGTCTTCCTTTCCCTTTTTATCTGTTACATTCCTATCTATTTTTTGAGGCCCAACTCAACTACTACTTCTTCTATGAAGTTTTCCCAGATTCCTCCCACCATTCCCAACTCCTCCCCTAGTCTCTCCCCCCCCCCCCCCCCCCCCCCCCCCCCCCGCCCCAGTCAAAGTAGATTAGTTAGGGAATAGCAAAAACAAAGTGATATGTGAGGTCTGAGTAATAAAATAATTTTTAGAATTTTATTCTATAAGCTTATGGGCCATGTCTTATCTAAACTTTGTCTCCCCTAATACTAAGCACAGTACTTTGTAAACTGTACTTCATACTGGTTAACTTTAATTAGTGAGTTTTTAGCCAAATTTTCTGGGTTGGTTTCTATTTTTTTTTTTGAACAGGCTATCACTCTTGCTGTCATTTTTTTAACATTCTTTTATTCACTATACACTTGGTCATTATACTGCATTAATGCTACGCACCAAGTTCAAGACTTCTTAAGGTGATAGATAAATTCACCAATATAATTTCATGTGTATTGCTAAGAGTAAAGAATATGACACTAAAAAGGACATAAGGAATAGAATACATTTTTAAAAAGATAGTTGACTTTAGTCACTTTCAAATCTGAATGATATTAGATCAGAGGTGCTTCTGGAAGACTTAAAAATTAGTTATTTTAGATCAGTTCTTTTTTTGTCTTGTTTAATACTTTTTTGCTTTTGTTTGGGGAAGAGGATGGGGGTTTTACTGGTGAGCAAATTTTCTCTAGTATTGCAGATCAGCACCTGCTTGGGAATTTATATGGTGTGTGTGTGTGTGTTGTGTATCAGAAGCAGAACTTTAACCCAGGTCTTCCAAACCCAAAGCCAAGTTCTCTCTATACAGTCACGTTGCCTCTCATTTAAGTCATCCAAGCTCAAAAACTTGGAATCCTCTTAGATTCCTCACTCTTTCTCTCACCATCTATATTCAGCCAGTTCACAAACTTTGCAACTTCTCAAGTTCTTTAGATTCCATTATTTCCTGTACAACTATGCTAGAGTATTCTTTTTTAAAAAATTTATTTATTTAGTATTTTATTTCTCCCTGGTTACATGTAAAAACAATTTTTAACATTCATTTAAAAAATTTTAAATTCCAAATTCTCTTCCTTCCTCCTGCTCTACTCTCTCATTTAGGAAGCAAGTAATTTGATATGGGTTATAAATGTCTAGTCTTGCAAAACATAGATGATATTCTTAATGCACAGGTCCAGTTATCATTCTTCTGCTAAAAACGTCTCATAGACTCTCTGTCAGATCTTAAATGCAGTATGGAATCCTTTGCCTGATATGCCAGACTCCAACATACCTTTCCAGCCTCATCTTAAATTATACCCCTTTAAATATGCACTGTTTTACTCCAAGGACTACAGTGACTCTTCATGATTGCCCAAATTCCTCCCACTCTATTTTGCATCTGCATTCATACCATTTCATTTGCCTAGAATTTCTATTACTATATTTCCCACCACCACTACGACTACCACCATTCTCTGTTGAAATATTGTTTATTCTTTAAGGCTCGCTTCAGTTACTGCTTCTTTAATGAAGCCTTCTCTAATCTTCCTCTTCCATTCAAAGCTAGAGAGATCTGGTCTCGTAACTTTTTTTTTTGCTTCGCCAATTCATTTATATATCCTAATTTGTATTATGGTTATTATATTTAACTTAGTGCCTTTTGTTTGAGAATTTTAGTTAAGGCTATAGAAGCAGAAACTTAAATAGATTAAAAGAAAAAAATAATTACAGGGTTTTTTTAAAGTTTTTCTTTTTTTAATATGGGGAATTGAGTGAAGAATATTTGTCAATTATAGATAGCCCTCCTCAATTGAAGTCCAAAGTCTAAAAGAAACAATACCCCCAAATCATTGCCTAAGTAAGGAACTAGTGAAGATCTGACATCCTTATAAAATCTAAAACTTGGAAACTGCCAAGAGTAAAAAATGCCCACTTTCCACCACTTGAAAGCTTTTTTGGCATTGACCCATAACTATAGCACCCCATGGACCTTGAACCAGTGTAATTTTCTGCCTTTAAACTGTAGGTAAAAAATTTTAATGATCTTAGCCTATAACCAAGTGTAAAACCTTTTTCTAGTATTTAAAATAGAATCACATTTTTGCAACTCAGTAGTGAAACTGAATCTTTTCAATTGCCCTTGCAATTTCTTTGATTCAGTTACTTTATTTTTAATGTTTTATTGATGCTTTTTTTCCATCAGTGTCACTTCCCTATAATCCCTTTCCTCCTTCCTTCCTTCCTCCCCATACCATGGAACCTTCCTTTATAACAAAGAAGTACAATTAAGCAAAAATAAATTGGCACGTCAACTGTCTGACAAAAGTTGCTTCATTCTGCACCTATAGTCTGGATCAAATATGAAGTCTTCAAATGGTATTCAAAACCTCTCGTAATCTGCCTGCTTCCTATTTTCAAGTCTTCTTATATCTTACTCTTCACCCTCTTATTCCAGTAACACTTGTCTTGTTGTTCCTCAAATACAATCCATCACCTCCCCATTCTGGGTATTTTCCTGAGCTTCCATTTTCCTTCATGTTTTTCTCCTGTTTTGTTGGCTTTCTGTAAGCCTTAGCTAAATTCTTAGCTCTACAAGAAATCATTCTCAACCTTGCTTAATCTCTCTAAGACACTTCCAATTTATCCTGTATATATTGATTGTACATAGTTGATTACATGATGTCTGCTATGTAGGATGTGAACTACTTGAGAGCAAGGACTGGAGATGCATAATCTTGTGCAAAGGACAGCAGGGAGGCCATTGTCACTAGATTGGAGAGCACATTGGCATGAGTAAGATCTAAGAAGCCTGGAAAAGTAGGAGGGGGCTAGGTTATTTGGTTTCAGGCCTTTCTTTATATCCACAGTTTAGTACAGTGCCTGGTCTATGTAAGTATTTAATATTCTAGAATTAAGACATTAATTATTATTAATTAATTATTCCATTGAATTGAATTAACTCAATTCTTTGATAACAAATAACACTTCCATTATTTATCTTCATTATTATTGTTCAGCCTGGTCTGAACCCTGAACCCCTTTGGGGTTTTCTTGACAAAGACACCGGAATTATTTTCCATTTTCTTCTCCAGCTTATTTTGTAGATGAGGAAATAACATTAAGTTAACTTGCCCAGGGTCACACAGTTAATAAGTATCTCAGGCCAGATTTGAATCCAAGAAGATAAGTTTTTCTGATTCCAAGCCCAGTGCTCTATCCACTGCACTACCTAGTTGCCCATAAATCTTCATATTGGGTAAGAAATAGTTATCCTGGGGCAGCTAGGTGGCACAGTGGATAGTGTACTGGCCCTGGAGTCAGGAGTACCTGAGTTCAAATCCAGCCTCAGACACTTAATAATTACCTAGCTGTGTGGCCTTGAGGAAGCCATTTAACCTCATTGCCTTGCAAAAACCTAAAAAAAGAAAAAAGAAATAGTTATTGTGAATGGTTAGTGGTCAAGAATTCTTCCTTTTACTTTTGATAAATAAGATCTTGCATGTATTCTGTTTGATTCAACTACATATTCCAATCATCAGAACTTTTCTGTAATTTTGACAGAAAAAAAGTAGGGAATTTGAAACTTTGGTACTAAATTATTCTAATTTTTTAAAAAAGCCGTTTACCCTTGAAACATACCGAGAGTTGTTTTACTGTGAAATGATAAAACAGCACAAACTAGCTTCTGTTTCCCATGCTTGGAAGTCTCTCCTTCACTTTTTTTTCCCCTATTTTGCTGGCTTCCTACAAGCCTTAGCTAAATTCTTAGCTCTACAAGAAAGCTTTCTCAACCTTTCTTAATCTCTCCAAGACACTCTCCAATTTATCCTGTGTATATTGATCATGCATAGTTGATTAGATGATGTCTTCTATGTTGAAATATGAACTACTTGAGACCAGGGACTAGAGCTGCATAGTCTTGTGCAAAAGACAGCAGGGAGGCCTTTGTCACTAGATTGGAGAGCCCATTGGCATGAGTAAGATCTAAGAAGCCTGGCTCTCCCTGACACAATCTCCCTGAGAGGTATGTCTTACCAATTTTTTGTAAGACAATCTATATTTTCAAGGAATATACCAAACCCAGATTATTTCTCATTTCTCATCTGGCAGCACTACTTTGGGGCTTCTCTGACTTTTCTACTGGTTCTTGAAGTCCACCAAACTTTTCAGTTTTCTTTTACACAGTGTCTTCCCCATTGTTGCTCTTTGGTGGGGCAAAGACTATTTATTTTCATATTTGTGTCTCTAGCACATGGTAGAAGCTTAATAAATATTGACTAATCTTGAACCAACCAGATGACACACTAGTGGGAAAGAGACCTTAGGTCTCAACCGAGCACAGAAGCATTTGTTCAGAATATAGGGAACATTTCCTCTTTAACATTGCACAGACATCTTCCAGTGGCATGCTATTAAGAGATGTCAAGGCAATAGAGTTCATAAGTTAGAAATCACTAGATTTACTGATGCTTTTTGTTACAGCAATGTACCTTCACAGCCCTCATCCCCACTTCCACTATCCAGCAATAGAATCCTCAGTTATACCAAAGAAGTATACTTCAACAAAATAAACGAACAAACTTGGCGGTCATGTCTGAGATTATTTCCCTTCACATTATTTCTCTCCAATATTTCTTCGCCACTGAAGGGAGAAGTTTTTACTGAAATAATTTCTTACCAATCAGAAACCCCCATATGTGATAGAAAAAGAAGAAAGGAGGAAGAGTTGAAGAGAATGTTCAGGATAAAAAAAAGAAAACGCCACTCTTGTTTGCAGCTGAGGATTTTTAATGAAAACTTCCTAAGAAATAGCCCTATATTTTTGCATTGAAATGAAGTTATTGGGGCAGCTAGGTGGTGTAGTGGATAAAGCACCGGCCTTGGAGTCAGGAGTACCTGGGTTCAAATCCAGTCTCAGACACTTAATAATTACCTAGCTGTGTGGCCTTGGGCAAGCCACTTAACTCCATTTGCCTTGCAAAAACCTAAAAAAAAAATGAAGTTATTGTTAAAACAGTTTCAATCTGGGCAGTATAGCTTTTGGATTTCCTGCTTTATAAATTGCCTGTTTACATATCCTGAAACACACAATTTAGTTGAGTTCTAATTAATACAGGAAAAGAAAAATCACCAAAGTGGTGATTATAAATGCTTTCTTGAATTTTCCAGAAATTCAGAAAGGAAACATATCATTAATTTCTCTGGTTGATTTAAGTTTCCAGTAGGTGCCATTTTGCTTTTGTTTTTTATTTCTGTAAATATGTTCCTCATGTTTCCTTACGGCCCAGGAAATAAAAGGTATCCATATTTGGAATATTTTTATGGGAAGGAGAGCTGTCTAATCTAATAATACACAAGACAGGATCTAAGAAAGTGACCTCATGGAAAAAAACAGGTCTGGCAATCCATAATCTTTAGGGAGACCTGATATTTCTCTTTCTGAAATCCTGTTATGGTTCACTAGGTAGAAGCTGAGTCTAGTGATTATAGGTTGGAGAGTTATTATATGATCTAATGAAGCTGGAGGCTGTAGCCTTGTTGTCACACACTCAATTTTCTTACCTAATTGGCCCACTGGGCCATAGAATGTATCAGCAATGCTTTCGAATGTGTTAGCTAAGATAAAGAGCAGCCAAATATAGCTGATTGACCTGAAGATAACCATCTCTAGATGATCCAGATACATTATTTTGAAGTGCTACTGATAAAGCAGAGTCATATAACAGACATTAAGCATAAATCTTGACCCCACTTCCCTGACTTAAAATGATGAAAAATCACTCATAGTGAATTAATCTAGGGTGTAAGTGTACACTAAAGATGAAATCATTAAAATAATGTATAATGTAAAAACTATATCAAAAGTATGATAGTCCAGATTGGTAGATATTGAAAAATCATATTTTGTATCAGAATATATTTTAGTATTTGCATATTTAAATGAATGTCATAATTTTAATATTCAAAAAACTTCAGATAAAATTATTTTTTCCAGCTTCTCCATCTTATTCTAATTTTTCATGCTTCCCTTTCCATGCTGCAGAGGTCACATTTCAGAAGAAACATGTTTACAAGAACTTCCCTTTTCCTAAATTTACTTATTAAAGGAAAGTAGTATAAACATAGTAATGTTATCAACAAGTAAGAAAAGAGGTGAAGTGAAAAAGTATGCTGTATTTGAGGTCAAAGTGATCTGACTTTAGATCAGCCTTGTATCTTACTGCCTTTTTGACCCTGACCAAGTTGATTCACTTCTCTGTACTTCAGTCTCCTTATCTGTGAGAGAGACAGAAAGATTAATATAAATGATCTGCGATCCCTTCCAGCTCTTAAGTCCTGTGATTCTAATAATACTGTGAGTATCCTTTAGGTCAAAGTCTACATGCGACCTCAGAAACTGTCTAATCCAATTTGTATAGAAATGAGTATTTAACCTACAACATAAATAACAAATGGTCATTTAATTTTTGCTTGATGATTCCAAATGTTTAAATATATATTTTATCCTTAACTGGCATGACAATTTTTTTTCACTTAACCTTTGTTAAAATGGATTTTTAATGGGGGGGGTTTGGGGAGATCACATCATCCACATTTATCCCCTGTATCCTTCCCAAAGAACCATCCCTGTAACCAAGAGAGGAAGAAGATAAAAAATAATATAGTAAAATCAGTCAACAAATTGAAAAAATCTGATGGTATATACCTCTGCAAAGTAGAGGGAAAGAGAGAAAGAAGATATAATCTTCTGTTTCTTCTTTAAGGTTGCTCTTTATAATTTTGCTAAATTCAGTTTTGACTATTTTGCGATTATTCTTTCAATTTACATTGTGTACATTGTTTTTCTGGCTTTGCTGCTTTTATTTTGTGTCAGTTCATGCAAGTCTTTATATCCTTCTTAGTATTCATCATGATCTTTTCTTAAAACACATTAAAGGATTGTAGTTTAGCCATTCTGTTATTGATGGATGTCTACTTTAGTTCCAGTACTTTGCTGCCCCCCCAAAAAAATGATTACATGCCATAAATATTTTGGTGTATATAGAATCTTTGTTTTTATCAGCAATCTCCTTATGGCATATGCCTAGGAGTAGAATCTCTTGAGTCAAAGAGTATGGACATTTTACTCACTTTATTTGCAGAATTTCAAATTGCTTTGCAAATGTTCTCCTTAAAGTGTGGGGGAGGGGCAGGGGAAGAGATTGTAAAGTACCTTCCTTTACCCCATAAGATACAGTTGATAAGCTATTCTTTTTTAGGGCTGAGAGTGAAGCAGAAAAATGGGAGATCATTTGCTTCCCTGTGAAATGAGGGGTTTGAACTAGATTATCTCTAAGTTCTCTTAAATATTATGTAATTTTGATTGGATAAAATTAAAAAGGTTCTTCACAAACAACCAGTACAGCCAAAATTAGAAGAAAAAAAGTAAGAAATTGAGGAATTGCAATGAGTTTCTTTGAAAAAGTTTTCATTTTTCAAAAATGTAGAGAACAGAACCAGATTTGCAAAAATAGTGGCCATTCCCAATTTATAAATGGTCAGTAGATATAGTTTTCAGAGGAAGAAATCAAAGCTGTGAATAATCATGAGAAAAAAATGCACTAAATCATTAATAATTTGAGAAATGCAGATTAAAACAACCCTGAAATATCACTTCATAGTCATCAGATTGGCTAAGATGACAGAAAAATTGACAAATGCTAAATGTGCTGTGGGAAAATGCATACATTAATGTACTGTTGGTGCAACTGTGAGCCAATCTAACCATTCTGGAGAATAATTTGGAACTTTGCCCAAAGGGCTAGAAAACTACACATACACTTTGACCCAGCAATACAGCACCATCTAGTATAATAGAGTAGGAACTTAAACATTTGACTTGTAAAAAGATGGGAGCAAAATTTGTTTATGAAAATAGCCATATTGCTAGCTGACTAAAGAATACCCTTTAAAATATCTAGTATTCTTAATATATATATTTTAAAATAGATTTGTTTTGGCATGTCATTGGCATAGAGAATTCCCAGGGTGGATATTCCCCCCTCCTGGTAGTTACAATGACTCTTCTGCATCCTAATAGTCTTAGAAAATAAACTTTCACTCTTTTCAGATGATGTGACTTAGGCACTAGAAAAACCAACTAAAAAAACTACTTGAAACAATTAACAACTTTAGTAAAGTAACAGGATATAAAATAAACCCACATAAATCATCAGCATTTCTATATATGACCAAGAGCAAGAGTTAGAAGGAGAAATTTCATTTAAAGTAACTGTAGATCACATAAAATACTTGGGAATCTATCTCCCAAGACAAAAACCCAGAAACTATATAAACACAATTACAAAATACTTTTTCAAACAAATAAAGTCAAATCTAAACAATTGGAAAAATGTCAATTGCTCATGGTTAGACTGAGCTAATATAATACATATAACAATTCTAACCAAATTAAAGTACTTATTCAGTGCCATTCCTATAAAACTACCAAAAAATTATTTTATAATATTAAAAAATAGTAATAAAAATAGTCTTAGAAGTGAAAGAACTTGCACCAGTCACATAAGTCAGTTTATAAACATTTATTGCCATGTTTACATAGCAATTAGAGTGCCTACTATGTGCTAGACATTGGGAATACAAAAAGAAGCAAAAGACAACCCATCAAGGAACTCACATAGGGACTTTAGAGGTCACATGGTCCCTGGACTTCATTTTGCAAATGAGGCAAGTGAGACCAAGATAACATAGGTAAGTAAATGTAGAGCTAAGATTCAAACTTTTATCTTCTGATCCCAAATCCAGATACCGGCTATCTTCTGCCTCTCCTTTTGCCTCAATCTTTCCTAACTTTGGGGTCTTTTTCCAATGGGTCCCATCTGAAGCAAAAGTATGAAGCAAAGTATTTAAGTTTTAGTATTTCTCCTTCTAGTGAACAGACTGAATTAATTTCTTTAAGGATTGACTGATTTGATTTCTGTGTTGTCCAAGGATTTCTCAAAAGTCTTCTCTAGCACCACAATTCAAAAGCATCAGTTATGTAGAATTCTGCATTCCTCATAGTCCAACTCTCATAGATATATATAGACAAACCATAAGTTTGACTATAGGGATCTTTGCTGCAAAATCTGACACTGCTTCCATTTCTTCTCCCTCTATTTGCCAAGAAGAGCTGGGACCAGTTGCCAAGAACTTAATTTTTTTGATGTTAACTTCAAAACAGCTTTTACACTCTCTTCTTTTACTCTCACCAAGAGGCTTCATAATTCTTCTTGACTTTCTGACATCAGAGTGATATCATCTGTGTATCTGAGATCGTTGATATTTCTTAATTATGACTTTTAATTAATTCAGTCTGTTAAATCACATGATGCACTCTGCATAGAAGTTAGATAAATAAGGTGACAATAAATTTGTATTGTTATACTCTTCCCATTCTTAAACCAATGACTTCTTCCATGTTTGTTTCTAACTGTTGCTTCTTGACTCTCATATGGCTTCCTCAAGAGACAAGTGAGATAATCTGATACTCCCATCTCCTTGAAGATTTGACACATTTTATTGTGACCTACACAGTCAAAGGTTTTTGTGTAGTCAATGAAGCAGGAATAGATGTTTTTGTAGAACTCCCTTGCTTTCTCCATAATTCAGCGAAAGTTGATAATTTCATCTCTAGTACATCTGCCCTTTTGAAAATAAGCATGGTCTTCTGTTAATTCTTGGTTCACATGTTGCTGAAATCTAGTTTGAAGAATTTTAAACACAACTTTACTGGCATGTGAAATGATTGCAGATGTTCAGTAATTTGAACATTACTTGGCATTGCCCTTCTTTATGATTGGGATGTAGACTGATCTTTTCTACTCCAGTGGCCTCTGTTGAGTTTTCCAAATTTACTGGCATTTTAACAGTATCATCTTGTAGGATTTTAAATAGCTTAGATCAAATTCCATCATCTCCACTAACCTTATTGTTAACAGTGCTTCCAAGTCCCACTTCCCTTCATTCTCTAGGATGTCTGGCTCTAGATCAGTAACCATACCATCATGGTTGTCAGTAATGTTAAAGATTTTGTACTATTTTTTTACACATTCTTGCAACCACTTCTTATTCTCTTCTGCTTCTATGTCCCTATCATTTTTTTCTTTTATCATGCCCATTTTGCCTGAAACCTTTCTTTGATATCTTGAATTTTTCTTGAAAATATCTTTTGCTTTCCCATTCTATTATTGTCTTCTATTTCTTTGCATTGCTCATTTAAGAAAACCTTCTTATCTTTCCTTACTATTCTCTGGAATTCTGCATTCTGTTGGGTAATCTTTCCCTGTCTCCATTCCCTTTTGTTTTCCTTCTTTTCTCACTATTTGTTTTATTTATTTAAGACAATGGGGTTAAGTGACTTGCCCAAGGTCACACAGCTAGACAATTATTAAGTGTCTGAGGCTGAATTTGAACTCAGGTCCTCCTGGCTCCAGGACAGGTGCTCTAACCACTGCACTACCTAGTTGCCCCTTTTTCTCAGCTATTTGTAAAAATTCAAAAAGTTTTCTGAAAAAAAATTCTTTTTCTTTGGGTTTTTTTTTGTTTCCTCTCTAGTATTTCCAACCTCTGTCCATAGTTTTTCAGATGTTCTGTCCTCCAGATCTAATCCCTTAAATCTATTTGTCACTTCTATTTAATATTTATATAGGATACTGTTTAGATCATCTCTATGTAGACTGATGGTTTCCCTTACTTTCTTTAACTCAAGTCTAAATTTTGTGATAAGAAACTTATGATCTGGACCATAGCAAGCTTCAAGTCTTGCTTTAACTGACTGAATAGAACTTTCTCCACCTTTGGCTACAAAGTATATAATGAATCTGATTTCATTACTGACCATCTGGTGATGTCCATGTGTAGGGATACCTTTGGAGATGTTGAAAAAGAGTATACAAAATCCATACCACTTAGCTGCTCCATCCTAAAAAAATTACTTTTATATATATATTTTCTTACATAAATATGTATTATTTCTCACTATTAAGCTTCTTGAGGGCAGGAATTAGTGCTTCATAAATGATTACAAATGAACAAAAGAATGAAAGGAAAGCTGCTTCTCTCAGATTCTTTTTTCTGAAATTAGCCTTAAGATAAAATAACTAAAGGAGATTACCTCAGCTGTAAAGGAACAACAAATTAGAGCTACAAACTAATCAAAAAGTTGAAGCCAACGGGTCACAAATGAAATTCAAAAGTTAAAATTCATGGCAATTATTCCAAAAAACTTTAATAGCTTTATTTATTTATTATTTATCACATATGGGAAAATACTGACAGATCAAGTAAAATGTTAGTCATAGAGAGTTAGTGTTAGGAAAGAGAGCTCATGTTTGAAAATTTAGGTCAAGATTGATAGAGGCTAGTCTGAAGGTTCATGTTCTGGATTGAAATGAAGCAACATAGTCATAGGGGGCAACTTGGTGGTACAGTGGATAGAGTAGCAGGTCTGAGTCAGAAAACATGAGTTCAAATGTCTCAAATCAGAAACTACCTGTGTGACCCTGGACAAGTCATTTAACCCTGTTTGCCTTAGTTTCTTCATCTGTAAAATGAGCTGAAGGAAAAAAATGGCAAACCACACCTGTATCTCTGCCAGGAATTCAAATGCGTTCATGATGAGTCAAAGAAGGCTAATAATGGCACAACAATATATTCATTGACCACCCAGCAGTTTACAAGGAAAGTTTATTTAACTATAGTATAGAGAGCATATTTAGCAAGGCTACAGAATTGTCCATAACTTCCCTTCCTTTATTGGTCATGCTGGCACATTGGTAAAGCAGAAAAAAAAAAAGGAGCTCCAGACTTCTTGGGGTAACTTTTGTACTTCAATTACCAGAAGCTACATCAATGGGTACAGCCTTAGTCCTAGTCCCCTAGACCACTTAACTTTCAAGGACAATTTTACTTATGTCTCTCCTACCCCCCACCTTTTTTAAAGGGGAAAAAACTAGTCTTCTAGTACTTGGCAAGGGCTTTTATATATGTTAGTCTTACCACTCTATAGCATAATTTCAAGTGGTAAAATATATATTTTACATTTCAGTAATTTCATGTTGTAATAACTTTTGCTTCAAAAAGCCTTTGTTTTAAAAAAAGAGAGAATTAAAGATAAGAAGAACCAAAGGCTTCATTTATTCTGCTTTAAGAAACCTTAAATTCTGTAACCCATGGAAACAGTGTAAAGACTGGCAAACTGCCTTCTGTGGGGGGGTGGGGGAGGGAAGTAAGATTGGGGGAAAATTGTAAAACTCAAAATAAATAAAATCTTAAGAAACCTTAAGTTCTACAAAGAATAGCATAAAATTTATTGTTGCATACAGATCAAATCTGGCCAGCCTAAAAACCTAGTAGAAAAACCACTCCTAATAGTCTTCATCTGCCAACATTTATTTTGAAAATAATAATAATAAAATAATGTCTTCTAATTCTCTAGTATTTTACTTTGGAGTGAATCAAGTATGATGTGGATAATCTGGTATTTAAACTATAAGGTGAAATTTTTCAGCCAATGAAACAATTTCTCCACCATCATCCCTTTTTGAAAAAGTCCTCAATTTTTTGAGACATCCTTTGAAGAGAGACAGAAGTTCCAGGTAGGGTATATGAATGTCCTGCTTTTCCTCACCGTCAACCAGCACTCAAATTTGTTGTTTTGTAACCATGGTTACACCATGCCCATGTTCCTTTCTAAGAGGGTGTGTAACCTATTCTGGTTTAAACTGGCACAGAAAATGGAATTCCTCACCAAGCAATGGATAGTAGTATATATAGCATTTTCTTCTATTTTAAAATAATAATAATCCCACTTAAATTTATCCAATATCTTATGATTTCTTTAATCTTTGAGCAAAATTCCTTTCTTGAAATTAGTTTTGTTCTCTGTGACTAACCTAGATCAGAACTGTAAAATTTCAGCTATTTAAACCTTGTAAATCACTATTGTTGATACTACCTAGGTCCTGAACACTGAAATAGGAGCTCTTGCTCTGCTCTTAATACTGTTTTCCTTGTATTTATTTCCCTTCTAATCTAGGGATATATTCAAATCACAAGTGTATTAAAACTATAGAGTTATGAGTTTCAAGATGAAGGTAGTGACACTTATTTGCTTAGTTGCTGAGTTTCAAACTACATGTGCTACAGCCAAAATAATTGGATTAATAGCCAAGAGTAGCTAGAGAAATGGATTTTCCACTCTCAAAGAAGCCAGGATTACTGGTTTTCTTTTTGCATTTGATTTTATAACTAGACCTTAAATAATGAAAACTCAGTGTGTGCACTATACTTTCAGACCCTTCTGAAATGTTTTCAAGCCCATCATATAACTACTCTGAAAAGTTATATTTAGACTAATTTTATTGGGGGAAAAATCATCTGATCTGAGTTGAGTTGTTTGCTTGAAAAAGTTTTTAATAGTTTAACTTGAGCTTAAAATTTCACATAACTGGAAAAATCTTAATATTGAGTCATTTTAAAATGAATTGTTTTGCCCAAGATCACATCATACAGGGGCAGCTAGGTGCTGCAGTGGATAAAGCACTGGCCCTGGAGTCAGGAGTACCTGGGTTCAAATGCTGTTTCAGACACTTAATAATTACCTAGCTGTGTGGTCTTGGGCAAGCCACTTAACCCCATTTGCCTTGCAAAATCCTAAAAAAAAAAAAAAGGATCACATCATGCTTTAGCAGTAACATCAGAGTCCAGATCTTCTGGTTTCCAATCTAGGCAATGCTTTTTTTCATTGCGTCAATCTGCCTCAAAGTACCATTTTCCCAAGACTATAAAAGCTTCAAGTAACAATCTGTCCCTTACTTAAAAGTCATTTGAAGAGCTACCGGACTGCATCGTATAATGAAAAAAATACAAATTGGACTACTGTAATATAAGAAGCACTATGCAGAATACTAAGCTATGCACTAGGAGAGACCCATAGCTTGATGATAGTGGTGGTACTGCTTTTCTTTTTGAAACAAAATCTATCTTTCCCAGGACCACTCGCTGGCTAATTCTTCTATTAATTGGCATAGGAACTTAAACCGGCCCTGCTTTGTTTTCTGACACTGACTAGTTTTCCCCATTTTAGGCAATCTGGTACCCCTTCTATTCCTGGGGTTTTACCATATTGGTATTGACCTTCGCAGCTACTCTATTGTCATAACCCATTGCAGCTTCAAATTGTCAGGCTCAAGCAGTACCCACCCCCTTGTTCTACCACTCCTAGGTAAAGCTCTATTAAGACATGGTCCTCTGTCTCAATGAGCTTCTGTTTCCAATTATATGGTTTTTTTAATGTTTCTTAAACTGAACCTCAATTTCCATAACTACAAAAACTGAGGAAAATCCTTGTTCCACCCATTTATCTAGGAAGAATTCTGTAGTTGTTGTTCAGTTTTGTCTAACTCTTTGTGACCCTATGGACTGTACTATCTATGGGGATTTCTTGGCAAAGATACTAGAGTAGTTTGCCATTTCCTAAACAAACAGGTTAAAATGGCTTACCCAGGATCTGGAGCTGGATTTGAACTCAGGTCTACCCATCTCCAGGTCCAGCCCCTTATCCACTGAGTCACCTGGGTACCTAATAAGAATTGGTTGATATTTGTCCTTCATTCTCAAAGACTATGACATGCAACATGAAATTAGATTTGAGTGAGGGGGTCCTGGGTTAAGTCACTAGTCCTATTTTCTCCTCTAGAGCCATCTAGGTCACAGATCTGGATCAGGACAAATGTAAAGCAATCAGGGTAAAGTGATATACAAGGCAGTTAGATGGTGCAGTGGATAAAGCACCATTCCTGGAATCAGGAGAACCTGAGTTCAAATCTCATCCCAGACAGTTGTCACTTACTAGCCATGTGATTAAGAATATTAAAGGATTAAATACTACCTCTGAGGAAATTTGAGTTACTTATAAGAATATTGATAAATTATTTTAAAGTAATATATGTAAATATATATCTTATTCAAAGTAACAGATGTGAATATATATTGTATTCGAAATTCAATTTTTTTTTTGGTTCAAATAAAGTTCAAAAAAAAATATTTTTCTTATTCAGACTTCTACTGCTGGGTATATCTTATCCTGAATAGGAAATATATAAAAGATCTAGATCTATGAGTGTTTACTGTTTTTTCTCACTCATCTCCCTTTCCTACATTTTTTGCCTGTTAGATGAAACACATCTAAATTAGAGAATAAACAGTAATTAAAATGACCTAATTTGGATTGTTTGAATGAATAATATATATACATATACATATTTTCCACCTTTCTGTGGCAGAAATTGATTATTTTGTGTACACACATATGATAATAATACATAAATTAGAGGCAAAGTCACCAAAATTTACATAACTAGGCAAATTCTATGGAAAAATTGTTACAAAGTATTAAATGTTTGTTTAATCAGGAAATTAGAATATTAAACAATAATGTCACTTAAACTTCATATTTTCTATACTTATGACTCATTGTCATTTTAGGGTTATATTTGAGATAACATCAATGCTCTACTTGTCTTATTATTACTACTTCCATTTGTGTTGTATATGTGGACACTTTTGAAATTATGATTATAACCACTGTAATGGCTGGGATACAACAGGCTAGGCAATATATTACCTTTGACAATCGGGGAAAAAAATGATACTGTATCATGATAGTACATAGAGTTTTTGTTGTTGTAGTTATTTATTGAGCTTTTCTACTCTAATAAAAGCCAAAAGTTTTAGCAGTTTCTATGATAGTGGAATTAAACACAATCAAACAAGTTAGCTAGTGATTGCTCTTCTTTTAAAAAACTAGAACTATAGAGGTGGCTAGGTGGCACAGTGGATAGAGCACCTGCCCTGGAGTCAGGAGTACCTGAGTTCAAATCTGACCTCAGACACCTAGCTGTGTGACCTTGGGCAAGCCACTTAACCCCATTTGCCTTGCAAAAACCTCAAAGAAAAGCTAGAACTAATAGTCCCTGACTTGTTTAAACACCAAGAGGGATCCTTAACCTTGGAGACTGGTTTTCAATATGAGTTGCACCTTCACATTAACGACTTGAATATCAGCAACATACACCATTTATAGTAGTAGGTCATACTCAGCCCTTAGGCACCTGTAACTGTGCCAGTGCTACAGTCAACATGACAAATGCCCTTATTCAACCAAATGAGGAAGTAAACGCTATTAATTATTTTTAGACCAAAACCCTTTACTTTCTAATTGATAGTGGTTACACTTGTATATTACATAGTCTAGATCTTGTGTAACATTCAGTCAGTTCATGTGAAAAATCTATCAATGTACTTAGTTTACTTTTTAACTGATTTTTATTTCTTTGTTTTTCAGAATGTAGTGGAGCAGTTCAATCCTGGGCTACGGAACTTAATAAACCTAGGGAAAAACTATGAGAAAGCTGTTACTGGTAAGTGTTTTTATTATTATCAGACTTTATGAGATACAATGGCTTACATATGGTAGATGAGCAATAAATATATATTATTTAAAGTAACATTGATATATATAATATTTTTAATGCAAAAAAATCAGGTTGCTTTTTGCTAAGTTGTGTATTCCAGGAAACTAATTTCTTTGGAAATAAGGAAATTATATCTTTAATAATGTTCTGTTGATATGGCTGTAGTATTTATATGAAATTAGTCCTAGTGGAATTATATTAGCCCCCAGAAATTTTTTTTACTTTAAATCTACATATTCCCCAAATTTTCCACTATGGAAATTATTAAATTTTTCAGTCATGGAGCTGGAAGAAGCTTTTCAGTCTAATAACATTTATTAAGCCCCTACTCTAATCAAAACACTATTTTAGTCATTGGGGATGCAAAGATAAATACAAAATAGCTCTAGGCTCTTTAAAATTTACATTCTATCTGAGAAATAAAAATTGTAAGGATCATAGAACTAAAAGAGAATTTAGTGAATGTCTAGTTCATTCATCTTATTTCTACAAAGGAGAAAACTAAGACCAAGAGAAATTATATATCTTGTTCAAACAACTATTTAGTGTCAGAGCTGGGACTAGGACTGAGTTTCCTGGCTGTCAGATCAGTGGTCTTTCAACTATAATGTGCTATTCTCATTATTATATAAGCTAGTTCTCATCTTGAAAAATAAACCCATAAGTTTTATTTTTAGCCTGAATCAAAACAAGTGAATTAGTAGTCATTTTTATATCATCTTGAAATTATTTCCTAGCATCTAGGTTTTCATTTTGAAACAAAATGAGTTTAATTTTAAACAAATTTGAGTTTTATAATATCTGTGTGGAACAAGTTGTTTACTTTGTTTAAATCCCTCATCCTAAAGGGGTTTTATTCAGGAATTCAACAACTTTCTAATCAATTTTATTTTTCTTTTGAAAAAAATTACTATGACTTCTTTAAAAATTACATTCTTCTAATCAGAAATTGACAAAGGAAACTTCAACTTAAAACAAACTATTAAATCAATATCTGAACAAAGCATTTCTTTTCCTGAAAATTATATACCCAAGCTATCCATAGAACCTTTTTTGCTCCTTCTTCCCCTCCCCCTATTATAAATTGCTTTATCTTTGGTGCATAATTTCTGTTTTGGAGATCTCTGAGTGATTGTGAGAATTCCAAAAAAAAAATGTCTAGTACTCTATCTAGTTGATAGCATGAATCAGAAATGCCTTCCCTTCTTTCTCAAGGAATTCATCACTTGGCTAAAGCTTTCTTCTTTAACTCAGTCATAGTTCTCTTATTTGGAAGATTAAATTTTGCATTTTGATGTCCCCTCACACACCTTGGCCTCCTAGTTCCTCAATCTGTCTTTACAATTCCTTTCTCTCAATCTTTCATTCTCTCTTCTCTCTCAGCCTATTAATCCTATTCAAGCCTCACTTTTCTCCATTTGTAATCTTGACCCTTTAGGCAACCAATTCAACTTTGGACTATTCTGTGTCTTTAAATCCCTTGATCCTATGTCTTATGGAATCTCAACCCTGAGCTCCCCACCCCCAACTGTCTTTCTCACTTCTACTTTTATGTTGCGGAATGTCACTGGAGGAAGTCTTAGAACCATGCCACCTGGAACCAACAAACTTAAGTTAGCCTATCTCAACTGGGCCTTCCCTGTTGACTATATGGCAATCTTTTTGTTCTTCTAAATCTTCTCCCCTTAACCCTAAACTGTCCCATATCTTCCCAACCTCATCAGAGCAGTTAGTCACATACTTTACTGGAAAAAATAATTTGTCTGGCCTTTAAAAGCTCCCTCTTCTCAGTTCTATACTTCACCTTCTCTCAAAATCATCCTTCATTCTCTCCTCCTTTATATCAGTCCCTGAGAAATAAGTATCTATTCTCCTTAATAAGGCCAAGCTTTCTATTCCATCCACTCATGACTCCTCAAAAAAAATAGCTCTCCAAATAACTCCTCTAATGTTCAATTTTTCTTTATTCATTGACTTCTCTCTGCCTAAAAATAGATTCAGATCTTCCCTGTCTTTAAAAAAAACCCTTTCTTAACTCCTCTATCCTCTCTACTATCATCCAATATTTTTCCCTTTCACAACCAAATCTTGGGAAAAAATTGTCTACCCTTGTTATCTCTACTTCTTCACTAGCCAGTCCTTTCTCAATCCACTGCAGTCTGGCTTTTGACCTCGTCACTTAACTGAAATGTTCTCTCCAAGGTTATATCTCTTAATAGCTAATTCCAATAACTTTTTCTCAGTTTTAATCTTTCTTAACTTCTCAGCAAGATTTGGTACTGTTGACACATTTTGCACTCCTCTTCCTTGATACTCTTTCTTTCTTGCAAGGCAATTAAGTTTAAATGACTTGCCTAGGGTCACACAGACATTCTCTCTTTCCATGGTTTTCATGACACTGTTCTCTACTAGCTCTTCTCTGAATGACTTCTCAAACTCTTTTTCTGGATTCCCATGCATGTTCTACTCTATCTTCGGCTTTCTTTCCTTTAAGTGATCTCATCAGTTACCTTCAATTCATTCGTGTCTATGCAGGTGACTCACAAATCAATATATCCTGGACCTGATCCTTCTCCTAAGCTCTAGGCTCACATTTCCACTAGCCTGCATGGCATGTCTTCCTAATCATTACATAAATATCTCAAATTCAATATATATCCAAAACAGAAGTCATTGACTTTCTCCTCAAATGCACTCTTCCACCTCACTTTCTTAAATCTATGGAGAGTATCATCAGTTACTTAGGTTCCCAATTTCAATAATTATACCCCTCTTCACTCTTCTATACTTGCATTTGTTCAGTTGTGGATCCTTGTTTAATCTGCTTCTATAACATCCATTCCTTTCTCTCCACTCTTACATCTACTACATTATCTCAGGACCTCATTAGCATTATTGTAATAGTCTCTTCATTATTCTCTATGCCTGCAGCCTATCCCCTTTTAATCCAACCTCTAAACAGCTGACAAAGTGGTATTTCTAAATGATATATTTGACTTTGTCATTCAAGAAGCCTCAATGGAGAAAGAATACTGACTCTGGAGTCCAAAGATCTAATTTCAAATACTCTGATGTGTATTATCTCTCTGATCCTAGACAAGTCACATAATCTCCCTTGACCTCAGTTTCCTTCTCTGTAACATGAGGGTGTTGGACTGTAGCCTAAAGGCTAAAATATAAACTCTGCCATATGTCATTTGAATAATCTTTTCTGAATAACTCCAGGTTATATTTCCAGATTATTTCACATTATTCCCTTTAACACATTCTGTTGCAGTCAAACTGACCTACTTACTATTCCCTACTACAAACATTTCATCTTTAGACGAACTGTACTCCATGCCTGATTAATCATCAATTAATGAGCATTTATTAAATACCTTCTGTATGCCAGAATAGTACTCAGCTCTAGATAAAGATGAAAAATGAAACAATCTCTATTCTTACATTCTATTGGAAGAAATGAACATATAAAAATGTGCAACATAGCCTCAATATCCTCTCCCACAGAAACTATAAATACTTTTACTATATCATTAAGGGACATTAAAATCTTGGACAGGAATAGTTTAGCCATCTTTCTATAGGGACTCTGTGAGGTGACTGAGAGTTTAGATTTTGTTCTGAACAGATTGTTAACTGTAATAACTAAAGAAAGAACAGAGGGAAAAAGGACTAAGATGATTCATTTCCTGAGAGAACTGGGTTAGAATTGTTGAAAAAAAGACTTTAATTTGTATCCTGAGAAAACTGAGTGATGGGACTGTGTGTGTGCAGAATTGAGAAGTCAGCAGTTGTAGTCGATGGTTAAAGATGACTTTGCTTGTAATCGTTCTCACAACTAATATACTATAAATAATTATTTATGTCTTTGTTTTAATTATATCTAGCACTGTTGATAAATAGTATAGTCAGTAACTTTGATGTTTATTTAAGCCAAGGCAATTAGG
This sequence comes from Macrotis lagotis, assembly GCF_037893015.1. Taxonomy (NCBI): domain Eukaryota; kingdom Metazoa; phylum Chordata; class Mammalia; order Peramelemorphia; family Peramelidae; genus Macrotis; species Macrotis lagotis. The sequence continues at coordinate 127,314,018 of NC_133666.1, read as the reverse complement.
GGGTTTGTTATACAGAGATGAGGAAATGTTTATGGGAAAAGAGGTTACTCTTTTATGATTTGGGAACTCAGAACTAACTGTGTAATGAGAAAGATGTTGCAATTTAATAATTAATGTGAACAGTAGAATATGCCTCTTTATTACTTAAAAGTCTAAGATAAGAATGAGTAAGTAAAATAAGATGAAATGAGCACCCTTCCTAGTCTACATGAGTGTAATCAATCCTAAAGTCCTGCTTTGTAAGTATATAGAATAAATATATGAAGACTAAATATAAGGTAGCTGAGTATAAGGTAAATTGAATTTTTATTCTGGGTTTGTTATTCTTTGCCAGAAATTTTTAATACTCCAGCTGACTGTCACAAAACCATCAAGGTTGTGTTAGGTACAAGGAGTAGCAAGAAATCTGGATTCTAACTTCATTTCAGCTGAGCCTCAAGTTTGTTCCATTGGTAGTTTCTCCATTCCAATTGAGGGATTTCTGCAGATTTCTTTCAGCTATTAATGGCTCTATGACTTCTAATAGAACCATTTTACCAGTCATATACAGAGAGTAGCCCTGGTAGAAGTCTTAGGATCACTGAAATTAATACTTGAAAAGGACTTGCAAATATCATTTAATCCAACTCCTTAACTTGATAGTTGGGGTGAACTATAAAATAAGCTACATCTTTATATCTGTATTAGGACGTTTTGTATGTAGCCCTACCTATATAGCATAGTTTACATATCTATATATAGCGCTATATATATATGTGTATATATATATATATACACACACATATATATGAGAGAAAAAAAGAGCATTTTTATGATTTGCAAAGAATTTTTTCCATACTATGCTCATTTCATTCTTACACCCCTATAAGATAGGTAAGTTTGGAATATTAATTACATTTCAAAATAAGAAAACAGAAACTCAGAGCAATTAAATAATTGCCCAGTGGTCCACAAGTAGTGATACTCAGAGCTCTGATTCTTCAGAATTCAGATCCAGGGCTTTCCCCCAGCCTTCAGGAGTTTCCATTTAGAATAGCCTGACAAGGCTCTTCTTCCCTTCCAGATCATTTCACCCTAAAGTCAGAGTTCCTCTTTAGAGTTCCTTTACTGAAAATCATAATGACCTACCAAGTTATTTTTTCTTGTTATTTTGTTTTGTCTTTACAACTAAATTGCTTCACTGAAGTGAAGAGAAAACAGTTCAAAATGAATTACTGGAGTGTATAGACCAGCATATATACCTAGTCCCCCAAATAAGAGTCAGCTTTTATGGATCTATTCTCCTTTTTCAGTCTTTTGACATTTTCTAAGCTCCCTGAGGGTCATTACCAATAGTAGATTGTAGTGCTCTCATGTAGATTGTGGTGTTTGGCTTTAGCCTTAAAGAATGGTTTGGAATTTAGAAAATAGAGAGTGGAATAAAAGGGAAATTGAAGAAGTTCCTTCATTTTTAGGCAAAGTGAACAATATGAACAAAGGTTGAAGGGTTTTTTTTTTTAAAAGTACATTCAGGGGTGGTGAATAAGTGATGAGAAGGTAATAAATAGTATGTGGTAAAATGGCAACAGATTATGGGGGGGTGGAGGAGCACTTCAAATGACAGTCAAGGGAATTTATAGGTGGAAGGGTTCCACTAAAGGCTTTTTTTTTCCACTTTCCACATCTTCACTTTATTTTTTTATAATTAATTAACTTTTTTCATCTACATGCACATCTATATTTTAAAGTTACAAAATTTCCTTCCACTCTCCTTTCCCACCCCCCTCCCCTCAACAGTAAACAGTCAGGTTAGCATTGTACATACATATTTTTGATAAACATTTCAATAAAAGTGTCCACCAGATTCTAAAGGGGGGCTTTTTCTTATTTTTTGATTTTCTTCCTCTGGATGGGGATAACATTGTTCACAGCTGGTCTAATACAGTTGTCCTAGCTCTCTGAACTGCTAAGAGGCTCATCTTTACTTTAAAAGCTTTTTCTTGCCTCTTTTAGGTGAGATAATTTGCCCCCTCCTTCCTTCCCCCACTAAAGGCATTTTTTTTTGGTTTTTGCAAGGCAGTGGGGTTAAGTGGTTTGCCCGAGGCCACACAGCCAGGTAATTATTAAGTGTCTGAGACCTGATTTGAGCCCAGGTACTCCTGACTCCAGGGCCGGTGCTTTATCCACTACACTACCTAGCCACCCCTAGTAAAGGCTTTTTAATAAAGAAGTGCCAGAAGTGGCATGGTCTGGCAGGGGTTTGAAAAATGCATTGCTGTCAGGGAAGCTAGTGTAGTTTCCTAAGTACTGATTATGTACAAAGAACATTTCAAGATTAGGCCTGACTTTAGATATTTACAATCTAATCGGGGGAACAAGACATTGATGGAAGCAAATCATTAAGTGCTGAACAGTGAATGTGAATGGGACTGTATAATGAATTGGTATTTTTTTAGAAGAGCAATAAGTACAGGGTCAACATTAAAAGTAAATTACAGATGGCACTAGTCTGTCCTGGAGGGGTTACAGGAAGCCAGACACATGAATATGTTGTTGGTATGTGAATTGATGCAAGCATCCCAGAATGTAATTTGAATTATATTCTCAAAAAAACCCCACTATATACATATACATATACATATACATATACATATACATATACATATACATATACATATACATATACATATATATATCTTTTGGCCTAGAAATCAATTCCATGTATATTAAAATATTCCTTGCATCTCTGTGATAGAAGAATTGAAAACAAACATTGCAGCATGTAAATATAAATTTTACTGTAGTTTTAAAAGCAATGGATATAAAGAACTGAAATACAGAAAGACTTAAACAAATTGATGAGCTTCTCAGGTAATGTCTTGCCTTATATTTAATATTGAATATCGAATATTGCAGTATTGAAGCAACTTGGTAGCAGAATATATGGAATACTGCCCTTGATGAGGAAAAACCTCAGAATTCAACTTCAAACACTCAATAAGTATACAATCCTGGACAAACCACTTAATCAATTTCTGCCTAGCTTTCTTCATCTGTAAAATGAAGATAATAAAATCATCTTCCTCCCAAGGTTGTTTTGAGACTCAAATATGATAATGCTTTGCAAACCATTTGAGGCCATCCACTAAGAATACCCTCCTAACCTAATAGTACCTTCTTTTCATCTCACATCCAAGAATTCATCCTCAGAAACCCTCACTAGATCCTATCATACTTTCATCCTATATTTCCTCTCATTTTCAGCCAAATCCTTGGAAAAAAATTATCTAAACTCATTACTTTCTCTTCCTCACCTCTCACTCTCTTTATCTCCAGAAATTTCCAGCCTATCACTTAAATGAAATTGCTTCCTCTGAAATTATCCATGATCGATTTATCACCAAAATCTAATGGTTCCTTCTTAGTTCTAATCTTCCTTGACCTTGATATTGCATTTAACATGGTTAACTCTCTTCCTGGCTATTTTCTCCTATCTCTGAGTCATTACTCTCTCTCTTGATCTTCCTACTTGTCCAACTACTTCTCATTTTCCTTTACTGATTCATCATCTGTTGCTCCCACTGACTGGGTCTACCCTAAGGCTATGTCCTGAATTCTATCTGTATAATATCTCTCCTGGCAACCTCATCAGATGTTATAGGTTCAATTATCATCTCTTTGCAAATGACTTCCAAATCTATGTATGGAGTCTCTCTTTTGAGCTCCAGTCAGACAGCACTTATAATAGGCACCAATAATGCCTACTAAATATTTCAAACTGGATGTACCCAAAGGCATCTCACACATGTTGTTGTTCAGTCATTTCAATTGTGTCCAACCCCTCATGACCCCATTTGGGATTCTTTTGAAAGAGATACTGGACTAATTTTCCATTTTTTTTTCTCCAGCTCATTTTACAGATGAAGAAATTGAGACAAATAGGGTTAGTGACTTGCCCAGTGTTACACTACTAGTATACATTTGAGACTAGATTTGAACTCAAAAAAAAAATCTTCCTCATTCCAGTCCTGGCATAAATCCACTGTACAACCTAACTCACACAAAGCATCTCCAAAATAGAATGAATTATACTTCCCTTCCCTAAGTTTCCCTATTACTTTACCACCATCCTTCCAGTCACCCAGGTTCACAACCTCAATGTTAATATTAATTCCTTCAACTCTCCACATTTGCTCAGTTAGTTGTTTTAATCATTTCTGACTCTTTGTGACACCATTTGGTGTTTTTTGGCAAGGATATTGACATAGTTTACCACTTTCTTCTCCAGCTTATTTTACAAAGGAAGAAACTGAGGCAAACAGGATTAAATGACTTGCCCAGAATCACACAGTTAGTGACTGAGACTGAATTTGAACTCAGAAAGAAGTTTTCCTGACTCCATTCTCCTTTCTTTCCACTGTACCACCTAGGTGCTTTCATAACATTTCTTGGATATTATTTTCTGTCTCTACTTACCCTAGTACATAGACCCTCATCACCCCTCAGTCAGATACAATAGCTTTATGTTGAATCTTCTGGTTTCAAATCTTTTCCTATTCAAAGTCATCCAATCCATACTTTTCCCAAAGTATGTCTGATAGTGCTACCCCTCCCCCATACCCAACTTCCTATTCAACAAACTTCAGTGGCTTCCATTTGCCTGAAAGATCATCTATAAATTTCTCTACTTAATATTCAAATCTTCCCATGACTTGGCCCCTGTCTTTACAGTTTTCTTCCATTTTACTCCTGTCCTTGCATTTGCAGTCCATCCTTACTGACCTCCACATTTACACAACTACTCCCTATCTGGAATTTTCTCTCTCCTCATCTGCTTTTTGGAATCCAGAATTAGTTCCACCCCTCTACTTAATGAAGCATTTTCAGCACCACCACCCTCAGCTGCTGATAAACACCTTCCAAAACTGCCAGTATTCTGTATTCACTTGGATATATACCCATTGTCTACTCCATTAGAGTACAAGCCTTGAGGACAAGGGCTATTCACCTTGAAAAAAAGTTTTGCAAATGCATGGTGCTTGCATGTTGTTTGCTTGGAGACAGGGAGGGTCTACACTAGGATGGAGACCCTTAGAATAGAGACAAAATATTCAAGAGATGTTGTGAGACCCTGAGGGATAAATTTGGATATGAAGGTGATATAAAATACAAAACATCAAGGGTTTAAAATAAAAGTAAAATGATTGTACTTGTATAACCCATAGCAGATTGTTTACCTTGGAGGAGGGAGAGAGGAAGTGATAGAATTTGGAACTCAATGTTAAAAAATTTTTTCACATGTAACTGGAAGAAATGAAACTAAAGGTGAATTGAATAGGTAATTAATTTTTTCAATGAAATTTGTATGAGAATAACTAGGTAAATCAATATAATGATCAAGGAACCCAGTTTTTATAGCTAGAGAGCCTATATGCAAAAGAGAAGCTGGGTGTCACAGTAGATGGAACTCCAGCTCTGGAGACAGGAAGACTCCTCTTCTTGACTTCAAATCCATCCTTAGATACTTCAGTTGTGAGACAATAGTCAAATCATTTAACTAGGTTTGCCTGAATGTCCTATGAAATCTGTAAAATGAACTAGGAAAGGAAATGACAAACTTTTTCAGTACCCTCATCAATTTCTTAAGTCTAGATAATCATCAAAATAATATATCATACCCTGATTTGTGGTTTTCTATTTTTGAGATGTAAATGCTCACTGAAAATTTAACAACTTTCATCAGTTCAAGTTGCTTCCAGAACATCCCTGTTTATATGTATATATTTTCTTTTTTTTTTTTTAAGGGTTTTGCAAGGCAATAGGGTTTAGTGGCTTGACCAAGGCCACACAGCTAGGTAATTATTAAGTGTTTGAGGCCAGATTTGAACTCAGGTACTCCTGACTCCAGGGCCAGTGCTCTATCTGTTGTGCCATTTAGCTGCCCCTTATATGTATATATTTTCGAAAGGAAATTTTTAATGTTTACAAGCCCAGGAATCAAAACTGTCATAGCACTCTAAAGCTGGAAGTAACCTTAGGTCATGAATGAGTTACTTACTCTGATTCTTCCACCCTTATTTACCCACTACATGATTAAGTTATTTACCTCCTTTATTAGTTTAGAAGGAAATTCCCATGCTACATGGAAGTTCCTTAGAGGGAACTCCCTATCAATCAACTGTTTTGCTGGTGATGAAGCAGATGGTAGTGGTGCTGCTGCTGCTGCTGCTACTATCATAATCATAGTCTTAGAGGGTTCCCTGTGGTTAATAAATTTGCCCAGGACCAGTATATGTTGGAAGCAGAACTTGAATTCCTCACTCCAAGGTCAACTCTCCATCTACTACTTCTCTCCTAACTCCTTTCCCATTAGTAAAATATGAATGATATTATTGACATCTGAAGACTGATGGGTAAATTAGCTAATAAGCCCACAGCATTGTTATTGTTCTTCTTATAACTGCACTATAAAGTTATTACCAGAGTACTATAAATTGTTTAGCACTGTTTTGAGAGCATTGCATTTGTTAAAGATATATCTCTGTGTTGCAGTAACCTTGAAGAGGTAATATACCCTCTTTTGACAGGGTTAGAATCACATATTAATCTGTTTTCTATCACATATAAAACAAATAATGATAAAATATTTACATCATGAAAAATACTAAAGGTTTTATTCCTATAAATTTCTTACTGTGCCTAATATAATACCTAAAATGTCTCAGTTATATTTATAAAATCCAGTATAAACAATCTCTAGAACTTCAAGATAAATTTATTTCAATTTATTTTTTTTATTTAGGGATGCATAAACACCAGATATATAGAGTAAAATGTAAACTGTATAACTATATCACCATATAACCATATGCAAACAAGCAGCCCACAAGAAAAAAATACCTGTGATTCACTTCCCCCCCAAGGCAACTGGGGTTAAGTGACTTCCCAAGGTCATAGAGCGTGTCTAAGGCTGTATTTGAAGTGTAATTCACTCTTAAAATCCTCTAGGTGAGTCTTATTTTAATGGAAAAGAAATGCAAATAAAAAAACTCTCTTTGTAGAACCCTTCAATTTCCACCCTGCAAAATTAAGTCCCTAAAAACAAAGATCTAGGCTCAAAACTTTAGGATGAGAATAGAAACAATTTTATATTGAAGAAATTTGACTTTAAATCAAATAATCAATATTGTCTTTACTTTTTCAATAGAAGATGCTTTATTGTTAAGACCTCTTTTTTTTTGGAATGATAACCTTTAAAACTTTCTTAGGTTTTCATGTGACAATTTAACTTGGCTTATTATTCACTGATTCAGAAGCAAGACTAAAGGCTCAGCAACTGCCACATTGATTTATAAACTGATTATTTGAAAATTGGAATTTGCTTCCTCATAGAAGCAGTGACTCATTGGTGGTGAGCTACTAGTGGCTCACTTTCCCAGTCCACCCACAAAAGTTTATTTTGACCCATAAAATAAGTGAACTATATTGCCTATTTGAATCAGTTCCTTACAATAGACTTTTTCTGTGACTCAAAATCTCTAAGGTTTTAATAGCAACAGCTCTAGGCATCTCCAAAACCATTTCTTCAGTAACAGGAGCTCCCTCTACAGTGCTCACAAATAGGGATGGTGCCCAAGTCAGGAAGTCAAAGACTGCCTGTCAAGTGAATTATGAATACGAATATGCATTCAAGTTATATCTGTTCTTGAAAGGGTAATTGATTCATTTAGAGATAAAAAAAATGTAGATGTACATTTTAAGGAGAAAATCTAAATTGTTATTTCCTGCTTTCTCTTAATTATTTTGAATATGTTTTTCTTCCTCTTCTAGCTATGATAGTTGCTGGAAGAGCCTACTATGATGGTGTAGCAAAGATTGGAGAAATAGCTACTGGTTCTCCCGTATCCACAGAGTTAGGTAAGTTAAACAAGTCATCAACTACATACATAGCAGGGGTCCTCAGGTGTTTTCTTCCTTGGTCCCCGTTTTGGTTTCTAACTCCCCCAATGGAAATGTTTTTGGTGGTGTTTCCATACTGCCAAAAAAGAGAGCAGCAAAGATGCTCCATCTTTTATCCCACTTGAGAAAGTACCAAGTTCATTTTAAGAGGCAACTTAGTACAGTGTATAAAGTCATGTCAACAAGCATTTATCAATGCATCAAGACAATTCAAAGCAATGGGGATTCCAAGAAAGAACAACAATTTTTATATTTGTTTCTGGAGGCAAAAGGGATCCACTGGAGTTGATCGAAGAGAGGTAATTACACGGTCAGGTCAGTTTGACAGCTGAGTGGAGAATGAACAAGAGTGGGAGAAAGACTTGAGACAGTGAATCCTGCCATTAAACAGCAACCAGAATCTTAACTGGATGATAAACATGGTTTGAATGAACCTTAATGGAGGAGGGGATTACCAAGAGATCATAGTAGAAGGAGACCCTGGGAGTGATACTGGAAAACAAGGAATATTTCAATTCTCCACCATGACTAGCAGTGTTGGAAATGGTGGCTACAGAATTGTCATTAGTACAGAACCTGGAAGGGTTAAATGAAAAGCAAAGTTTTAAGATGAAAGTTAGTTTGTTACTTATGAAGTAGGAATTCCAGAGAGCTCAGAGAATAAGACTGAGTAGCAGAAGAGTAGAACATTGATGGAGTTGGGTTGAGGCTGATGGAAATAAGGCAGTATCTATCAGTGGGGACTAAGAACAGAATTTAAGTAAGGATCAAGGATTTCAGAATCACTCGGAAAGAATGTTATAGCATGGGGTTGTTTCAGTCTTGACTGACTTTGTGAGTCCATATGGGGTTTTCTCATTAGAGGTACTGAAGTGGTTTGCCATTTTCTTCTCCAGATTATTTTACAGATAAAGAAAATAAGATTGCGACTTGCTAGGGTCAACTAGTAAGTATCTAAAGTGGAATTTGAACTCAGGTCTTCCTGACTCCATTCTCAGTCCTATATCTACTGCACCATCTGCCTGCCCCCTTAATTAGGTTATCATTGTTCAAAAGGGTTCAGCCTGGGAATGGGTTGGTCCCTGGTGGGGAGATATAGGTGACTGGAGAGGATGCCCTGAATGTGACAAAATGACTGCTCAAGGAAGCCTGGACCTAGAATTGATATTCAAAGATCCTAAGTTCAATCCTGCCTCTCTCACTAGCTACCTAGTGGGCTTGGGCAAATGAGTTCATCATTCCAGGTCTTAGTTTCTTCATCTGTAAAATGATGTCATTGTTTACTATCCTGTGACCTTGGACTGCTTAACATCCTTAGACCTGTTTTCTCCTTTTTAAAATGAAGACCATGTAGATGATGCACACCTGCATCCCCTAAGTCAGGAGTTTTAAGTTGTAATAGGCTAAGCCACCTGGGCTGGCATCAATATGGTAAGCCACCAGCCTGCCTAAGAAAGACAAATTGATACAAGTCAAAAACAGAGTAGGGTCAAAAAGAGAAAAAAGAGAGGATATGTGGACTATATCAGTGATGAAAAACTCAAGTTGAAACAGATCTCTGCTGGCATATGCATTTTAACTTAGAAAACTAAATTAGCATTATCTTTATTGTATTTTTATTAATTTTGTTAATTTTTTAAATCTTTTATATGAACTCAATGATTCCCCTATTGGAACCCAAGGTACTTTAAGAGAAGGGACTATTTTTGATTTTTCTTTGTAAGTGCTAGAAGAGTATTTGCTACAAAGTAAGCACTTCACAGTTCAGTGGATAGAGCTCCAGTCCCAGAGTGAGGAAGTCCTAGGTTTAAATCCAGTCTCAGACACTTACTAGCTAAATGACCTTGTGCGAGTCACTTAACTTGTTTGTCTCAATTTCCTCATCTTTTCAGAGTTTTATCCCTATTGAAAAATGGAGATAATAATAATCATGAGGATCAAATGAGAAAATAATAATACATAATCTTTATGTAAATATTAGCTATTATCATTATTAATATTAATAAATGTTTGTTAATTAGGAGATAGAGTGCTGGTCCTGGAGTCAGGAAGACTAGAGTTCAAATCCATTCCCAGACACATACTAAGCATGTAACCCAGAGCAAATTGTTTAGCCTCTGCCTCAGTTTTCCTAACTGAAAAATGAGGATGGCCTTCTTCCTAGGGTAGTTGTGTGCATCAAATAAGTTATTGTAGATCTCTTAGGTCAGTGTCTGTCATATAATAGGCTCTTTTTTAAAATTTTTGCAAGGCAATGGGATTAAGTGACTTGCCCAAAGTCGTAAAACTAAGTAACTATTAAGTATCTGAGGCCAGATTTGAGCTCAGGTCCTCCTAACCCCAGGACCAATGTTCTTTCCATTGCATAATATAGCTGCCCCACATAATAGGCTCTTAATTCATTTCCTTCCATACTTGTTAATTAAAATTCCTTTTAAAAAGTAAAATAAAATTAATTGGATTAGATAGCCTCTAAGATATATTTCAGGTCTAAATCAGTGATCCTTAAAGTGAGACTGGATGAAGAAGAGGTGATGCTTAAGAAAAACTAATAGAAAAACAATTACTTAACGGGGAAAAAATCTGACAACAGGATTCATCAGTAATTCAATGTCCATAGAAAAAGGTTGTGTAACTGGCCTTCTTAGGATGCTGCATTAAAAACGTACCTCATTTCTACCTCCCATTTGGTGAGAGATACTACTATACTATACTATAGGCAGCATTTTCACGTCAGATTTACAACTCCTGATTCATAGAACAGAAGCTGGTGGAGCTCTGACCTACATTTTATTTGAAAAGAATGAAGTAATAACTGGGTTTCTAGATTTTACCCTGTAGTATGAATATTTCCTGTGACTCACCTAGTTGACAATAAGAGGCTCATTTATGTTATTTTTTATAACCCCTCCCTTTTTCCCAAGATTGCTTTTAAATTATATCTTATCAGTTTTGTATGAATTGGTCTATTTTACAGTCATCTATAAAATATCTACATTTAGCAGTGTAGATACAAAGTAGCAAGCAATCTCAAGTCACCATATTATAAGGGAAATTTGGTTCTCTGAAGGTTTTTTCCTTTCATTTCTACTTAGACAATTCTATTTTCTATACTCCTTTTGAAAAGAATTTTCTCATACTTTAAGAAAACTCCATAAATATGACTTAAATTGGGTGAAAATGGTAATTGTCAAACATTTCAGAGAAATGACTGCCATCTTCTGAAAAGTTGAAAGAATCATAGGAGAGAAAAAGTAATCTTTTGTAAGGAAAAGTTCTGAGGGGTGCAGAAGAGACAATAATGGAGCAGGAATACCAATATGTTAAATTTAAAATGTAAAAAATTTTTAAACTTAAAGGTAAATTAGGGGTAGCTAGGTGGCGCAGTGGATAAAGCACCAGCCCTGGAGTCAGGAGTACCGGGGTTCAAATCCGGTCTCAGACACTTAATAATTACCTAGCTGTGTGGCCTTGGGCAAGCCACTTAACCCCATTTGCCTTGCAAAATCCTTTAAAAAAAAAAAAGGTAAATTAATTTATAGTTTTATCAGTTGAAGTGTATTACACCAAACTAGCTTGGGAAAAGAACTCTCCAGTGTCTGTGATAGATTGCAATCAACATCAACTTTCATAATTTAATAAGCTTATAAGAAATCTTGAGCTATATGGATAAAGATAGAATTCAACTGTAGATCAGAATTGAAGTAATAATACATTATCATATTTATAGAGTTAATCCTTATGGGAAGTTATTCAAATGCTATGCTCCCTTTGGTTAGCTTTAGCAGAGTTTTTCAATTTTTTTCACAAGGTCTGAATTATAATATTTTAAACCTTATATTAATAATACATTAGGAGAAGGAAGGAGGTAACAATTTGAAGCACTACTAAGTGTTGGAAGATTGAAGTAGATGAGTTAATAATGTTCCCAGAATGTGACTAAATTGGAATGAAAATTCTATTTCTTTGGCATCTGAAGAAAGGAAATATCTTCCTGTTGAAACATATGGTTTTATGCTTAAACATCAGTCATCACTTTGCTATTTTTACATTTTATAGTTCTTGCCACTGTTTGAATAAGACTTTTCTCTTCCACACCTTAACGTTATTCAACAGTGAGTTACTAATAGCAAATCAACTATTTCCACAGCAACAATGTTGTTATAAACACTGGATTAAAACTTCAGTTCCACCAAGAAAAAAAATGTGTTAGGAAGTCTTTCCTACTTTTCTATAGATACAAATGACATAAATAATATTACTGAATTGCTTTTTTTTCCTCTTTAAGCTTGCCCTTTCTTGTAAGTTGTTGAAAGTCATATTGGCTAAGCAGAAAAATAATTAATTTCCTATAGGAATCTACAGCTTTTATAGAGGCATAACATCCAAATAGGAATTGTCATTGAAAGATTAATATCTATTCCCTTTACTTACATGGCTTTTTTTTATTTAAACTACACCACCATCATGTGACTTTTTTTCACATTCTGTGTTCCTATGGAAAGAACAGTAAATAAAAAAGAGCAAACAATTCGAAGTCTGTGTTTGGTGTTCTACTGTGTGTGTGTGTGTGTGTGTCTAAAGCTAATATGTTTGTAATGTGTCCAACTTTCTGTGATCTTTTGGAATGCACAATTAAATCTTTCTCAATGAGAGTGAATCTTCAATGAAAATGTAGTGAGAATATTTGTTTTCAGGATTTCTCCCAGGAGGAACAAAAAAATCTTTTTCACAGAACTTTTTCCTGCCAGTTATATTAAAAAGAGACAGTATTCATAAGTTATGTAGTTGTGGGTCACACACTGAATTTGTTTTAGTTCACACAATATTTTGTAACTTTTTTTAAAGTTGGCTTCATTGTATTTCACTTCATACTGTTTCTTCATTTTGTTTCATATTTTATGTTAGAATTCCTTATGGTATTTTTGTTGAATTATTTGTAACTTGAGCATAGAGAAAGTGCTCTTCTGAAAGAAATTTTTCATAAATTAGCAAAAATTTGGAAAGAAATTTTAGCTTTGGAAACTTAAGTGAACCACATTCATGTGAATGTCTTAAGTAATTATAAAGAAAAACCAATTCCATTATATCCCCAAATAATAAAAACTAAGGGACTTTAAGTGATTTGGATTTATTTACTGGAAACAGATTACCTCCTAAAATTTCCTACATGACTTCCTAGAAATTGGCTAAAATTACTAAAAAAGAATAAATATTCACATTTCCCAACTCTACATCAGTCTTTGAACTCCTTTCTCAGCATTTTAGGTTTGTGAACCAGTTAGTAATGACAAAGTAATGACTCCATTCTCAAAGAAGACCATAACATCAGACAGGTGGTACCATTGCAAGCACATGAATTGGATTTGAGTGATGGGGATGTTGTGCTAACTCAACAACCTCACTTTCTTGTCCAGAGCCATAGGAGTCCAATGGCCAAATCTGAATAAGGACGACTGGAGATACCCTGGAGGAGAAGCTATCAGGGTTAAGTGACTTGCCCAAGGTCACTCAGCTAGTAAATGTTAGTTGTCTGAGACCAGATCCTAACTTCTATCCTTCTGACTCAAAGGCCAGTGTTCTATCCATTTGACCACCTAGGTGCCCTGAACCAATTAGTAGGCTACTGTTCAATAAAGAATAATGTATTTGAATCCAAATATAATAATGTATTTGAAATCTTACTCTTCTGAAGTACAGCCAGGGAATTAGAAAAGAAAAACTTTAGAGACTACAAAAAGGATTTTTTTTTTAGGTTTTTGCAAGGCAAATGGGGTTAAGTGGCTTGCCCAAGGCAACACAGCTAGGTAATTATTAAGTGTCTGAGGTCAGATTTGAACTCGGGTACTCCTGACTGGTGCTCTATCCACTGCACCACCTAATCACCCCAAAAAAGGAATTCTTAAATGGAAAATAATCTAATTGATTAATTGCTTATTTAAAAAAATAAGTAGTTTTATTTTTACCAAGAATTAAAGTCAAACTTTAGTGATAAGTAATTTATAAACTCTACTCTCTTCTTTCCTGCCTTTTTTAATCAGGGTAATATTTGCCCTTCTCCGCTCCTGTGCCAACTTAGAGTTGATTGCTCCACAATCGCTTCTGCCTATTTTCAAGATATTGAGATATAGTTAATCTGGACTTGGTGGCTTAAACTTATCAAGTGTAGTGGTGTTCCTTTGCTACTTCTTTCTTAGCTTGGCTTTTAAGCTATTAATCATTTTTTTGTTCTGCCTTCCGGTCTAAAGTTCATTTCCCTTAAAGAGAAAAAGAGGAGCAAAATAAAATTAAGCTCTGTTTTCTCCCCAATCTTTAATATCAGTTTCTTTCTTTTTAAAAATCATTCTCTTTTCTAAGTGCATAACTAAAACAAAACCACCATTTTGGTTTCCTTACTGTTAATTGGCATTCTTCTTATGGACAACACCTTGTTTTTGTCTCCATCCTTTGCTTCATGTCCTTGCTTCTTCCATTTTCTGTATGTTATTTTAAAACCAGTGTTGGTGTATGCATTCTATATACACTCACTTCAGCCCTCTTTTCCTGAACCATTTCTGTTTCAGTGCTAAGAATTTTTGCATTCTTTTGGGAATGACTTTCTTTTCTTTTTTTCTTAGTTATATTGATGACTTTAAATCATTGTTGTATTTACTCCCTTCATGAGCATTCTCTTTAACAAGATGGACTGGAGCAGAAGTAAGCAGTCTACCTATAAACTGACTAGATCTGATAGCATCTGCAATATTACATACTATATTCCCCTGTCTTTTCAATAGAAAGGAGAGAATACATTTGCTCATTTCTTAAAGGCCTAGGTTGGTCACTGTAATAATATAGCATTCAGTTTCATGTTAATGTTCTGTTTAATGTCATCATGTGCATTACTTTTCTGGTTCTATCTTCTTCATTCTCTATTGGTTCATAAAAGTCTTCCAAATTTCTCTGAATTCATATCTACGGTATATTCAATATTCAATCTTAACCTAATATATGGGCAACCATTTTATTTAAATGCCCCTACTTATTTGTTCCCCCCAACAAAATGCTGCTAGGAATATTTTGACATGTATGGAGTCTTCCCATCTTTACCTACATAAAGTATGACCAACAATGAAAACTTTGGACCAAAGAGTATGAGTAATTTAGTCGATTTTCTCACGTAATTCTAAATTGTTTTTTCAGTGTTTGAGCTGATCTGAAGATCCACTAAAATAATGTGCCTGTCTTCCTGTAACCCTGGACTGATCCTGTAGAATCTTAGGCAATGAGATCCTATCTATTCTTTCTCTGAACCCTTTGAAATATTTCTCTAAAGGTACTGCAATGTCAGGACTATGCCTAGCTTTCCATTCCTGTCTCACAACTCACAAATGTTGTGTTGGAATGTTCATGGGGATTACCACATGGTTCTTAGAATTTCTATTTCCTTATTTTTCCTCCTTCTTTGATGTTTGTCCTTCAGTTTTGTAGAAAACCATGACATCTGGGAAGTGATGCCATGACAAATACATAAATTTCATTTGAGTGAGGGCATGCTGTACTAAATCGCCAGCCTCACTTTCTCCTTCAGAGTCATCTGTATTCAATGACCAGATATGAATCAAGACAATTGGAGATGGCCCTGGATGCAAGGTAATCAGGGTTAAATGACTTGCCCAAGGTAACACAGCTAGTAAGTGTCAAGTATCTGAGACTGGATTCAAGCTCCCATCCTCCTGACTCCAAGGTCAGTGTAGCTGCCCACATCCTCTTTCTATATAATTGATCTGAGGTTCATTCTTATATAACTATCACTTCTTTCTTAATCCCTTTGTATTCCTCAGAATGATTCCTCACTCTTAATCCTTCATTTTCTCACATTTGAATATTTACTTACTATTTCAATACTTTGATTATCCCTTCCCACTCCTTTCTCTGTTCTATTTCTTTTGAACTCTCATCCTCCTGACTTATGACCAGTGCTCTATTCTACAGTAGAATAGAGGTAAAAGATTCATATCTGACCATTGGATCCGTTCATAAAGTTCAGGTTATTTAAATACTTGGTATTAGTGATTATAATAGCTGAAGAAAGTATTTCACACAGATATAAAAGGCAACTAGGTGGTATTTAGTATAGAATACTGAGCCTGGTGTCAGGAAGACCCAAATTCAAATGCAGAATAAAATATTTTCTACCTCTATGACCCTAGAAAAATTACTTGTCCTTTCTTAAAACTGCAGCAATACTTTGGGAATAGATTCAAAAGAAAGAAATGCATCATTGATGTAATTTACTAAAATATAATGTTTATTTTTAAATATTTATGCAAAGGACTTTGTTAAAATATTACTAGCAAATCTCCATCTTGCTTATTGTCAATCAGTTCTTACAAATACATTAAATGAATATGCATTTTAAAATATATTTTTAACTAATTCAAACCCCACTAAAACTATTCATTTGGAATATTTTAAGGTGATTATAGAATTTCTTGAGCTTTTAAAGCATACAGATGTATGCTTATAGGTGACATCATTGGCTTCATCAGCAAAAGGTTTATTTTAAAAATTTTTATGAATTCTTATGTCATATTATCCTTAGATATCTCAGCACAGTATATGGTAAGTGAAAATATACATCAGATCCAACCACTATATCTATTGGCGTTGCTTACATTACTCTTTGCTATAAGGAAAGATTAAATGGGACCAAAACCTCCCTTTGGAGGAAGTAATTGTAGTGTACAAAACTAAAAAGTACAACTTTTTTTTTTAAAAAATCATTCTCCAAAGTGTCCACAAAGAAAAATTATTTCTGAATATCACTTTTTCTACCTAGAAATGGGAGAAGTAATTTTTTTAATCAAATTCACAAGCACAGATTATGTGATTGTAAAGAAAAGAGACAGGATGTGAGAATGATGAAGGCAATGTGTAGTGCAGAGTACTGAAATGATCACAGACTCATTCTCAGCTAAATATTCACTTTCAACTGAAGCAGCAGTCCCAAGGTAAAATGACAACCAGAAGAATTAATATCAAGAGATTAGAGTGCTTTTCTTAGTGTGAACAATTTATTCCTTAACTGAGAGGGAAAGTTGAGCCAACATACACTTGGCAATAGTGAAGTAGAAAAGAAATGGGCACTGCATTTGCTCATCTGGATCAGAATACTCAAAGTCATCAAGACTGATTTGAGGAAATATGGAAGCTACTAAATAAAAAACAAGAATTCTGCATGGTTTATCAGAAGGATAATTCATCCATTTCTAAGAAGGCAGCATTTAATTAAAAAAATAAAGTACAAGTGAAGCTTAGAGAGATACAGAATTCTAGGCTTAGTAAGAAGACATTATGAAGTTCAGTTTTATGCAGATAGTAACAATCCAAAGTACTTCTTTGACATCCTGAAGGCTATTTAAGGACCAAATTCCCATATGGTGTATCTCAACCTCAGTGCTGTTGAAACCACATTAATTAGTGATAGAGACATGATCCTAGAGAGATGGGCTGTCCAGTTTCATAGTGTTCTCAACAGATCATCATCAATCAATATAGAAGGCCACAGATTGTTTTTCTCAAATCGAAGTCAATCCATCCCTAAGTGAAGTCCCAACTGAAGAAGAGGTTTTGAATGCCACTAACTTCCTATCATGTGACAAAGCACTTAATGCTAATTCAATTCTAGCTGAGATTTATAGGGGGGGGGGGTGTCCAATGCTCATACAAAAACTGACTAAAATTTTCCAGGTTATATGATTATCCCCAGGAATTCAAGGATATCTCCATTGTTCACCTCTGTAAAGGTAAAGGGAATAGATTGTCCTGTGACAATCATATGTTTCTCTTTTAGTCACTGATGGTAAGATTTTTGTCAGAAGCCTCCTCAACAGACAGATCCTCCACCTGGAAGAATGACTTCAGAAAGGGTGGAGGAGCTGTCAATATGGTACTTGGTAGCCAACAACTACAAGAAAAATGACAAGAGCAGAACAAAGGTCTGTATACAACATTTGTAGATCTGACCAATGCTTTTAATACTGTCAATCATGAGGGTTTATGGAAAATTTTGCCAAAATTTGGCTGCCCAGAGAAGCCAAACATCAGTATTGTTTGTCAGTTTCATAACAGCATGCTTGTCTGGGTTCTGGATAATGGACCATGCTCTTATGAATTCTTGGTCTTCAGTGGGGTGGAACAAGGCTATGTCCTTGCTCCCATGCTGCCTTCACTGAGGATGAATATGGCGACAAGGTCAGCTACCACACTGATGACAAATTCTTCATCTAGAAGAAGCTAGAAGTCAAGACCAAAGTAGAGGGAGTGCTGGGCATGATTTTCTGTTTGCAGATGACTGTGCAATCAATGTAGCCTCTGAAGGTGAGATTCAATAAAGTATGGATCGATTCTCTGCTTGAAATCTCTGCCTAACCCTTAATACCACAAAAAAAAAAAAAAAACACAGGTGCTTCATCAGCCAAACTTTCCATATGTGGAACCATCGATTACAGCAAATTGAGAATTTTTGAATCTGGATAAGTGCACTTACCTTACCAGATAAGTGAACTTTCCAGGGATGTACACATTGATAATGATATTGACAGAAGCATTGCAAAAGCTGACTTAGTATTTGGGAAGCTCTGAAAGAAAATGTGGCAGAGAAATGGTCTTAGACTAACAATCTAACTGAAGATCCAGAGAGCTGTTGTGCTGACCTCATTGCTGTATGTCTGTGAATCCTAGACAGTTTACCAGAGCCATACCAGAAAACTGAAACACATTCATTTAAATTGTCTTGGGAAAATTCTGAAGGTCACCTGGCAGGAGAAGATATCAGACACTGTGGTCCTTTCTCAAGCTAAACTGCCAAGCATTCAAACATTACTAAAGAGAATGCAACTATGGACTGGCCATGGCTTTTGAATGCCAGAAATATGCTTTCCAAAAAGACTATTTTATGAAGCACTTACACAGGACAAGTGCTCACAGAGGGGCTCAGAAGAACTATACCAGGACACCTGAGGGTCTCCCTTAAGATCTTTGGAATTGATTATGCAGCATGGGAAATACTGGCATAGAAATGCCCAGCATAGCATGCCCTCATCGAAAAGATGGTGTGCTTTATGAGCAAAACAGACTGGAAGTGATTCAGAGATACCTACCCCTGGTGTTCAAATGTACTATTTATGCCTAACCTGTGGTAGAGCATCCTGAGCTCATATTGATCTGATCAACCACAGTTAGACACACTGTAACTCATCTCTAACATAGTGATATAATTTTGGTCTTCTTCGATAACAAGGGACAAGAACCAACTAACAAACCAACCAATTTCTTCAAATAAGCATTAACTGCTTTGAGACACTTAACAGTTGACCATTATAAATACTTATCTGCTAAAATTATCTATTTGGTTTACCTTAATTCTCTGTGTAGTTTTAAATACAATCACACAGATCACAAAAAAATTGTATTATCAATAAGAAGATTTTAAAGAATAAACTTCTTTTAAGAATAAATAATATTGGGGTACACAGTGGATAAAACACCGGCCCTGGAGTCAGGAGTACCTAGGTTCAAATCCGGCCTCAGACACTTAATAATTACCTAGCTGTGTGGCCTTTGGCAATCTACTTAACCCCATTGCCTTGCAAAAACTTTTTTAAAAAGGATAAATAATATCTATAGATATCATACATTTATGATTTTTAAAGGAAGAAGTATTGATCACTTAAATTTTTTAACTTATAAGCTCTTTCAATAATTTTTTATATAGTATAGTATTTGTAATATAGTAGAAAATACTATTTTGTAGTATTCAGCATCAGTCTGAAAATTCCTTTCTTTCATGGAGAGAATGAGAATGGACATTTTTATAAGATACTTCTGTAAGATACTTTTTAAAAAGGTTGCTTTGTAATGAGAATCATTTTGAATTAAACATTATTCAACATTTGAATAAAATAGAAAAGGGTTTTTTCTAAAGTAAATAAAAATGCTATAATGGAAGCAGTGCACCATATTTGGAGTCAAGGAGAACTAGGTTCAACTCCATACTCTACCACTTCCCTTATCAGTGGAATGGATGATCCCAGAATCTTCAAACTATTTTGATCCTAGATTATGATAAAAGGTAGTTAATAATGATAACCATAAAATCATTCATATAGCATTTAATGTTTGCAAAACACTTTACAAATATTTTCTCATTTAATCCTCACTGTAAGGTAGGAACTATTATTATCCCCATTTTACAGATGAGGAAACAGAGGCTTAGGAGTTAATGACTTGCCCATGGACACAGCTGATAAACTTGCCAGAGGTAGAATGTTATTTTACTTTATTTTATTTAATTTTTCCAATTACTGACTCAGGTCTTCTTGATTCCAAGCCTACAACTCTTCCATTAACTAATATTAACTTGAGTTCAGGATGTAATTTGTCAAACACAATTGCAGGTGCTTTAGAGAGATTAAAATCTTTCCCCAAAAATGGTACAGAGAAACTACTGGGAAATTTAATTTTCTTTACACACTAAAAAGTCACATTTCATTTGTAGATCCAGCCTGTGTTTTTCTAATAAGTAACTTATAAAGGAACCAGAGATTTAAAACAGAAAGAGACCTTCCTTTAAGTAGGTTCTTAACCTTGACTAGGTCATTGGCTCTTTTGGCAATCTAGTGAATCTATGGACTCCTCTGAGTAATGTTTTCAACTGCATAAAATAAAATATATAGAACTAAAAAGAAAACCAATTATATTGGATTTTATATATAAATTATTAAGAACTTCTGGTCTGACAGTTCATGTAGTTCACCCTCCCATTTTATATATGAAAAAACTGGTGCCCAGAAAAGTAAAAACACTTGCCTAAGGTCCCATGACCAGGATTCAAACCCAAGTCCTTTTCTTTCAAAAGCAATGAGATTCCAGAATAATGTTACTAAAAAATAAGGATATCTATCCTTTTTTTCTAATTCAATAAGAGGTCATTTTATAAAATAATTGGACAGGTTGAGAGCTCTGAAAATTGATTCTGAATTGTCTTTAAAAGATTAGTCTTTTACAGTTGACATTTTTAGGGGTATTAGAAGTTTGGTGTACCCTCTAGAGCATCAACAGCACATAATTGACACTTTATTCCAGCTTTTTTTTCATATTTTTTCCCACTGATATATGACAGTTTTTTCTAATGCAAAATGAGAGCCAAATATCTTAATACTTTGAACTACTGTCTACTTACTTTCTCAAATGAATATCCTCTTAAATATTGATACTTTTTTCAAGTATAGAGCTTGTGAACTCCTCTTTGGCAATATTTACAAATGTTTATTATACCAGACTAGTTGCAAACCATATTTTGATGACCCCTTCACAAAAAATGCATGCCCAATTACTACCTTGGCAATATCTTTTATGAGGCAGCTAGGTGGTGCAGTAGTAGAGGTTTGGACTAGGAGTCAGGAGGACCTGACTCCTCCATCAAACACTTAATGGTTTTGTGACTCTGAGCCAGTCACCTCTGATTTCCTCATCTATAAAAATAAAGATAATAATAGCAACTCATGAGGTTGTTGTTAAAATCAAATGAAGTTTTTAAAAACCAGATGAAGTCATTTATGTGAGTTTTACAAACCCTTAAGTTCTATATAAGTGCCAGCTATAATTATTGTCATCTAGTTACATTACTTTTTTTAACTTTTTAAGAGAAAAGAGGGAGACTTCAATGCTTGGACTAATCTAGACAAATTAAAATCTTTTAGAGATTTTATTATTATATTATATGTAATATGTTACATATATATAATATTTTATGTATTATTCAGAACAAATTCATTTTAGCTGTTTCATCCATAGCTCTTAATTGTCCAAATGGTTGTCAGCAAATTGCTTAAGCCCTTCCTCCATGTTAGAATACCAATCACCTTGAAATTTATATATTATTCACTGTGTCAATTTACATAGTTCTATTATCTCTTCACTGCAGCACCTATCTGATTCAAGGAGAAAGGAGAAAGCTCTGAATTGTGCCTTCCTACATATCTAAATCTTAATTAATCCAGGTCAAGGTTGTACTTTATTATTTAAGTTGTCCTCAGTGAAAAATAGGCAGCATATAAATAATTTAATTTTTTTTCCCCTCACTAGCAGAAATTTTTCCCAAAGTAATAGTTAAGTAATAAAAGTGTTATAAATAATGGTTAAACCTTTGTGGGCTAGCCTGGAAACCTGTTTGTCACCTAAATATCAAAGCAGCTGAACTATATTATTCTTAGTGTTATAGATAAGTTTATTATTACATATATTTGTTATCTATAACATTTAGTTCTGACTTGCTTTTTTTAATTCATTATTGTTGTATCAAGAGTAATTTTTTTCTTCCTTTTGGTACTATAAAGTTTTATTTAAGAGTGGAAGGTTGTGGAGACTAGGAAGATTTAGAAGGGATACTAATAGTTCATCTAAAATAAGGGAACAGAATGGTAAGAAAAACTGAAAGTTGTCATAAAAGAATTGTGGAGCATTTTTAGCCTGGAAAAGAGAAAAATGGGAGAAGGATAAGATAGTCTTCAAAAATTTGAAGATTATCATTTGAAAGAGGAATTAAACTTGTTCTCCTTGGTGGGTGCTTAATAAATGCTTTGGATTGACTGATATCGATAGCTATTTTCAAAATGAATGATCATTGTGTATAAGAATTCTTGGAATAAACTGTAGTTTAGCTACTTGTATACTTATAAGACAAATAGGTATCAGTGTTCCCTGCCTTCCCAAAACAACTCAAACTGAACTGTGGCCATTTTTTGGCATTTTTGCCAACTTTGATGAAGCAAGGTAAATCCACAGAATTGTTTTGATTTCTGTTTTCTTACTATAAATTACATAAAGCATGTTTTAATTTGGCCATTTATAGTTTGAGATACTTCTTTTGAAAATAGTTTGTGTAGAAAGGGTGTTGGATTTGGAGTAAGAAAGTTCAGGTCACAGTTCTGTTGTTAGTTTAGCCAAGTCACTTAATTTCTCAGGGCCTTAGTTTCCTGGGCCTTGAAATAATAGATTGGATTAGCTAGATTCCTTCCAGCTCTAATCTATAATCTTTTTACATATCAGTGTCCTTTCTTCCATTCTTAAGTATATCTTCTTTCCAAAGTTATACCTTCCAATCTGTAGATAATTTATCATCTTCTAAACCCTGATACATCAGATTATTCCATCTCTCTGACTTCTTTACTTTTAAAACTACCTAAATCTCCAACCTTTGTATTGCCCAAAACAATTCATTATCTCTCCCCTTCAAAGATAAAACATTTATTAAACATTTATTCTGGGCTAGACATTGTGCTAAATGATATAAATATAAACAAAAGAAAATCTCTGCCCTCAAAGAGCATACATTCATTTCACAAAAGAAGACCACAGATACAAGGGAGCTAGAAAAGTTTGAGAGCTTTTTCAGGGAAGTGGGGCAGGATTTAATAAAAGCATATACTGAACACCATCCCAGGTAAAAGACCAGGTACCATTCACCACTGACTAGGAATGTTTAACCTGAGGTCCATCAACTCTGTTTTTGTGTGTGTGTCTTTCTAATAAATTGGTAGCTATATTTCAATATAATCTGTTTCATTTGTAATTCTTTTGTATCCTGCATTTAAAAAATTGTTCTGAGGAGTCCCCAGACTTCACCAGACTGTCATACCAAAAAAAAAAAAAAAAAGATAAGAACCTCTGGTAAATGGCTTTCCATTTCCACAGGTACTTCTCACCCCCAATTTTCTTGCAATTAAAACAGTTCTAGTTTTGAGAAAACTTCAGCCCACACCCTAAGGCAATGCATTCCTACCATCCCTCAAATCTAGATACAAAGACTTGGGTGACTTTGAACTTCAACACCAACCAATGTGGTTTCAAATTTATCCTAAAATTTGGTGGGTCAGAAGTACCTTGACCACCCTTGTTCCAGATTTTCCAACACAAATTTACCATAAGTACCAATCATCTTATTTATTCCAAGTATTAAAAAGCCATTCTTAAAGCTTCTTACAGGTAAGAATTATCATCACCTTCTGCCTATTTAACAGGGCAGTAGGGACTATGCCTCCTCCTATCATTCACAGAACACCTATTTGTCCAGACCTGCTGGAAATGCCCCAAGCTCTTGCTCAAAATTGACTTGCCCAGACCTGTACAGTGGTCTGGCAGTGAATACCATAGCTAAGGTTTGATGATATTCAAGTAGGACTCTCCCCAGAAATCAGCACCTACCTGTATCCCAAATAGTCTGACCATAAGAACTGGGAAAAGATCAAAGAAACAGCATCCATTCAATCTACCAAACTCATCTAAAACAACAAAAACAACTTAACCCCCTCCCATACTGAGAACTAGTTATGAAGGGAAACCCCAAACTCTTCTTTTTCCCAATTTCATATTTTTGGAGAGGGTTGACAACCTAAGGGGCATCCTTAACTATAGTTAAGCCCCAATCAACCCTCAGCTGGGCTACTATAATAGCCTCCTCTTTGGTTCCCCCTCCTCAAGTCTCTTTTTTCAACACACACATACACACACACATTCATATTCCACTTAGTTGCCAAAGTAATTCACCTAATGTACAGGTCTGATCATGTCACCACCACCACCATCAAATTCCACTGGCTCCCTATTGCCTGGAGGATCATATAAATTCCTCTATTTGACATTTAAAAGTCTTTACAACCTGATCTCTTTCTACATTTCCAGTCTTCTTTTACCTTACCCCTCATCAAAAACTCCAAGATTGGGCAGCTACATTGGCTTGCTTTCTGTTTCTAAAATGTGGGTCTCCATCTCCATGTCTTTGCACACTGGCTGTTTACCATATAGCTGCTAGGGGAACTGGAAAAAGACTTCTGCAGAAGATGGGCTTTGAGTTTAGTCTTGAAGAGAGCCAGAGAAACTAAGGAGCAGATCATGGATGATTTCAGGCTCCAAAGGTAGACTTCAGTTGAGCCTTACAGTCAAGTTATCTTTATATAACTAATAAAAGTATTAACGATGATGATGATGATGATATGGGGAAAGAGGGGGGTGTTTTATATTTTTTTACAATTAACTATATGTATCTAGGTATGTTGTCTCACCCTTTGGAATGTAAACTCATTGAGGGAGGGGACTTTTTTTTTCTTTTTGCCTTTGTAACTTCCATATCTAACAAAAGATCTTGGCACTTGGTAAGCACTCAAAAAATGATAACTTATCAACTATATGGTATTGCCTTTCACAAATGTCAAGTCAGAGAATCATAGATTTAGAATTGGAAGGGAATTTAGACCATCAAGTCCAATCCTATTTTACAAATGAGAAAACTGAGGTACAGAGTGATTGTGACTTGCCCGGCATTCCACATTTATTATGTGTCTGGGTCAGGATTTTAACCCTTGTGTTCTTGACTTTAGGTGTGCCACCATCTGATTCCCAATGTTTATAAATTGAGAATTACTTATAATTGATTCAGCTGTAAATTTGACTTCGGGGAAAATTTCAAAAAACTTTGCAGATTTGCTCAGGATAAAAAGAACTTCCCTCCCACATCCAGAAAACTGACTAGTATATGAGAAACAGTTTAGGAATGAAGTAGACAATCACTAGGAGGAAATTATGCCATTTATGACAGCACATCTAACACAGTTAAGAACTAGACCCTCTTCATATATGTATTAACTTACTCCTAAAAATCTTGACAGAAGTTAGTCAAAGATATTTTTAAAATGCCTTTTTCATAATGACTTGGAATTTTGTTACCTGATGAAATCTATTGTTTCATTTTAACAGTCATTCATAACAACATACACATCCCACTTTAATTCCTATCATAATGAACATGAAGGTGCTTTTTAAAAAGAAAACCTCCTTTGTCTGATGGTTGTAAACCTGCTGTAACCATAGTTACAAAATAACATTAGTAAATTAGTTTATTTGAATCCAGGAGTAGATAAATATTGCAGTTGCCATAAAGTCATTCTTAATTGCATGTGTTGTACAAAGTACTTCCCTTAAAATATAATTGGGTTTTTTCTTATAATTTGTGCTATTTAAATCATTGTAGTAGTTATACATTTGGCAAAGTATTAAAATTTTCAGTTGTATTTCCCCCCATAAAAAACATAATTGGTTTTAGATGTTGATAGTTAAAAAAATTTCATAAGGGGCAGCTAGGTGACGTAGTGGATAAAGCACCAGCCTTGGAGTCAGGAGTACCTGGGTTCAAATCCAGTCTCAGACACTTAATAATTACCTAGCTGTGTGGCCTTGGGCAAGCCACTTAACCCCATTTGCCTTGCAAAAAAAACCGAAAAAAAGTTTCATAACCATAAGATAATTTTAGATTACTCTTCAGATAACAGAAAAGGAGGCAAGAGAGTGATGGGTTTGGTATTAGAAGATATGAGGCCTATGGTTGAACCTGACCCAGTCATTAAAGTAAACAGAATAGAACAGCTAACTCATCACTAAGTGAATATCTTTTTAAAAAAGTAGCTTAAACAAATTTGGGAGGTTTCGTTGAATTAAGCATCATATGAAAATGTGTTTCTTGAAGCCTTGGGGCTTTCTGCTAACCTTCTGTAAAAGAACTATAAAGATTCTTTGTTAAAATAACAATCTCAAGTTACTGGGTAAACCCTGTAGTTTAAGATTAGATTATGGTTCTTCTTAACCTTTGAGTGCTGCCATAAAATTCAGGGGTTGCCTGTTAATGCTATGATCTTGGGGTATAACTCTGAAGAATGCAGCTAAGTGGTAGAATTAGAATACTGGGCCTGGAATCAGGAAGGCCTGAGTTCAAATGCAACCTTAGACATTACAGAGTGTTTGAGAACTGGGCATGTCACTTATCTCAGGGCAAGCCAACCAGTCTCTGTTTGCCTTAGTTTCCTCTAACTGTAAATTAGAGATAACAATGGCACCTACCTCCTGGAATTGTTATAAGGCTTAAATGAGATATTTGTAAAGAACATAGCATAGCATCTGTCTCATAATAGGCATTGAAATACCCATTTCCTTCCTTCTTTATTAATGTTCTGCTAACAATGACTAGATTTATTAGAAAGAGCATGGGGGGGGGGGCTAGTTGTTGCAGTGGATAGAGCACCAGCCCTGGAGTCAGGAGTACCTGAGTTCAAATCTGGCCTCAGACACTTAATTACCTAGCTGTATGGCCTTGGACAAGCCACTTAACCCCATTGCCTTGCAAAAACCTTAAAAAAAAAAAGAGCATTGGACAGAAGCTTACAGAAATATGAATATTGAAAACTTTCTTTGCATGTAGTTATAAAAAGAAGAAAAAAGAAAGAGAATTGAATTTGGGATAGAGGACCTAAGTTCAAGAACCCTACTCCAAATACTAGCAGTGGGGTCTTTTGAAAATCACTTAAGCAATCTGAGCTTCAGTTTCCTTATCTGTAAAATGGTCTATATTATATTGCTATATTACTTATCTCACAAGATTGTTGTAAGGAAAGTTCTCCATTCACTGATGAGGTCAGGGAGATGGACTCTGGTTGTAGAATGTTGCATCTGATGGGTCTGATCCATCAAATGGTTTTGCTGAACTGTTTTTCATTTTTTAATCTTTATTAAATAAAGGGAACCCTCCATGGATACCCTTGAAGGCAGGGCTATATTCAGAATATAAGAAGACTCTAAAGCAAACAAAAAAAAAGGAAAGTCTATAAATGTGTCATTGTTTTCCTTTTTTCCAAAGAGATAATGAGAATAGCTTTTCAACCACTTGTCTATAAAGCTCAAAGATAATCTTACCTCTTTATCTTCTTTAAAATCCTATATTAATACCCTGTGATGGTAAGCAGGCAAACTGGACTCTTACAGTCTATGCCAGAAGATATAAGCTTTGGAGGGTTTGATCAAGCTGAAAATATTTTGAGGACCACCTTGCAACAAAAACTGCATAGATGTTTGTTGAAAGCCCAGGCTAATGAAGTGCCAGAGAGGCTCAATGATCATTAGTTGATTTTTTTCCTAGGCACAGCCAATCAAGAAGATGATAATAATGATTAATAACAGTAGCTAACTATATAACTATATAACCCTTTACTTATGTCTTTTGATCCTCACATCAACCCTCTGAGGTAGGGGCTATTATTATCTCCATCTTACAGATGAGAAAATTGAGGTAAACTGAGATTAAGTGACTTGCTCAGAGTCAAACAGCCAGTATGTAGTTGGATGAAGATTTGAATTCAGGCCTTCTGACTCCACATCTACTTCCCTAACCACTGCACTACCTAGCTCCCTGGTGTGGTGGAAGTAGAAGGATTTAAATTGAAATAGTCTGTCTTAATTGAGATATTTCATAGCACAATAGAGTTTTGGTGGTTCCAATAATATTCATTAGTATTAAAGAAAATCTAAATTATCCATCGCTGTGGAGGAACAGAATTGTTTCATTTGCTAACAAAATACCTAACTTTCATTGTTGTTGTTGTTGCTGTCATTGTCCAGTTATTTCAGCTGTGTCTGACTCTTCATGACCCCAGTTGGGGTTTTCTTGGCAAAGATAATGGAATGATAGGCCAGCTTATTTTATAAATAAGAAAAATGAGGCAATCAGGGTGAAGTGACTTGCCCAGGGTCACACAGCTAGAAAGTTTCTGAGTTTAGAAGATGAGTCTTCCTATCTCTCTAAACTCCAGTGCCACCTAGCTTTTATTTAACCTGAATTATGAGGGAAAAGAGCTAATCCAAAGAATTCTAGGCATTCCGTGACACTGTTTTAATTGGAAGCACTTTTCACTGGATTTGAAACTTCTGGGAAGCACCTTGTCTACTATTATTAGTTAATGTAGACAAATTGTTTTTCATGCCATGAGTAACACAATCATTGTTTAAGACATAACAGTCCACTCTTTTCTTAATGATTTTCTTTGATTAATTTTTAAAGATATGATCAGTTCCCAATTTATGGGAACCAATTCCAAAAGTTTGTTAATAACTTTTTTGTATAGAAATTGAATTACATTTTTCCCATAAAAGCAATTTGCTGGAAATATATTACATAATAATTCCAGGGGCAACTAGGTGGTTGAGTGGATAGAGCACTGGATCCGGAGTCAGGAAAGCTCTTCTTCCTGAATTCAAATCTGATCTTATACATTAACTATAGATGTGACCCTGGGCAAGTCAATTAACTCTTGTCTCAATTTCCTTACCTATAAAATGAGAGGAGATAGTAGCACCTCACACCTCTCAGATTGGCCACTATGACCAGAAAGGACAATTAGCAATGTTGGAAAGGATGTGGGAAATCTAAGACACCAATAGATTATTGGTGGCGCTGTGACCTGATCCAACCTTTCTGGAGAGCAATTCAGAATTATGCCTAAACGGCAATAAATATGTGCATACCCTTTAATCCAGCAATACCACTACTGGGTCTATACCCTGAAGACATCATGAAAAAGGGTAAAAACATCACTTGTACAAAAATATTCATAGCAGCTCTGTTTGTGGTGGTAAAGAATTGGAAATCAAGTGAATGTCCATCAATTGGGGAATGGCTGGACAAATTGTGGTATCTGTATGTGATGGAACACTATTGCTCTTATTAGAAATCAGGAGGGATGGGAATTCAGAGAAGCCCAGAAGAATTTGCATGAACTGATGCTGAGCAAGATGAGCAAAACCAAAAGAACATTGTACACTCTAACAGAATCATGAGGATGATCATCAACCTTAATGGACATGCTCATTCCATCAATAAAATAATCAGGGAAGATTTTAGGGTATCTGTGATGGAGAAAACCATCTGTATCCAGAGAAAGAATTGTAGAGTTAAAACAAAGACCAAAGACTACTGCCTTCAATTTAAAAAAATGTTCTTGTGTTCTACATAATTTTGCTATCTCTAATATTTTGTTTTTTCCTCAAGCACATGATTTTTCTCTCACATTCAGTTTTGCTCAATGTATAGCAAGGAAACAATGTAAAGATTATCAGACTTCTGTAGTGGGGGAGGAAAAGAAGGGGGGGTGAAAAATTGTAAAATTCAAAACCTTACAAATAAATGATAGGTAGAAACTACTATTGTGTATAATTGGAAAACAAAGTATTTTTTCAAAAGAATAATTTCATTTGCTTACATATTGAGATCTGCATTTATCCCACAATACTTTGTTTACTTGACTAATATTTAGTTTTCCTTTTATAATTTATATGTCTTAGTCTTGACTAGCATGTCTACAAGTCTCTTAAAGGTAGTTAACTGTTGTGAAATGAAAATGATAAGCTTTGTCATCTTCATTCATTATTTATAGTACACCTGGTTAGATTTTTGTTGTTGTTAACATTAAATGGTGGTTCATCATGGGCCTTCATTTACCTATTACCTAAAAAACAAGATTAATCTTTAATGTTAATTTGCCTCCATAGAATAAGCTTTTAGTAAAGTCGTGATCTTTTACTGGTGATTTTTTTAATTTTCATGTCTGAAGAAAATAATCTTTGTGTGTTTCTATGGATTAAAATTACTAAATTATTTCTTTGATATACATAATTAATATATTTGAACAAACCTTTATATAAATGGATATTTTTCATTGAGATTTTAAAGATAAGAATAATGCATCCAAATCAATATTTTTTAAAACCTATGCTACATTTATTGGTTAATTTTTCAACTTTTGGAGCAAAATGGATAGGTTGGCTATAGAAATGAATAAAATTTATATGGCATAAAATAATACTGTGAAGAATTATCCAGGTCCAGAGTCCTTCTATTATTCCATCATTATAACAATGTTCCATAATTTTTTAAATTATTTCTCCATTAATAGTCTGCTTGATTTATTAAAAGCATATTATTCCTTTTGTAAGTTTGTATTTACTTTATATCAATAATCATTCCTTAAAGAAAATGTTAAGTTCCTCATATTGGCAGTTCAGGTAAAATGACTTTTATAGGGTAAAATGAATAAAGCCATTACTCAAATTGAGTAACAAGAACTCTTTCTCTGAGTGCTGAATATAATGAACACCACAAGAACTTTTGGTCCTTAGATTTAAAAGCAGCAGAATTTAGCATCTAGTTAGCATAATTGGCTGGGGGTAAGTTGTTACTTTAACCCTCAGTAGCAGGCTCAAGTGGTAAACTCTGAAGTCCCTCTTCTTACCCCTTTCAATCAATCTTTACTCTTAGCTAACATGTTTTTATTTATCTTGCCCAAAGTGGCATTTTCTTAAATGTAAAAAAATAAATTGATAATTTTGTTTTTAACAAAAAATCTCTCCTAAAGCCCCTCTTTCTACCCCTCTTACACAGAAACATCCTATATAACAATAATATTTTTAAAGGACAAGAGAAAAATCAGCAGAATAAATTACTATATCTAAAAAAATTCTGATACTTATGCCATAGTCCACAGTGCAAAGGAGTAGACTCGGAATGCCTTCTTAAAACTCTTCCTTAGTACTTTGATGCTCTTGATGATTCTACAAAATTGTTTTCTTATTCCAAACTCTCTGCTCCTTCATGGGTATATGACTGCTAGCAGTAATTTTTACCTTGACATACAAAATCTAGATTTGGGCTATAATGTTTCTAGGAGTTTTCATTTTGGGTTTTCAAGAAGTAACCAGTAGATTCTTTCAATTTTTAATTTTTCCCCTCTAAGAAATTTAAGCATTTTCATTCAAGATTTATTCTTTTTTTTTTATTTTTTTGCAAAGCAAAGGTGTTAAGTAGCTTACCCAAGGTCCTACAGCTAGATAACTATTAAGTATCTGAGGTTAGATTTGAACTTGGGTCCTGTTCCTCCTGACTCCAGGACCAGTGCTCTCTATCCACTGCACCACCAGCCACCCCTTCAAGATTTCTTAAGATGATGGTTAGTCTCCCTTTTTTTTAGGGTCATAACTTTTAGCTAGTCCAGTGATTATTTTTTTCTCTTTAAGCTATTTTCTAGATAAATGCTTTTACTATAACAACCTTACATTTACTTTTTTTCAGTCTTTTTTGTTTAAATATTTCTTGATGTGCCATGGTTGATGAGTCATTGGTTTCTAATTTGTCTACTCTTAATTTTCAGTTTGTTGTGTGGACATACTTATATGCCTCATGCTAAACTGTGATTTTCTTTCTAATTTTTTCTTTTATAATTCTCATTTCTTCTATAATTTTTCCTTCTAACTTTCATTTCATTTATTTAAAAATATCTTATATTCTGTTTTTATTATTATTATTATTATTCCTCTCTTCCAAGAATTCTAGTTGGGAATTTGTGCCTAATCTGTATTTTTCAATAAGGCTTTGTTTATAGATGTTTTGAATTATTCTTTTTTTCTTGGTTTACCTTAATTATCTCTGTCTTGGTAATAGCTTGATTGGATTTTTATTTTTTGTTCAATCTTAGTTCTACTTTATTCTAGATTTTTGAACTTGATGATAGGGCCAGGTTCTGTATACTTGTAGAGAAGTTAATTTTTCATGATCTGTTATCAGTGAAGCCTTGTTGACTGACTCTTAGTATCTCTATATTCCAGAGTTTCCCTTAAATCTAAGTAAAAGTACATTAGCCTGTATTTGACAGATTGAGCTGTATGGGAATTAATTTAAAAAAAAAAAACTAGTAATGTTTATTGTTTAAGGAAAGCTATAATTTGTTTTTGTTTCTATTTCTCTGCTAACTCTTCTTTTTTCTTATCCTCACTACTCTCTGCTAGGCAAATCCACTCCTGCTTGTGAAATAATGTAGTAATAACAAACTCTGGCAAGCAGTTCCCTCTACTTCACAGAACTACCAAGCTTCTAAGATTGACTCTTTAGGCAGGGTGGAGAAGCCTAGCCAGTTCTTCACTCAACAGGATGCTGCTTTGTCCAATCACCTCTTAGCCAATCAAGCCTCATTTTACAGTAAAACAAATAAAATGCCTATATTTCCCTCTCCTAGTACAGAACAACCAGAAATCTCCTCAAAGAGTTCTCTTCTCTCAAGCTGCAAAGGGCACAGGAGGTCAGCAACCTCAAAAAGCAATATAATTTATTTAGCTTCCAGTGAGATTTCAAGCAGGCTTCTAAGCCTTTTTCCCCCCAGCTAATTAGAAAAGCAATATTTTTTTCCCCAACAGTAGACTCTCTGCAATACAGCTGAAGCCTTCCTGTCAACTTACTCCTCTGATGGTTTGTCTCTCTTTTTTTTTAAATAACCCTCTCTTGCTATGCCTCAAAGCAGCTGGTCCTGCAGTCATCATAATCTCAGTCCTTTCTCTTCCTTCAAATAAGTTCTGTCCTTTTTGTACATTTATCTGAGGGGCTATTTTCTCTCTCTGCTCATCCTAACAGTCTATATTGTCTCTCCTTCACATTTTATCTGAGAGACTGTTTCTTCAAAAGCTAATTGCATCCCTTTTTTCTGTAAACAGAAGTTCTTTTTCTTCTTTCAACAACCAAACTGTTCACATAAGAAAAGGGACACTTTCATACACTATGAAGAAATACTGTAAAGAACCATTGCTGGATTAGAATGGATGATAAGATTTTGAGTTTGACTAATAGATAATTTTTGTCTGCCAAATCTGATGATACATTAATGAATGCTCTGTTCTTTGAATAATCATCTTCTTAAGTATTTTCCTTTAAAAGGGGAGGAAAGATACTAATAATCAGTAATAGAATAATTGTATTCTATTTGTAAGATACTCAGTCTTATAATTTGTTGAGAAAACTGGCCTAGAATTTTAGAATCATTAAACCATAGATTCAAAGCTTCAAAGAATCTCAGAAAATTTTCAGTACAATACTGTCATTTTAGATGAGAAAATCAGTATCAGTAACTATGATGATACAGTGACTTGTCCAATGTACAGGTAATGAGTAACAAAGTAACAAAGCTAGAATTAGAACCCATGTCCTTTAGCTCTGAGTCCACTATTCTTTCTGCTTCAGTGCATTGCCTCCCAGTAAAATGCAAAAACAAATAAATAAATAAATAAGCAGGATCCTTTTTATATTTTTATTTTATGGGTTACTCTGACTTAAGAATCTGTTAGCTGTTAGCCAACTTATTGATGATGAGCTTCTCTTAGACTGGTCCTTGGAAAGAAGATGGTGTTGCTGAGACTGTGATCCAAGTCCTTCTGATTTGGTAGAAATCATCTGAGTTTTCTCTCCATTGGTATAATCTTCAAAAATCCAGGAACACCTTCACATCATAATGAGGTTTATAGCAGTGGAAAATAGGGAAGAAGATGCTTTAGGATTACAGTTTTTTTGATCATCTATAAATATTAATTTAACTCTAGGATTCCAAGTGCACAGTCCTTGTTCAGTGACAAGGAAATTGCCATACCATAAGAAGAGCTGACATATTGGCATGCTTGCTATAAATAAAATCAAAAGACATAAAGGTACAACTGAATGGAAGGATGATTCATGAGTTCTAACAAAGACAAAGAAAAGTTGACAAAATCAATTTAATGAGAAGTCCAGAGACAATAAAAAACACTATTTTACAGAACACTTGGTTGTTTTTGACTCATAAGCAAAAATGTCAGTGAAAAGCTTAAGTACTAATGTGGTAAGAAACATGAAGTAAACATTTTATTAAGAAATTGATAGCATCATTTGTCTTAATATCAAATATCTTCCTAATATGGAAATATGTTGAACATGATCATACATGTGCAACCTATATCAGATTATTTGTTGTCATGGGGAGGGAGAAAAATGTGGAATTTAAAAGCTTACAAAAAAGCTGAATGTAGGGGTGGCTAGATGGATAGTAGATAGAGCACTGGCCCTGGAGACGAAGACCTGGGTTCAAACTTGGCCTCAGGCATTTAATAATTGCCTAGCTATGTGATCTTGGGCAAGTCACTTAACCCCATTGCCTTGCAAAAAAAAAAGATGAATGTTAAAAACTATCTTTGCTTGTCATGAAAAAATAAAATCACATTCAAAAACATGAATGATGAAAAAAATACCAAGTGTCATCAATGTAAAAGTAGAAAAAAGAGGAGGGCAGTGAAAAAAATGTTGGAAAATATATTTTGGATTTAAAAGGAAAAGATTTGTATATCACTCCGATCTTCATCTACTTCATAAGTGCTTTCTTTGGGAACACAGTTGGAAGGCATTTAGCTGAGTGAAGACACTTTGTTGCCAACAAAGAAATTATTTTAAAATCATATGTGAGTTATCAAACCATCAATGAGTAAAAGGCAAAGACAACATCAGATTAAGGAAGGGGAAAAAAGATAAGAAGATATTACAGTATATAGATAGAATACTCTCAACCTGACCTATTTAAACAAGTTGTTGCAAAGGCATCTAGGTGGTGAAGTGGATAGAACACTGGCCTTGGATTCAGGACACTTAACCACTTACTAGCTGTATGACCTTGGGCAAGTCACCTAACCCTGATTGCCCCATATCCAGGGTTGTCTCCAGTCATCCAGATATATGTCTGGCCAATGGACCCAGATGGCTCTGAAGGAGAAAGTGAGGCTGGTGACCTAGCACAGCACCCCCTCATGCAAATCCAACTTACCTGCTTGTCATGGCATCATCTCCCTGATGTCATGGTCTTTGAAAATGAAGGACAACTAAGTTGTTGGTACCCAAAAAATAAAAGATGGGTAAATAAAGACAGATTTCCCCCCAAATTAGAAATGGACAAAGTGAATTTCTTACACAGAAGATTAACCAATTATAAAACAGAGAAGAAATCCAAAGAGCCTAGAAACCACCTTATTCATTTTAATTCAGGAGGTACTTATTAAGGAATGAATATGCAAGGTATATTGAGAGTCACTGAGTGTATAAAAATACAACAAGTAACATTCTAATAAGGAGAGGACAATAAATAGGTATATATTTTATGGGGATAAGAGAATTAATAACACAAAAGACTTCCTATAGAAGGTACCAAGTGACCTAAGCCTTGAGGAAACTAGGGATTTCCAAAGGTGGAAGTGGGGAAAGGAGAGCATTCTAGGCATGAGGAACAGAGTAGGGAAAGTCATGGAAGCAAATGATGAAATGTCATTCAGAAGGAACAGCAAATAGATTAGTCTGTGTGGAACACAGAAGGTAGGAGGAAGATTAATATGAAAGCTGTCTAGAAAGATGTGAGAACCAAAGTAAAGAATGTTTAAATGCCAACTCAAAGCAATAGTGAGTCATTGAAGCTTCTTGAGCAGGGAAGTGATACAGTCAAGCCCTATACTTCAGGAAAACTAATTTCATAGCTATGTGAAGACATGTTGGAAACTGGAAACCAGAAGTGCAATTAGGAGGCAATTGTAGCAATACAGGTAAAAAGTGATGTGAGTCTGAATTAGAAATCTTTCTAGGGACTGTCTTCATTTGTGTCAAGAATCATAATAATCATAATATATCTAGGACCTTCAGAAATTAAGTCGGTTGGACAAAGCTCCCACATTGAGTAGTTAAAGTTAAATTAATGTTTCTAGATAGTTTAGAAACTGTGGTTGTTGACTAGATGACTTCCAAAGTGTCATTCAGTCTAGAATTGCAACAGAAATATCCGATTAGTGTAACCAGAACTACATACCCACTAACTGCAGTTATGTAGGTTCAAGTGGTAGTGGCAGTCTTTTTAAAGGTTAGGCAAAAAAAGATAATATCAAAGGTAATGGAACTGGGATCCTGAAAGAGTACACAAAACAAATGTACTTTTTTTTTCTTTTTGCTAATTTGCTATTTGATCATTCATATGGTCCTGTCTGATTAAAAATATCTAGGATTTGGGGTAAGATTTTTTTCTTGTTTTGGATGTGTATTCAGTAGTTTCTGTTTATGATTATTAAGTATGGTTTTTTTAATATATTTAATTCAGTCAGCCAAAAAGTTTTTATCAAGCCTATACTTTGTGCCAGACTCTATACTAGACAGTGGGGATTCAAAGACTAAAATGAAAGTCCCTCTTTTCAAGAACCTTACATTCTATGAAGAAAACATTTAACCTTATGAATATGTACAAAATAAATGTAAACACAAAGTAA
Source organism: Macrotis lagotis (assembly GCF_037893015.1). Taxonomy (NCBI): domain Eukaryota; kingdom Metazoa; phylum Chordata; class Mammalia; order Peramelemorphia; family Peramelidae; genus Macrotis; species Macrotis lagotis. Next base: position 127,277,079 of record NC_133666.1, on the reverse strand, counting down.
TTTGGATGAAGGGTTCTAGGTAACACAGTAGATAGAATGTCAGATCTGAAGTCAGGAAGATTCATCTTCCCAAGTTCAAATCTGACCACAGACACTTGCAGTGGGACCCTGGGCAAGTCACTTAACCCTATTTGCCTCAGTTTGTTCATTTGTAAAATGAGGTAGAAATGGAAATGGCAAACCATTCCAGGATCTTTGCCAAGGAAACTCCAATTTGAAGAATCAGTCATGACTGAAAGACAGCAAAAAATTTTGAGGAAGCCACTAGAACTTGAAGGGAGTAATAATAACATGTGGGTGTATACTTTGAAGTTTACAAAGCATTTAACAAATATCCCATTTTATCCTTTACAATAACTCCATGAGATATGTGCTGTTTATTATCATCTCCTCTTTACAGATGAGAAAACTGAGGCTAAATTGAGGCTAATTGACTTTCCCAGGGCCAGAGAAGTTGTTAATGCTTGGGGCAAGATTTGAATTCAGGTCTTTCTGACCTTCATATCCAGGGCTTTATTCATGGTAACTACTGACTTCTTGTAGGAGGCAGTTCTGGAGGAAATAAATGATTGTATGAGACAGGTGAGGTAGAAGCTTGTTTCAAATATAAGGACAGCCTATGCAAAAGTTGTTATGAAGATCATTAACAGGGCTAGTTTGTTTGGCAGTGTAAATATTAAAGCCTGACAAGATCAAAAAACTTACTTTACTTGCTCTGTTCCTAGATGTAGTACTGCCAGCTGTCAATCTGGTATTCATAGGGTGTGTTTCTATGTGTAAAAATATCTTTTTCCCTTAAATTATAAAAATATTTAATGATGTTGCTTTGCTGCATTTGATATTTTGTTTTGCTTTATTACATGTATAATATTACAACTCTAGACCTAACAAAGTTTGCCATTTTTTAAAAAACCAAATCCAGATCCATTAATGGACATTTAGAGGTGTGCTTAGATGCTGATTTGATTGAGCAACCATTTGGTAGTGTATAGTATATACTCAAAGGGGGCAGCCAGGTGGCGTAGTGGATAAAGCACCAGTCTTGGAGTCAGGAGTACCTGGGTTCAAATACGACCTCAGACACTTAATAATTACCTAGCCATGTGGCCTTGGGCAAGCCACTTAACCCCATTGCCTTGCAAAATCTAAAAAAAAGAAAAAAAAGTATATGTTCAAAGCATTATGCTTAGGAACTAGAAATAGAGAGGAAATAAATGTAGATTCTGCCCTGGCTTATATTCTAACATAGGAAGGCAGAATTGTTGTGAGAGTCAAATGAAATAATACATCCATGTAAAGCATTTTGCAAAATTTAAAGTATACTAAATTAACAATAATCACCTAACATTTGTAGTCATTTGCTTTTGGGTTTATTTCTTTTCTAAGTAGATTTAATTGAGTTTTTGTGTTTATATTTTAAAATAAATTGCCCTATGTTTTGTATATTTATAAATTCCTGTTATTAATTTTTTCATTTTATTTTCTCCATCTTATAAATGAGGAAAATTTGTCAGTGAAAGTACATTATAATCTCAATGATGGGTTTGTACTTAATAAAACTCAAGTCATAGAAGAAAAAGGATTAGATAACTATCCTTGCTACTTTTATGTCAGCTCAGGGTAGGGCTTGCCCTTGATACATTCAAGATCTCTTGCATACTCCAAGTCCAGTGTTTCTGGAAAATATGGCAGCTCACAAAGACAAGGTCAGGGAGCTCCTTAATGCCCTTGATTGATATGGGATCAGATTGCTACCTACTATTCCTTGGGCTAACCTGGATGAGTCATTTCAATTCTTGAACTTCCTTCCTTTCTTTTTTTTTTTTAGGTTTCCTTTTTTATAATAGTATTTTATTTTTTTCAATTATATATAAAGATAGTTTTCCACATTCATTTTTTATAATATTTTGAGTTCAATTTTTCTCCCTCACTCCCTTTTCCCCCTTCCCAAGACAAGTAATCTAATATAGATTTTACATGTACAATCAGATTAAACATTTCAATATTAGTCATGTTATGAAAGAAGAATCAGAACAAAAGGGAAAAAACATGAGAAAGAACAGAAATTTAAGTGAAACTAGTTTTCTTCAATCTACATTCCTACTCCATAATTCTTCCTTTGGATGTGTGTGTATGGTGCTTTCCATCACAAGTCTTTTGGAATTGTCTTGAATCACTGTATTGCTGAGATGAGCTAACTCTTTCCTAGTTGGTCATCTCACAATGTTGCTGTTACTGTTTACATGTTCTCCTGGTTCTGCTCACCTCACTCAGCATCAGTTCATGCAGGTCGGACTTACTTTCTTGATGGCTTCCCTAAATTTCTATTCCTAAGTTTTAGGGGTTTTTTTTAGGGCAGCATAACATTTGTTGCATTAGATGGTCAAGCAGAAAGTGATTTTTTTTTTACCAACAGGGCCTTTTTTCCTTACTAAATTTTCATATTTTGGTAACTTCTTTTTTTAATAAATATTTGTCTTTTGATGTTGTTTGCAAATTAACTATATACTTCCACTATTTCTTCTCCTCTTTCTTAGAGTCATTACATATTTTTTAAATTTAAGAAAAAGAAGATAAAAATAAGCAAAACCAATAAACACATAGAGAAATAATATGAAAATACATGAAATATTCCATACCTTAAGACTTCTGTTTCTATTGATTTCTTCTTTTCAACAGAAGATATTTTTCTGCTCTCTTAGTTGCTGTTGTTTTGAGGGGTTGAGGGTATAGGAGGCCTCCCTGCTCACTTTTTTTCCCTGCTCACTTTTAAATGGAAGAATATGTAGGTGGTAATTTAGTTTTAATTACAATCATCCCCTCACTCAAATGAAGTTCATGTGCTCATTATGGCATCACCTTCCCTGATGTCATGATCTTCTTCAAGAATGAAGGACAAACATCATCATTTTCTTCTGTTAATCCTTCTCTCTCTTTATCCTGTCTCTCCTCAAAAGTCTGTTTTGCTTCTGACCACTGCCTCTCTTAGTCTACCCTCTCTTTTGTCATCTCCCCTCCCATATCTCTTATCCCCTTCTCCTTCTAATTCTATATTGGTAAGATAGATTTCCATATCCAACCCAGTGTGTGTGTGTGTATGTATGTGTGTATATATATATATATACATATATATATATATATATATATATATATATATATATACATACATATATACTGTTCTTTCTTTTAATCAATTCCAATAAGAGTAAGGTCCAAGCAATGCCTACCACTCCTGTACCCATTTTTCCCCAACACTAAAAAAGGCTCTTCCCTGATCACTTCTTTTAAATGAGATAATTTCCTCTATTCTACTTCTCCCTATCACCTTCTCCTAATGCATCTCTCTTTCTCACTCTTTCAGTTTTTTTGAGATCATTCTAATATATTTGACTCAGAGGCTTACCTTCTGTCTTTATGGATTCCTCGTAATTGCCTTACTAATGATAAAGGAGTTACATGTAACATCTTTCTCATATAGGAATATAAACAGTTTAACTTTATTGAGTCCCTTATGATTTCTCTTTCATGTTCACCTTTTTATGGTTCTCTTGAGTCTTGTGTTTCAGTATCAATTTTCTATTCAATTCTGGTCTTTTCAAGAATGCTTTTCTCTATTTCATTAAATATTCATTTTCCCCCTTGAATGATTATTCTCAACTTTGCTGGATAGATTATTCTTGGTTGTAATCCTACCTTTTTTGCCTTCTAGAATATCAAATGCTAGGCTTTGTGTCCCTTTAACCTGGAAGGCATTAAATCTTGTGTGATCCTGAATTTAGCTCCATCTTATCTGAATTGTTTCTCTTTAACCTGGGAGCTCTTAAACTTGGCTATAATATTCCTGGAAATTTTCCTTTTGGGATCACTTTTAGGAGATGACCAGTGAATTCTTTTCATTTCTATTTTACCCTCTGAATCTAAAATATTGGGACAGTTTTCCTTTATGATTTCTTGAAATTATCATGCCAGACATCTTTTTGTCATGGCTTTAGGTGGTTCAATAATTCTTATATTTTCTCTTTTCCGATCTATTTTCTAGGTCAGTTGTTTTTTCCAGTGGGATAGTTCTCATTTTCTTCCATTTTTTTTTCATTCTTTTGACTTTGTTTTATAGTTTCTTGATGTCTCCTGGACTCATTTAGCTTCCACATGACCAATTCTAATTGTTAAGGAATTATTTTCAGTGCGCTTTTGAACCTCTTTCTCTATTTAGCTAATTCTGGGGGCGGGGTTAAGTTCTTTTCTTCAATGAAGTTCCTTTCTTCAATTTGTGCTTCCTTTTCCATTTGACCTATTCTACTTTTTAAGGAGTTCCTTTTTTTTTTTTGGTGAATTTTTTTTGCCTATTTTACCATTGGGCCAGGTCTGTTTTTTAATGCTATTATTTTCTTCAGTATTTTGTGTGTGTGTGCCTCTTGTACCCCACTGTTAATCCTCTCTTTATAATTTTCTTGTATCACTCTAATTTCTTTTCCCAATTTTTCTCTATTATTCATCTCTCTTTTTTTTAAAACTTCCTCTTCCAGGAATTCTTGTTGGACTTGGATCCAATTAGCATTTTTTTCTTGGAGGGCTTGGGTGTAGCTATTTTCACATTGTTGTCTTCCTCTGAGTTTAAGTCTTGTTCTTCCCCCAGTTTTTTTCCTTGTCTGCTCATTTTTCCAATATATTTCTTGACTTTGAACTTTATGTCAAAATTGGATTCTGCTCACCTTGAGATGGGGAACCACTATCCCAGTCTTCAGGCTTTTTTTTTGTGCTGCTGTTTTTCAGAGCTAATTCTGGGGTTTGGGGTGTTTTTTATAAATGTGATCCAGGAAGAGGTGTGCTCACTTCTTTCCTGTTCTACATCTGTTCTTTACCAAGGAAGGGTCCCTGATCTCTGATGTTCAAAGTGCATTTACTTCTAGAACTGTGACCAGACTCCCCCTGCTCCTTTATGCCAAACCACTAGCACTCCTCTCCACCCTGAAATTGCAATTTAGAAGTACGTATAAGCAATATATTTACCAACCACCACTACCTACACCCAGAGCCAGCAAAGGGCTCCTTGGAATCTCTTTCTGACCAGTTGTCTGATCCCCTTAATATCTCTGAGTTGCTTCTGCCATTGTCTTGGTCATCTCCAAAGTCCACCACTTGGCACTGCTGCTCCACAGATCTTTCCTACCAGCCAGCTACATTGTTATTAGGCTGGGAGAAAAATATCTCATTTTGATCTCTTGTTTTGCCTCTCCAAAATTTAATTTGAGGAGTTATTTTAAAGTTCTTTGAAGGAGAATGCTGGGAGAGTTTACCTGGGTTGCTGCCTATACTCTGCCATTTTGACTCCAGGTATTTCCCTTTTGAGGTGATAGTTACAAAATTGCTGCTCTATTTAAAAGAGCTAAAAGTCCATCTAAATTATAATATCAAACCTTTTTTACATGTTAGGAGAGATTATATTAGACTAGATTCTTAGGTATTTCCTTAACTATTATTTTAAGCTGTGAGAAGCCAAATTTGTTAGGACATTTAGTAAAAAATTTTCTTACACAGATTATCCCAAAAGCTAACTGTTAAAATTATTAAGCTTGATTATTTTATCCCTACACTAAGACTTTTTAAGACAGACTACTATATAATTTATCTGAGATAATCTGTACAAGATCTCCCAAAAGTCTTTGTACTCTTTAAAACTTAACCTTTAAATCAGATCAGGGTTTTGTATTAAGTTCTATGGAAGTCCTAAAACACTATATAAATGAGAGCTGTAGTAATTATTCTCTTTGCCTCACAACTTACATGTAATCATTCCCCAATGAAGCCCCCAAGTGATGAAGAATTTGTGGAATCCTAGAGCTTCCCAGGGTACATAGTAAGACTCTTTTAGTCAAAGAATATGGAAGCTCTTTGGCAAATTGTAACTTGAAATTTAAAGTTATACCAATGTCTGAACTTCGTTTTTATGAATTTAACTGGGAAACTGGAGGGAAAGAATACTTTTAACTTATATTTAATTTTTAAAATGTATGCAATCCCATTTCCTTAGATTCATTACAGCACTCTTACCAAATCACAGTAGGTTTATTCTTCAAATATTGATTCAAAAATCTAAAAGAGGAGACATGCTTAAGTCTTCACATATGATGCCTCCGAGGTTCTGATAACATCAGGTTAATTCAAGCTTGGACATACCTTTAGATCTACTCTTAGATCTGGGGCTAGTCTTTTTCCAAGTTTTTTTCTTTTCCTTTTTCAAAACAATTTATATAAGAGGAGGTCAGAGCAACAAAAATAAACAGTGGCATGTGGTGTGAACATTTCAAACATAAAGTAACATTTGATATTAACATTAAACCACTCAAAAGGCTTAAAATAACATATGAGATATTTTGATTTTCTATTTCAGGATGAACCTGTGGCACCTTCATAGTAAGATGAGGGGTTTTTTGTTGTTGGCTTACTAAATCCTTCTGACCAAGGATTTAGTGTCTGATGTTTTGAGGTCTACTTTTAAATTCCATGCACTGTGAGGGACAAGAATAACAAGCTGTGTGTAAGGTTAAGTTTTCCATTCCTGGTCCACAGAGTGAATGGCTTATTTTATTAAGCTTTTGCACCAGGGTGTGAACAAGAAACCATAGGAAGGGTGTGTTAGTGATGAAAGAGTTCAAAGATACTCTCTTCTGTCTTGTGCTTCACTGCTTTCCAGCATTAGCAGATAATTTTCTTGGCATATTTTTGAATGACGTTTATATAAAGTTAGATAAATATGTTTAAAGAAAAAAAATTGTGGATGGTATGTCGTTTGTGTGTGTGTGTGTGTGTGTGTGTGTGTGTGTATGTATTACTATTAATTTAAGCATTTGCTTTACCAAGATCAAGATGCTTAATTTTTAGGTATTTGAAAAGTCCTTCTTTGCAATCTCTGCCAAGGTGTTGCCCATGGATTCATAATATATATTTAATTTACTCACAGAAGAGACATTTTTACCACCTTTATATGAAATCTTTGAAAATGACTTTCATTGAAGGTATCCTTGATGCAAATATGACAAACAAACAGAGAGGCTTCTGAGGATGGCTCTCTATAGCAGACCATATCTTTGCAATAATGCAATAGACTAAAAGATACTGAAGATACAAAGTTCCACTATTTGTTAATTATCTGTTGATCATTTTAAAATGTATCTTTGAAGGCTATTCTCTACCATAGAGTTCTCATATTGTAGGCCAGGCATAAGGTAGACCAGTAAATTCAAGCTTGAAGGTAAAGATGCATGTGTCATAAAATGCAATTAAGATCATCTTGGCTAAGAATATATTAAATGAGTCAAGTTGAAAGAATCCTGAATCAAAATAAAATATTATCCTCTTTAGATACAAATTTTCACTTAGCTCAGTCTTTTTTATATTACTGTAAATAATCAAGGTTATCAAATGGTCTCTCCTTCCTAACATTGAAGAATCATCCCAATATGTGTATATTCTCTTGGTATGTAAAGTGCTGGGCAGAAATAAGATTCCCTAGTGAGGATCCTAATGCTCCTTGTGCCACATGCAAATCCCCAGCATAGCCACCAAAAGCAGTAGCACAATGAGCAATGAATATAGCAGCCTAGAACAAGTTCAAACCACACATGCATATTTTTCCAATCCTACACAATTCCTTGATAAAGTAACTACAAATATAAATCTTCACTAGCTTATTAACATTCAGCAAGGTAAAAAATCAAATTGTGTTGTTGTTCAGTCATTTTAGTTATGTCCCCATTTTGAGGTTTCTTTGACAGATACTGGAGTCGTTTCTCCTGTTCTTTTTATAGATGAAGAAACTGAAGCAAGCAGGTTGAAGTGACTTGCCCTGAGTCACATAGTTAGTGTTTGAAACTGAATTTGAACTCCAGACCTGACACTTTATCCTCTGTGCCTCTTACCTGTCCATAAATCAAATGGCAAATAATTGCTGTGTACTTTTAGGTAAAGGTAAACTCAACGAGTTTACATTGATTCAGGAGATAAAGTATGTGTTTAGTAATAAAAGAATATATTATTTCAATCATAAATGATATATATATATTTACTAGGGTAAAATAGGGAAGAAAATATACTTGGGAAAATTTTGGCCTATTACCTTTAAATGGATCTGTGAGGGGGGTATTATTTTCAGTGATGTAGAATCAGGTGAAATAAGATATGAAAAATGCTTTGCAAATCTTAAAGAATTTTATATATATATATATATATACACATACACACACACACACACACACACACACATATATATATATATATATATATATATATATATATATTCTAGATGTTATTATCATTACAACCTATTCAAACCTGCCTATACTATAAACTCTTGTCTATGTATTCCCACAAATTAAGTACAGGATTTCCACCCTAATTTGTATAGTGCATAACAAAAATTACTTTACTTCACCATTTTGACCATTATCCATCCAATACCATTAGAAATGAAGGAAGGAATGTAGACATGCATGTATACATGTATATATTGATAAGTGAATGAAAAAGTACTTTCTAAGTTTTTATTATGTACCAAAATGTACAAAAATGAAAAGCTAGACAGTTATACTTGCAAGGAGATTACCCTTTAATTGAGGAGTGAACAAATAAAAAAGTTGAACTGCTAGACAGATTGAATGGCCTGGAAAACTTCTAAGATTGATTGTGTTTTTTAATTTTGAGCACAATGTTTAGGACCTACCACAGAGTACTCAAAAGAATACAACTGCTGTGAGGGTTTCTTGTCATGTGAGGATCATTTGATGGAATTAGAGGTATTTATCCTGGAGAAGTAAGGGAAAACTTATGGGAAAGAGTTAAAGAAGGTTGACATTTAGAAGGATTACATTTGTTCTGCTTGGCCTCATAGGAACAAACTCTTGGAGAAGTGGATGGAAGCTTCAGGGAGAGAGACATCAGCTTGCTGGAGAGAGAAACTTCCTAATCATTAAAATTGTTTATTCAGAAATAAAATGGGCTAGCTTCCACAAGAGGAGGTAGTGGAGGCTCCACAGGCAATCAACAAGTATTTATTAGGCATCAACAAGGTGCCAAGTATTATTCTAAGTATGAGAGATACAAAGAAAAGTCAAAAAACAAGTCTCTGCTCTTAAGAAAATCAGTTTAGGGGCGGCTAGGTGGCACAGTGGATAGAGCACCGGCCCTGGAGTCAGGAGATACCTGAGTTCAAATCCGGCCTCAGACACATAATAATTACCTAGCTGTGTGGCCTTGGGCAAACCACTTAACCCCATTGCCTTGCAAAAACTAAAAAAAAAAAAAAAAAAGTCTAGTAGAAGAGAGACAGCATGCAAAAAAGCCATGTACAAAAGAAGACAAACAATTGAAGGTAATAAACAGAGGAAAAACACTATTGTTTAGGCAGTCAAGAATGGTTTCTTATAGAAAATAGAATTTGACTGGGACTTGAAGGAAATCAGGGAGGATAGAGAGAACTCCAGGTATGAGGGATAGCCATTGAAAATTCCCAGAGCCTGGAATGGTGTGTCACTATAGGAGGAACAGCAAGGATCACTGAATCATAGAGTCTATGAAGATGAGTAAAGTATAAAAAGTCAGGACAGGACAGGGACAGATTATGAAGGGTTTTGAACACCAGGGTACTTTATAATTCATCCTAGAGGTGATAGGGAGCCATAGGAATAGCTCCTCAAATGGAGACTAAGCTTTTGTAGAGGATCACAGATTGAGAAGTAGAAGGAATCTCAGAAACCTTCTAGACAAAACCTGATTTTTTTTATACATGAAAGAAACTGAGTCCCAGAAGGATTTGCCAGAGTCATACAAAGTAGGAAGTGAAGAGTTAGTGTTTAAACCTTCATCCTCTGAGACACCCTAGCCAATTCTGTTTCCGTTGTACCAGGTGGAATGTTATGAAGGAGCTCCTGAAAAAAATTAGGGTGTATAAGATGCCTTCTTAGTTCCCCTCTGATTCTAAATTCTGTGAAAATTGGATAAGAGGGGTGAAACAAGGATGCCCATTATCACCACTGTCATTCAGTATTATATTGGAAATGTTAGCTTCAGCATTCACCAATAAGAGAAAGAAATTTAAGGAATTAGAATTGGGAAGGAAAAGACAAAACTCTAAATCTTTGCAGATTACATGAAAGGTATACCTGAAGAATCCCCCCCCAAAAAAAAAATCATCTAAAAAACTACTAGAAACAATTAGGAACTTTAGCAAAGTCACAAGATATAAAATAAACCCTCATAAATCCTCAACATGTGTGTGTGTGTGTGACTAGCAAGAAACAGCAGCAAGAGCTAGAAAGAAAAATCCCATTTAAAGTAACTTTAGACAATATAAAATCCTTGGGAGTCTACCTGCCAAAGCAGACTCAGAAACTCCATGAAAACAACTATAAAACACTTTTCACATAAATAAAATCAGACTTAACTAACTGGGCAAATATCAATTTCTCATGGATAGGCCAGGCTAATATAATAAAAATGACAATTCTACCTAAATTAAACTATTTAGTGACTTACCAATCAAACTTCAAAAAATTACTTTAATGAACTAGAAAAAATTGTAACTAAATTCATATGAAAAACAAAAAGTCAAGAAAATCAAGGAATTTAATGGGGGAAAAAAGTGCAAAAGAAGGTGACAGCCTTACCAGATCTAAAATTATATTATAAAATATCAGTCATCATAACTGTCTGGTATTGACTAAGAAATAATGGTGGATCAATGGAATAGGCTAGCTGCAAAGGAGACAGCAGGCCTTGATTATAGTAATTTGCTATTTGATAAACCCAAAGAGCCCAGCTTCTGGAATAAGAACTCTCTCTCTCTCTTCAATAAAATCTATTGGGAAAATTAGAAGTTAGTATGGCAGAAACTTGAATTAAACCAACATCTCACATCCTAGGTCAAGATAAGATCAAAATGGGTGCAGGATTTAGACATAAAAGACAATATTATAAGCAAACTAGAAGATCAAATAATTTACTTGTCAGATCTATGGAAAGGGAAGCAGTTGATGACCAAGGAAGAGATAGAGAACATCATTAAAAACAAACTAGATAATTTTGATTACATTAAATTAAAAAAATTTTGCACAACAAAACCACAGTAACCAAGATCAAAAGAAATGTAGTAAATTGGGAAACAATTTTTACAATTAGTATTTCTGACACAGGACTCATTTCTAAAATAGTATTAAGAACTGAGTCAAATTAAAAAAAAAAAGCCATTCCCCAATTGATGAATGGTCAAAGGCTATGCAAAGGCAATTTACAGATGAGGAAGTCAAAGCTATCCATAGTCATATGAAAAATTGCTCCAAATCATTACTGTTTAGAGAAAGGACCAATGATCAATGTTGGAAGGATGTGGAAAATCTGGGACACTAATACATTGTTGGTGGAGCTGTGAAGTGATCTAACCCTTCTGGAGAGCAATTTGGAATTATGCCTAAAGGGCAATAAAAATGAGCATACCCTTTGATCCAGCAATACCACTACTGGGTCTGTACCCTGAAGAGATGATGAAAAAGGGTAAAAATAACACTTGTACAAAAATTATTCATAGCAGTTCTGTTTGTGGTAGCAAAGAATTGGAAATTGAATGTCCATCAATTGGAGAATGACTGAACAAAATGTGGTATGTGTATGTTATAGAATACTATTGTTCTATTAGAAACCAGGAAGGAGTGGCACGGTGGATAGAGCACCAGCCCTGGAGTCAGGAGTACCTGAGTTCAAATCTGACCACAGACACTTAATAATTACCTAGCTGTGTGACCTTGGGCAAGTCACTTAACCCTATTGCCTTGCAGAAACCAAAAAAAAAAAAAGAAGAGAGAGAGAGAAAGAAACAAACAAACAAACAAACCAGGAGGGATGGAAATTCATGGAAGTCTGGGAAAGACTTGCTGGTGCTGAGCAAGATGAGCAAAAACAGAAGAACATTGTACACCCTAACAGCAGTATGGGGGTGATGAACGTCCTTAATGGACTTGCTCACTCCAGCAGTATGATAATCAGGGACAATTTTAGGTATCTGCAATGGAGAACACCATCTGTATCCAGAGAAAGAACTATGGAGTTTAAACAGAGACCAAAGACCTTCAATTTAAAAAAAAAAAAGTTGTCATATGTACACATAATTTTGCTATCTCTAACATTTTACTTTTTCCTCAAGGATGTGATTTTTCTCTCAACACATTCGGTTTTGATCAATGTATAGCACGGAAGCAATGTAAAGATTATCAGATTGCTTTCTGTGGGAGAAAAATTATAAAATTCAAAACATTATAAAAATGATAGGTAGAAACTACTATTGTATATGATTGGAAAACAAATAAAATATTTATTAAAAGAATTGGTTAAGAAACAAACTTGTTAACTTATTAGATTGTGGGGGAAAGGAGCTGAGGTAGGGAGAAAAATGTAAAACTCAAACCTTGCAAAAAATGATTGCATAAGGGGAGGCTAGGTGGCACACTGGCCCTGGAGTCAGGAGTACCTGGGTTCAAATCCGGTCTCAGACACTTAATAATGACCTAGCTGTGTGGCCTTGGGCAAGCCACTTAACCCCATTTGCCTTACAAAAACCTAAAAAAAAAAAATGATTGCATGTAGTTGGAAAGATAAATATAATAAAGTGTTGCAACAAACCTGTTTATGTAGAAGGCCATCTATATTGAAGAAAATTTTATCAAAGGTTTTGATCTTTCTATTTCTGCCCAAAACTGTAGTGCACAATATGAAAGGAATGAATAGACATTTGTAGAAGATAAATGGGTAGCTTACTGGTGCAGTGGATAGAGGGTTGGGCCTGGAATCAGAAAGACTCATCTTCCTGAGTTCAAATCCAGCCTCCCAAACTGACTAGTTGTGTGACTTAGCTCTTGTTGCCTCAGTTTCCTCATTTGTCAAATGAGCTGGAGAAGGGAATGGCTCCCCACTCTAGTATCTTTAACCAGAAAACTCAAAATGAGGTGTAAGTCGAGCACAACTAAAACGACTGAACAACAAGATGATAAATCTGGGGGGTGGGGAGGAATAAGCATTTGTTGAATAGTTACTCTCTGCAAAGTACTTTACAAATATCTCATTTGATCTTCACAACTCTGAAAGACAGGCACTATCATTATCCCCATTTTACAGTTGAGGGAAACTAAAACAAATAGAGATTAGAGATGATTTGCACAGCGTCACACAGCAAGTAAATGTCCGAGGCCAGGTATGTCAGAGGGTAAAAGACCAGCTAACCATCCCCAGCAGATTCACTAAGAAGATTTTATGCTTCTGTTTACATATCTAATAGTTTAATGCCTTTTACCTTGATCATGGATAGTAATTCTAGGTTGTAATCTTTTATTGTGGCATCTACAGTTGATATGTTTTGTTAGTTTTGCTGAATTGCTGTTTTCTTTTTAATTTCTTTTTCTCTCTCCATTCATTATTACTGGGGGCCTGGCTCTGGATAGGAAGGGAAAAGAAATATATTCAAAAATAGATGTGATGACTAAAATGAAGAGATAGAAGAAAACTCCAACCTACACCTTCATGAAGGTAGAGGTACACAGGTTACACATTGAACCTGTTTTGGGATTTTTTTTCAATGTATCATTAAACTGTGCTGGTTTTTCTTCTTTTTCTTTTGTTTTTGTCTTTAAAAACTTCAATTTGTTTTAGTTCTCTGGGAAGAGAAGGGGAGGGAAGGATACAAGGGTAACTGAGAAGTAAAACTGAAACATGTATCTGCTAGATTTAGCATATTTCAAGGATCGCACACATCAAATGGTCCCAGAACTATGTATAACATTCATTCTGCACCGTATGTACATAAATACGCTATATCTAGAATGCAACGAGGATCTGTGATTTTGGCATCAATGCATATAGCATCTCTTCTGTAAATTAGAAGATACATTTTTGATACATCTTGGGAAGTTGCCCAAGTTTCAGAGACGTTTCATGACCTGCTCTTTGTCACACAAAGTATTAGAAGCAAGATTTGAACCCATCTCTCTCTGTCTAGCTCTTTTTCCACTATGCTGTGTCCTCTTTAAGAGCTGACATAGCTCTTTTCATAGGTAATAGATATAGATCTAGAAGGGACCTTAGAAAACATGGAATCCCACCCACTCATTTTCCAGATGAGGGAACCTGAAACAAGCACAGACATCTTAAGAACCTGCCTAAGGTCATACTGTTAATAAGTGTCTAAGACAGATTTTGAACTCCAAGTCCAGGGTCCTATCTTCTATGCCATTCTTAAAAATTAAATTACTAAGGACAGCTAGGTGGCGTAGTGGATAAAGCACCGGCCTTGGAGTCAGGAGTACCTGAGTTCAAATCCGGTCTCAGACACTTAATAATTACCTAGCTATGTGGCCTTGGGCAAGCCACTTTACCCCATTTGCCTTGCAAAAAAAAAAAAAAAAAAACCCTAAAAAAAATTAAATTACTACTTCACCAAAAATTCACTGAAATTTTAAAAGCTCTGATTTTTCCTTTGTATGTGATATGACTTCAAACATATTTTTAAACTTTAAATTTTTTCTCAATATTGGGATAATCAGTATCATAAAGAGCTTTGAGTCTTTGTTATGTGGCTCATTTGAAAAACTGGGCATTTTAGCTTGGAAATGAGAAGACCCAAAAATACTGAAGATTTCTTATGTGTAGGAGCTATTAGACTTTTCTGTGGGACCCCACAAGTGCCAGGAAAAATGAGTAGAAATTTCAGTGGTGATAAATTTGGGCTTAATGTCAGGGAGAAAAAACTTCCTAGCAATTAGAATTGATTATCTGAAAGTAGAATGGGGCACCTCAATATCTGGGCTCCTCATCCTTGACCATTTCAAGAAGAACAGTAGAAACTATGAGCACTTTGGAATAGAAAGAGTTCCTTTGATGTATAAATTGTACTAGATGGCCTCTGAGGTCACTTCTGGTTCTCAGATTCTGGAATCAGATCATAAACATTGATCTAGACGATTTTGAAAAAGAAACTTAAGAATATCTAATAATTGGGGCAGCTAGGCAGCACAGTGGATAGAGCACCAGCCCTGGAGTCAGGAGTACCTGAGTTCAAATCTAGCCTCAGAAACTTAATAATTACCTAGCTGTGTAGCCTTGGGCAAGCCACTTAACCCCATTTGCCTTGCAAAAACTAAAAAAAAAAAGAATACCTAATAATCATCTAGGCTGCATACTCTCTAAAGTGCTGACCCTAAAGCCAAAGGTTATAGATCTATATCAAGACTCTGCTGCTTGCTACCTTTTAACACTCCTTTATTGCTATCTTTTTGAAAATTTATTTTGTTATTAATTTATGGAAAATAATAGATATTTCCATCATACTATAATTTTAAAAAGATGATTGTCTATAAAACTGCAAAAATATTTTGTAGAATTTGCTATTCCTTTTAAGTATATAATAAAATTATCATATAAATTTCTTTTTTTTTCTTTTTTCTTCCCTACCACCTCCTACTCTAGAAAGGGCTATCATTAGATACAATACATACATACATACACATATACATACATACATATATATGTATACTTATTCTATACATACTTATATCAGGATGCATATCTCTGGATGGAAGTAACTTTTTTCTTCATAGGTTCTTTTTTATTTATGTATGGTAGTTAAAAATGGCTTATTCACTCAAAGTGATTCTGAAAACAGTATTGTTGTTGATGTATACAGTATTCTTTTGTTTCTAATCATTTGTTAAATGAATCAGGTCAACATTCTGTTGAAGGTAGTTGGAAATCAAAGATAGCCTGCTCTTTTGTCTCCCTTTATTTGTTATTATGCATATATGCTTGCTTCTCTACTCTGTAAGTTCAATTAGTTTTAACTTTTTTAGCTTCTATCATATTTTTCTAGCATCGCGCCACTATTTTCTGCTGAATATATTTGATGGAAAGTTGGCCACCCTTAACCATCCTAAGATAGCATAAAAAATGACAGCATATCTCAATGACAGAATAAGATATATGAGCTAAGCACATTTTGACAACTTTAATATAATGTCAGAACTTATAGCCAGGTCATTGGAGAAAGGATGTTACCAAATTATTCACTGCAGCTTCAATATTCAATGAGCTATCATTAGTCTCCAATTAGTGAAAACAATGAATCCCATGAAATGGTCTCATTATTCAAATTTACACAGCATATTTCTTTTGGACTGGAACCAGCTACCAAATTTTGTGTAATCATACCTTCAGATAGTTCTAATTCAGATACATTTTGCTAGATTTGTTAATCATGTTAATCTGGACCTCCTTGTACTTTGTTTCTAAAGGTTCTTTTTCTTTGTGAATATCTCCTGACCAAATCTTTCCAGTTGTTTCAGTAAATCGGCTTTGCCCTATGAGTTGTACCTTCTAATAGTGCTACTTTACCAGAATTCTTTGTTCTGGGACCAGGGAATTGCAAATGTTAGGAAAAGGAAGTTATCTCTTCCTTTAACCCTGACAAATAATCAGATTATCTTTGAGGATTATACTAAAAAAAAAAAAATCAAACTATAATCTGCTTCTATAATTAGTTACTATAATCATCCATCATCCAGGTAATTGCCAGACTCAATATCTAAAGCAAAAGTATAGTGAACTTCTGCTAAACGATAAAGGACAATGTACATTTTAAGAAATTACTTTATATTACATAACCATGTAATGTCTCTATATTACTGTAAGTATTTCTGCCACTACTATCATCCCAGGGAGATCTTAGAAGATAGTTTCACAATGAGAGTAAAATTTTGATACACAATTATGACAGTTTTATATCAAATTCTCAAACAGAGATGTTGTTTTTCAAAATATTTGGTTTTACAGCAACATAGGAGTGATGATCAATCTTGATGGACTTGCTCATTCCATCAGTGCAACAATCAGGGACAATTTTGGGCTATCTGTGATGGAGAATACCATCTGTATCCAGAGAAAGAATTGTGGAGTTTGAACAAAGACCAAAGACTATTTATACCTTCAATTTAGTGGGAAAAAAACCGTTATCTTATTATGTAATTTTGCTGTTGCTTATACTTTATTATTCTTTCTTAAGGATATGATTTCTCTTTTATCACATTCAACTTAGATCATGTATACCATGGAAACAATGTAAAGACTAACAGACTGCCTTTGGGGGGGGGGAGAAGAGGAAGAATAGGGGGGGAAATTGTAAAACTCAAAATAAATAAAATCTTTCTTTAAAAAAAATTTGGTTTTATTTGCAGGACACGTCCTTATAGAGATTTCAAATACACACAAGAAACTTAATGACAGCCTTGATGAAAATGTAGGTGAACTTTTTTCATATTTACCTTTCTGAAATTCATTCAACTTTGTTTTTAAATTTTCTGCAACTTTTTAAATATGCTGTATGCTATTTTTCTTCCCCCCATAGTTCAAAAAATTCCATAAAGAAATTATACATGAATTGGAGAAGAAAACAGAACTTGATGTCAAATACATGAATGTGAGTACACTGGTTTATTTCAGGCACATGAAGCCCCATATTTCTACTGGTAAATATTACCAAGAAAGACAGTCCTGACTGACTGCTTTCAATCCTTGGTCAGTTTTTCAATTTTGCTTGAAATCAGAGTCCTGTTATTAGTTCTGCAGGGATCTTCCCAACCAGTTTCCCAATTTCCCCCAGACCTTAAAACCTAGATGGAGTTCCTTCCTGTCTAATATTCTTCTTTTCTTTTTTTTCTTATATTCTTAATTTCTTCCTCTCATTTTTCTTCTTGTCTACCTCCCTCATTTTCTTCTTTTCTTCTGAGCTTGTTTTTAAGGGTTATTCAGTTCCCTACTTAAAATAGAAGAAATATTTTAAGAAATCATTAAAGCTTGCAGATTTAATAAGCTACTATTTGCATAGAGCCTACTAAACACTATGCTGAATACCTTTTATAAATATTATCTCATTTAATCAATTAATTTAATAAATAAATTACTTTGATTTATTTAAATATCTAATTTAGGCAGCTAAGTAGTACCATGGATTGAGTGCTGGAGTCAAGTTGACTTGTGTTCAACACTCACCAGTCATGTGATCCTCTGTAAGTCATTTAATCTATTTGCCTCAATTTCCTCATTTAAAAAATGAGAATAACAGATCCATCTCACCAAAAGATAATTGAATTGTATTAACAAGCTTTAGGGTAGTAAATTAGGTGGGAGTTGGGAAAGAGAATGTAAAGGGGCAATTCTGGGAAGGGCTCTGATAAGGTAATTTGGGAGCCCAAAGGCCACATCAAAAGTAAAAGAAAATGGTAGTAGCTTTTTGTATTAACAGTAAAAGGGAAAGACTAAATATGGAGAGCTTTGCTTGCCTGTAATAATATAATTATAAGAGCTTAAAGGACAGAGGTTTGGGATGGAAATGGAAGTTCTAGGAATGATGAAGAAAATTTTTATTGAAATGATGAATATGTGACCAAAGATAAAAGGCTAAAAATGTTTATCGTAAAATGGAAAGGGGCAAGGGGAAGGTAATAAGTATTTCTAAAATATCCAAGAGATCAGTCCTGTGTTAAACACTTTTTAAAAATCTCAAATATTTCATTTGATCTTAACAATAATATTAATCTCTATTTATATAGTTGAGGAAAGTGATGCAAACAGAAGCCAAGTGATTTCCCCTGGCCATGAAGCCAGATAATGAAATTAAATCTTGATTTCAAGTCTATGCTATATTTAAACGTAGTCTTTTTGTTTCCTAAATTTATTTCTTTGAGTCTCTTGTGTATCTTACTTTGTTCTTCCATTTTCTGACCTTTACTGAAATCTTACTCCCTCTGAATGACCTTCCTTTCTCTACCTTGTCCAATTTTGGCCACTCTTTCTCTCAGTCTCCATCCTCATTGATCCCAATAGGAGAGCCAAAATGTTTTTATTAATCTCTTCCCTTCCAGATTTTCCTTATAGATTATCCCCCACCTTTCTCTGTGTGTGTGTGTGTATGTGTGTGTGTCTCTGTCTGTCTGTCTGTCTGTCTCTCCCCATTCCTTCCTCAATGACCCCTGTGCTAGGCTCATAATCCTTTTCTCCTCAGTCACCTGTACCCATTCTAGAGACTTCAACGTTTGATGTTGTTACCTCATTCTCAACTACACACAGATGTCCACACCCTTGGTCTTACCATCATCCCAAGTATTCCTCTTCCATATTTACAGATTCTGAAATTCCTTTATCTGCTCACATCTTTTGTCATTCAATCTTTCTCAGTGCCTTATGACTTTGATATCTGTGCATTGTGACCCTGTTCCCGCCATTCTTCAATTCTAATTGGTGTCCCTGCCTCATTCTCTCATGACTAATCCATCTTCAATTAAGATGATTTTTCTAAAATGTAAATCTGAACATTGTCACTCTGTTCAATGGGCTCTAGTGGTTTCACCTTAACTTGAGGAGCAAATATAAATGCCTTTGACACTTATAACTTCTTAAATTCATTCATTTCCAGACTTTTTAATGCCATCACATACTCTCAGTAACATGGTTTCTCAAACACAACAAAATGTTCTCATTCCTCAATTCAGGCTCTTTATTTCCCTCTCTCTTCAAGAATCAGCTCAAATCTCTCTTGCTTCAGACCATTCTGATTTTCCATACCTACTAATGCCCTCCCCTCAGATTGCTTCCCATCTCCTCTCTATATATCTTTTTGATTTGGAGCTTGTTGGTTTCTTTGACGTCTTTGCTTCATTTCTTTCTTAACTACCCTTAATCACTGAATTGGCAGCGTTTCAATCAAACTTAGGCCTATTAAAAGCCTTAGCTTAAAAAGACCAAGGTTTCCCACTACATTCATCTCAAACTGTGTCCTGATCCATATCTGGCCACTGGACACAAATGGCTCCAGAGGAAAGAGTGTGATTGATGACTTTGCACAGTCCTGCCTCACTTAAATCCAATTCATTTGCATGTTATGGCATCACCTCTCTGGTGTCATGGTCATCTTTGAGAACAAAGGACAAACAACAATATGTTATCTATCTGGATTGCTTATGGAATGTCTCATTATATTTTCTTAAATTAAAATGTAAGTGGGGCAGCTAGGTGGTTCAGTGCATAGAGCACCGGCCCTAGAGTCAAGAGTACCTGAGTTCAATCCAGCCTCAGATACTTAATATTTGCCTAGCTGTGTGACCTTGGGCAAGTCACTTAACCCCATTGCCTTAAATAATTTTTTTTTAATTTAAAAAAATAATTAGAATATAGGTAAGCTCTTTGACGGTAAGGATTATCTTTTTGCTAGCTTTCTTTTTGCTTTCCTTTTTTTCCTTTTTATTTATCCCAACACTTAGCCCAGGGCCACAAATGTATGGGTTTCAATGAATGCTTGTTTAATTTGTCTTTACTTGAATCATCCTCCTTCTTTTTGTGTTAAAATTATGCTTTTGTGTCTGTGTTAAGGGTATGTTAAAAATGGGGGGGAAAGATATTCTTTCAAAGAGTTTCTTATTTAGCTAGAGTTTTAAAACAAAAGTATATAAATCTTTAGATATAGAACAACTTACATTATAACTTTTTTTTTTAGATTTTTCAAGGCAATGGAGTTAAGTGGCTTGCCCAAGGCCACAGCTAGGTAATTATTAAATGTCTGAGGCTGGATTTGAACTCAGGTACTCCTGACTATAAGGCCAGTGCTCTATCCACTGCGCCACCTATCCATCCCACATTATAACATTTTTATAGCACTTTAAACTATACAAAATGCTTTCCACACAGGGTATGCAGATCTGTATGTTTTATAGGTGAGAAAGTTGAGATTTACAAAGTTAATTGGCTTACTTAGGGCCATCTAACAAGTGGTGGAGTCAGAGCCCAAGTCTCCTCAAAGCAAAGTTTTTCCATTCCAACAGGCAACTGTTCACCTCCCCACTATAATTATAAGGTGCTTCAGAGATGTTAAGTAGAGGACCTGGCCCTTCATTAAATGTTCATTGGCAGTGATAATTGGATAACCATTTATATGGCATTTTGGCATAATGTTTTAATTACAGGCAACACTAAAGAGATACCAAACAGAACACAGAAGTAAATTAGATTCTTTGGAGAAATCTCAGGCCGAGTTGAAAAAGATTAGAAGGAAAAGTCAAGGTGGAAGAAATGCCATGAAGTATGAACACAAAGAAATTGAGGTAAATAGAAGTTTCTTCTCTGGTTTTTCCAATTGGGCTTTTGGGGGTTGATTTTATTTTTTGCTTGTACATGATTCTTAATAAGGGGTAGACTTGCCAATATCAGTTTTTATCTTATTCTGCCTGATAGAATGAATTATACACTAATTTGAAATTATTTAGAGCAATTAATAACCAAAAGCCTAGAGGCTGTTAAGTTTTCTATAGTTAAGGACAGTTCCTAAATAAACCCTAAAACATTAGTATTTTTCTCCTGAATCAACCTAAATATATGTGGCATCCAATTGTCCAATTTGACAATAGATTATTTGATATCATTTGAAATCTGATCCAGTAAGGGTATCTACATTTAACATTCACTATTTTCAAACTTTAATTTAAGTTTAATTTTAAAAATATATTACCAAATGTCAAACTGTAAATGTGGAGATTATACTGTGAATTTGGATTCTATGATCTGGATAGCTTGATTATTATCACTGATATACTTGTTTAATTGTCGTTTTTTCCTTAGTATGTGGAAACTGTCACATCCCGCCAGAGCGATATCCAAAAATTTATTGCAGATGGTTGCAAAGAAGCTCTCCTTGAAGAGAAAAGGCGATTCTGCTTTCTGGTTGACAAACACTGTTCTTTTGCTAATCATATAAATTACTATCACCTACAGGTAAATATAAACGGAACATAAGGCTCTGAGGGTACTAGCAGTCATAGTTACAATTTCCTTCCAAATATAATTTTCATATAGGATTGGTGGGGTTTGGGGGTTTTTTGGGGTTTTTTTTTAGATTTTGCAAGGCAGTGGGGTTAAGTGGCTTGCCCAAGGCCACACGGCTAGGTAATTATTAAGTGTCTGAGGTCGGATTTGAACCCAGGTACTCCTGACTCCAAGGCCGGTGCTCTATCCACTGTGCCATCTAGCCACCCCAGTGGGGTTTTTTTGGGGGGGAGTGGGGTGCAAGGCAATGGGATTAAGTGACTTGCCCAACATCACACAGCTAGGTAATTATTGTCTGGGGTCAGATTTTTGAACTCAGGTCCTCCTGACTCCAGGATCAGTGCTCTATCCACTGTGCCACCTGGCTGCCCCCATTGTTAACATAAGATTGTTAACATCGTAGATTTAGAGTTGAAAGGGACCTCAGAATCCAGGTTATCTAGTCTAACTTCTTTTTATAACTGGGAAAACTAAAACCTAGGAGGTTGAGTGACTTTATCAAGGTCCTAATAGGTATTAAGCAGAAGAAGTAGAATTAGAACTCTTCTGACTCAAGAATCAGTCCTTTTTCTATTATGTCACCACCTTTTGTTCTGCACAAATAACATGTGTATATTTGGTATATAAAATATATGCATATATTTTGGTAGAAGGCAATGTGGTGATACAGTAGAAAAAGGACTGGTTGTAAGCATATATATATATATACATATATATATATATATATATATACAGTATGAAATTGATTTGGTATTTTTTCTTTAATACATATTTTGGTAATTTGAACAATACTTAGCACATAATACATTTGCTGTTGTTGGTCGTTTTAGTTGTATCTGATTCTTTGTGACCTCATTTGGGATAGTCTTGGCAGAGATATTGGAATGGTTTGCTATTTCCTTCTCCAGTTCATTTTACAGATGAGGAAACTTGAGGCAAACAGGTTTCATGATTTCTCCAGGGTCACACAGCTAGTAAGAAGCTGGATTTGAACTCAAGTTTTCTTGACTCCAGGCCCAGAATTCTATCCACTTTAAAATATTTTTGGATTAAATTCAAAGCCTCTAACGTTTTTTTAATTTATTTTTATTAAAGATATTATTTGAGTTTTACAATTTTCCCCCAATCTTGCTTCCCTCCCCCCACCCCCCACCCCACAGATAGCACTCTGTCAGTCTTTACTTTGTTTCCATGTTGTACCTTGATCCAAATTGGGTGTGATGCTAACTTTTTTTAAAATAAATGATGGTATCATCATGTGGGGCAAAGGCAATATCTGGGGCATAGGGGAAAAAGAATATTGTGTCAAAAGCTAAAGATGGGCATTTTTGTTCTAAGCCTACTAGTAATTAGTTGTGCAATAATGGTCAAATTTACCTTACTTTACCTTATCCTTTTGGAGCTTTGTTATTTTTGTCTATAAAATGAGAGGTTTAGACTAGATGATTTCCAAAGTCCCTTCCAGCTCTATAGATCACTATTATAGGAGATATCTTATTTATCACCATGTTCCTCTTTAACTCTTTTTTTATTTTGGTTTTACAGTCTGCTGAATTACTCAATTCTAAACTACCTAAATGGCAGGAAACTTGTGGTGATGCCACTAAAGTGCCAGAGAAGATCATGAATATGATAGAAGAAATAAAGACCCCAAATTCTACCCCAGTATCAGGAACTCCTCAACCTTCACCAATGATAGAAAGAAGCAGTTTGGTGAGTACTTTTATTTCCATTTCTGTACTACTGTATGTTTAGATATAGCTTTTTATAGAACAATCGGAGCTGAGGGAGGAGAGTGAAGAGAGAGAGACTGCCGAGCTCTGTCCTCTGCCCCGGAACAGGACTCTGGGGCTCTGACCACATTCAGATCCTGATCCCAGTCTAGGTCCCCCACCATAGAACAACAGGGCCCCCCCACCTCGGCCCCGTGGCAGAGGGGGGCGCTTATGGTCATTCACAGACCAGGAGGGAGGACAGAGCCTCACACACTGAGACCCTTGTGGGAGTGTCCCAAAAGCTCAGGAAGCACCCCAAAAACAGGCTTAGGCTGGGAAAATGAAAAAGCAAAGAAACAAGAGGAAGACCATTGAGAAATATTTTGCAAATGAGCCCAAGAAGGATCAAAATACTAAGTTTGAAGATGAGGAACCACAAGCTCCTGCATCTAAAGACTCCAAGAAAAACAGAAATTGGGCTCAGGCTATGATAGAGCTCCAAAAAGACTTTGAAAATCAAATGAGGGAGTTGGAAGAAAAACTGGGAAAAGAAAGGAGAGAGATGCAGGAAAAACATGAAAATGAAGTCAGCAGCTTAGTCAAGGAAATCCAAAAAAATGTTGAAGAAAATAGCATGCTGAAAAACAGCTTAGGTCAAATGGATAAAACAGTTCAAAAAGTTATTGAGGAGAAGAATGCTTTAAAACGCAAAATTGGCCAGATGGAAAAAGAGATAAGAAAACTCTCTGAGGAGAACAAATCCTTCAGACAAAGAATATAATTCAAGGAGATTGATGAATTTACCAGAAATCAGGAATCAATACTTCAAAACCAAAGAAATGAAAAATTAGAAAAAAAAATGTGAAATATCTCATTGAAAAAACAACTGATATGGAAAACAGACTTAGGAAAGATAATTTGAAAATTATTGGAATACCTGAAAGTCATGATGAGGAAAAGAGTCTTAACATCATTTTCAAAGAATTACTACAGGAAAATTGCCCTGATATTCTAGAAGCAGAGGGCAAAATAGAAATGGAGAGAATCCACCGATCCCCCCCCCCGAAAAAGAGATCCCAAAAAACCAACCCCTAGGAATATTATAGCCAAGTTCCAGAACTCCCAAGTCAAAGAGAAAATATTACAAGCAGCCAGAAGGACACAGTTCAAATATTGTGGAGCTGCAGTCAGGATCACACAGGACTTAGCAGCAACTACAGTGGAAGCTTGTAGGGCTTGGAATACAATATACCGGAAGGCAAAAGAGCTTAGAATGCAGCCAAGAATGAACTACCCAGCAAGGCTGAATGTCCTCTTCCAGGGAAAAAGATGGACTTTCAATGAACCAGGGGAATTTCAAAGGTTCCTTTTGGAATGGCCAGAGCTGAACAGAAGGTTTGAGCTTCAGATACAAGACTCAGGTGAAGCATGGAGATTGGAGGAGAGGGGGGAAATATGAGGGACTTAATGAGGATGAACTGCATGTATAGAAAAATGATACTGATAATATTCATATGAACCATCTCAGTTAATAGAGCAGGTAGAGGGAGCTTTTATAGTTGAAGCACAGGAGAAAGCTGAATTCGAAGATAAAATATGGTGTAAAAATGGAGTCAGTAGGAAAAAAAGGGAAATGTAATGGGAGAAAGAAAAAGGAGAGGGAGAATAGTCCAAGATATTTCACATAATAAGATTTTTTTTTATTACAATGAGCTATGGCAATGATATGGAAGGGGGGAGGCAAGGGAGAATGAGGGAACCTTTGCTCCCATCAGAGATGGCTAGGAGAGGAAACAGCATATATACTCAATGGGGTATAGACATCTGGAGTAAGAAGGAGCGGGGAGCAGGGGGAAGGGGTGGGGATGTGAATAAAGGAGGAGAGGATGGACCATGGGGGGACAGTGGTCAGATATAACACATTTTCTTTTTTACTTCTTGCAAGGGGCTGGGATTGGATGGCCTGCCCAGGACCATAGGGCCAGATGGATTCTTGGCCTAAAGGGTGGTATGGGGGCTCAGGGCTTCTTGGCCCCAGGACCAGGAATCTGTCTGCTGCACCACTCAGCTACCCTACAGCAGAGTCAGAGTGAAAGGAGAGAGAAAATAGAGTACATGGTAGTGGAGAAATAAGAAAGGAGGGAGTTGCGATCAGCAATGGCAATGTTGGTAAAATATGAAGTAACTTTTCTGATAGACTTATCATAAAGAATGTGATCCACCCATGACAGAGTTGATGGTGTTGGAACAAAGACTGAAGCACATTTTTTGTTATTATTATTTGGGGGGAGGGTGCAGGGCAAGTGGGGCTGGGTGGCCTGCCAGGGTGATCTTTGGGTGTCTGGGGCCAGATTCGGACCCAAGTGCTCCTGGCTCAAGGGCCAATGCTCTGTCTGCCACCCAGCCACCCCTACTATGATTACTATTTTATTTTATTTTGGGTCTTTTTTTCCCCTTCTTTTTGGTTTTTGCAGGGCAGTGGGGATCGGGTGGCTTGCATGTCACATGGCTCAGTGATTATTAGGTTTACAAGGCTGGATATGGACTCGGGTGCTTGTGGCTCCAGGGCTGGTGCTTCGTCCATTGCACCACCTGGTCATACCTACAATTATTACTGTTATTTTTTTTATTTTAATTTTTTTTCTCTCCCCTTTACTTTTTTGCCCAAGCAAGTCTATCTATATTCATGGTGGGAGGGGTATATTTTATTAATGTAAAAAAAACATTTGTACAAAATGAGAATAAAAAATAAATTTAAAAAAAAAGAAAAACAAAAGAAACTTAAGAAAAACAAAAAATAAGCATTACCCTATCTAAAGTCTGAAGTGTAATAAAGCAATAGAGAATGCTAAAAAAAAAAAAGAGTGGGCATTGTATTTTGTTAAAGGCCTTTCCTGCATCTATTGATATAATTATATGCTTTTTTGTTATTTTTGTTGTGTGGTCCATTGCAGTTATAGTTTTTCCTAATATTGAACCAGTCCTATATTCCTGGTCCAAATTCAGCCTGGTTATAGGCTTGTAATATGTAACTATAATCTCTTTGCTAGTATTTTATTTTAAAATTTGATATGAATATTCATTGGGGAAATTGTTTTCTTTCCATGTTTTTGTTCTCCCTGCTATTAGTATTAAAACCACATTTGTGTCATAGAAAGATTTGGTAAGATTCCTTTCTTACCAGTTTTCCCAAACAGTTTATATAATGTTAGAATTAATTGTTCTTTAAATGTTTCATAGGACTTGCTTATGAATCTATCCGATTCTGGAGTTTTTTCCTTAGGAAGCTCATTTATGACTTGTTCAATTTCTTTTTTTAAAAAAATAGGGTTATTTAAGTATTCTATTTCCTATTTGACCAATTTAGATAGTTTTTATTTTTTAAATAAATACTCATTTCAACTAAAAAAAAAAAAAGAAAAGAAAACAATCTAATCCAATGAATAGGGTGCTGGGTTTAGAATCAGAAAGGCCTGGATTCAAATTCTACTTCTTTTCATACTAGCTATGTGATGCTGGATCACTTCAGTTTCCTTATCTATTAAATGAGGAGGGTGGATTTGATAGCCTCTTGGGTCTTTTCCAACTCTAAATCTCCTCTGCTGGATGGTGGAGATTTAGCACTCTTTCAAGAAAAAGCTGCTCTATGTGAAAAGATCCTTTCTCACTCCTTTCTTCAGCCCTTCCCCCTAACCTAGGTTTTATAATTATTTAGGGGAGTTTGTAGCACCTTAAACAACATTCTAGGTACTGTAGACAATTTTGTTTCTGTTTCTAATTCTTTGGAGATCCCAATTTGCAAGTGTACAATAGTATGATGCAAAGATCACTAACCCCCCCCCCAATTAATAATACTAATAGGTAGTGGGATATAGTGGATAGAGATCCATCCATCCTTGATATCTGAAAACTGTGGGTTCAAGTACATTTTATTCATATTGATTGTGTGATCCAAGGCAAATCAGTTAACATCTGAGGTTCTTAAGTAATGTACTAGGATTAGAAATTGCCAGTCTTTGCCTTAATAAAGGCAGCTTCCTCACTACAATTTTCCTGTACCAGTGAAATCACAGTTGAATGGTCCAAATCAAAATAATAATGTTCTGAGTTCAGGTTGGGTTTTCCAAAAGAGACTTTAAAGCATTTTAATCCATCAACAAGCATGTATAAAATTCCTTCTAGGGGCATCTAGGTGATGAAGATCACCTGCCTTGGAGTCAGGAGGACCTGAGTTCAAATTCAGCCTCAAACACTTAATAATTATCTAGCCATGTGACCTTGGGCAAGTCACTTACCCCCATTACCTTGAAAAAAAACAAAAAAATAAAATAAAATTCCTGCTATATGACAGGTGCTAAAGATCCACATACAAAGAAAGATGTACTCACGATGCATTTTATTATTTACACTGTCAAGGTCTCAGACCTTACTTGTGTTTTGATTCCAAGAATTTATGACTCTTACAGTAACATGAACATACTGCTCACATGATAACATCTTCATATAGAATAAGAACATTAAGAGTCCAGGAAATATGGATCTAGTTATAGGCTTGCAGTTTCACCTACAGCAATTTTATTGTTTTGTTCAGTTTCAGTTGTGACCAACTCTTCGTGACCCTTTTTGGGTTTTCTTGGCAAAGCTGTTGGAGTGGTTTGCCATTTCCTTCTCTAGCTCATTTTATAGATGAGGAAACTGAAGCAAACAGGTTTAAGTGACTTGCCCAGAGTAACATAGCTAGTAAATAACTGGGGCCAAATTTGAACTCAGTCTTTCTAATTTCATATCTGGCATTTCTAATTTTCATAGCTGCCCCTTAAGCAGCTTGTTCCTATCTAAATTGAGTAGAATTTTAGTGATAATACAGAATTGACATGTGTGCTATAATTTAAGAAAATTAATCCAATATCATTCCTCATTTATTAATGTAATATTAATTATTATTCATAGGTCGGGAAAGATTATGACACTCTTCCAAAGTATTCACCAAAGATGCCCCCAGCCAGAGCCTATGCCAGTCCTCTGGCTGATATGTTCAACAACCCAGCAGCTGTCCCAAAGACTTCAGAAAGGTTAAATAATATACCTGGTAAGAAATTTTGTTGTAGTATTTTGAACCAGTACTTAATTTGTAATTATACTGTATGAATACTTTAAATAAAATATGTAGCAGTTGCAGTGAAAAATCTACTGCCAACCCTGAAAATTAGATTTAAAGGAATTAATCCTTCAAAGCAAAGGTCCAGTTCCCTTATAAGAACATTCTGATTAGTGACATGCTGGTTATTTTGTGATAAATGCTGAATTTTTGTATTGATAGATGCTTAGGCTGTTGGGAAGGAATTAAAAAATATTTTAATAAATACTTATGTGCCAAGGACAGTACTGTATTTTACAGTGCTTGCACTGTAGCTCATGTATTCAATAACCTTATTTTCAATTTTCACTGAACAAACATTCATTAAACATCTTCCATGTCCAGAGCACTATGTTACAGCCTGGAAAGACAAACAAAGATGACTGCCTTCAGGAAACTTATATTCCACTGGAGTGGCTCACATCCTAGGTATATAAGCCATAGCCAGTGATAACTGTTGTCATTATCATGAAATTGTGTTTACAGTGAAACATTCTGAGACATAATTCATATTAAAAATTGATAGAGTATAACTCCTTTTACCAGTAGATTCAGAATCCAAATAAATGTTTTTCATCTTTTCTAGGAAAGAATTATATGTACTTTAGGGGCAGAATCAATACTTTTGGGTGCCTTTCCCAAATGATTAAATTCTTCATGCAGTCAAGATTATTAAACAGTTCTAAAAATTAAAAACCAAAATGTAAACTTGAATTTTCATCCTTAAGAATATAAGGATTAACTGTTGCATAAAGATTACTAAGCCCCAGGAGGTCATGATGCCTTTTTGAGTCCCACTTCAAATAAACTGAAAATAATCAACTGTGTAAAAAATAGTACAAGATTTGGACTTTGTGGTAGATGGGACAAAGAGAGCATATAGAATGACTTTTGATTGAAAGAGATTTATAAAACAAGATATTCTGTAGTCTTTTTCCTTTAAGAAATGGTACAAACAGTAGTAGTTTAGAATGTAAAATTAAAATATTGTGTATAGGATTCACATTCATATGACTTTGATTATGTGGTTTTGGCAAGTATTACTATGGAGAGCTCAGTGCAAACTTTAAGCTGTTTCAATACTAACTAGGTAATTAGACTTTGAAAGATTGCTATATTCAGAAATTTGGGTATAACTGTCTATATCAGTATTAAAGAGGAATAACTTTTAAAAAAGAAATACATCAAAATGTATCTCAGATTTAAAAGTGGTAATAACAACTTTGTCTGAAAAGAAGCAAATTTCTCCATCCTTCATATTTGCTTTTCAATGTATCTTGATGGGAATGTTTGAAGTATTTTTATTTATCCGTATATTCATGTACTTGTTTTTTGGGTAAATCTATTAGGTGAAGTTAGGGAAACTTACTTATTTTTAGATTTTTCCATCTAGTAATGTTAAGAACCTGTGATCAAAAGTTTCCTCTCTCTCTTTCTCTCTCTCTCTCTCTCTTTCTCTCTCTCTCTCTCGCTCACTCGCTCACTCGCTCACACACCACACTATTTTTGAAGAGAGAGAGAAAAGGAAGTAGAATCTGTCATTTGGAATTTGGATTGTAGTTTTAAAACTTGACCTCTCCTTTAAATATGATTAAAGTGTAGAGAACCTGGGATGAGGAAATATTTTTTTGCCATCTGTGAGTAAAGTACTTTAGAGTTACAAAAGGAATGACCATGAACAGAATCAATTTGGCAAACTGAGCAAGAAGGTTTTGGTTTGCTTTAATGATCTGAAGGAAAATGTTTGTGGTCTGAGAAAAAAATTCCTCTGGCCATATTTCTTTCTCCCATCCCCTTAGTCTGATACTGATCAGTGAAATACTGACTTTGAAAGTCAGCCAGAAACTTGGTGAGTTAGTTACAATAAGTGGCTTGGGGATTCTACTGATTTGAACCTTGCCTATATTTTGTTTAAAACAATTTAATGTGTTACTGTATTGATTAGCCATCAATGTTGCATTCAATTTAACAGATAATTCAGAGGATCCCAGTTTACAGCGATCTATTTCTGTGGCAACGGGATTAAACATGATTAAAAGGCAGAAAGTAAAAACAATCTTCCCACATACTGCTGGAAGTAACAAGACATTGCTTAGCTTTGCACAAGGAGACATCATCACATTGCTCATCTCAGAGGAAAAAGATGGGTGGCTCTATGGAGAACATGAACAAACCAAAGAGTAAGTCAATGAGTTGTCATTGTGATCACACAGGAATTAGAATACATGTAACCCAAAGTAATTGTGGCATTTGGATAAGTCTTATTGAATTACTGTTTGTTGTTGTTTTTGTTGAATTGTTTTGATGGCCAACCCTTTGTGATGTCATTTGGGAATATGAAAGTGGTTAGTCATCTCCTTCTGTTCATTTTGTAGATAAGGAAACTGAGGCAAATAGGGTTAAGTGACTCAACTAAAGTCAGACAACTAAGTGTTTGAATTCAGGAAGTCTTCTTGACTCCAGGCCCAGCACTCTTATTCCCTGCACCATCTACCTGTCTGCCTAGCAGGAATTAATAAATGCTTGTTGCCAGACAAAGAAGTCATAGTGTACAAAGCAATGGTTTTGATAGCAGTAGTTATCAAACAATTCCTGGAAATTCCAGAAGCAGTTCCTCAATTTTTTAGCTAAGAAAGTAGAGAGTCAAAAGGGAAAACAATCGCTTCAGGACTACTTCTCTTTAAATTCTGAAGCTCTTTATTTTTTTCTTCTTAAGAATGTCAATCATTCTAACAATTATTCCTTTTAATGTCATTGTGTCCTCTGAAGTAATGAATTGGTCTGATGCAACAAAGCCAGCATTTATAACCATAGTGGCAATTTAATAGCTTTGTTCATGAGAGTCAGTATATCCAGGACTTGATCCTCCTAAATAGTGGTACTATTATAATCTCCATTTTACAAACAAATAGACTCAGACTCAGGTTAGGAGTCTGTATAGTGCAGTGAGAAGTATACTGGTTTGGGAGGCTAAGGATCTTGAATTCAAATCCCAGCTGTATTTACTACCTTTATGACCTTGAGCAAATTATTTAATCTCTCTAGACCACATTTAATCTGTAAAATGAAGGAATTACATTAGGTGCAACTTATAACACAGATCCTCTAATTCTAAGTCTTTCATACTTCTCTCAGTAACTTGTTATAAAAAAATATATTTTTTGTCTTGTTCAACATGCAAAATATTACCTGAACTTACTTGATATTGATAATATTTATCAGGAAACTAGAATATGTATCAGGAAACTAGAGTAAGCACAACATTGATGAGAAAGAGACAATTATAGGGGCAGCTAGGTGGCGCAGTGAATAGAGCACCAGCCTTGGAGTCAGGAATACCTGGGTTCAAATCTGACCTCAGACACTTAATAATTACCTAGCCATGTGGCCTTGGGCAAGCCACTTAAACCCATTGCCTTGAAAAAAATCTAAAAAAAAAAAGATAACTGAAAAGTTTACAATCTATTTGTGGGTTAGACAAATTTGTTGTTCTTATTCAGTCATTTCAATCATGTCTGACACTTTGTAACCCCATTTGGAGATTACATGGCAAAGATACTAGGATGTTTTGTCATTTCCTTCTCCAGCTTATTTTACAGATGAGGATCTAAGAGAGAGTTAAGTAACTTGTCCAAGGTCATACCAGTAAGTATCTAATGTTGGGTTTGAACTCATAATGAGTCTTCCTGACTCCAGGCTGGATACTTAACCTGCTGAGCCACCTAAATGCCCTAAGGCAGTTTTACAGTGATGTAAAATAATAATATCTGACATGGATTGTCACTTAAATTGAGCAAAGTATCTATACATAGATACATACATGCATATGATATGTATAATAATAAGATTACATGCATAATTTTATCTTCTAAGAATAGTGTGAGGCAAAATATGTTAAGTTCCACAAAAAGAGACACAAGGTGCTATGAGAGTTAAGAAGAGGAAGGACTGACATACTATTAGAGGAATCAGGAAAAGTTTCATGGAGCAGTTGACATTTCAGATGTTCCCTGAAGGGCAGGCAGGTAGAATTTTTACAGAGATGCAGGAAGGAGACATTGCAAACAAAGAACTCTCACAAAAAGAGCATAAAGATAAGAGAACACAGTGCATTTTTGAATATAGTTCAAGTTGTCCCAAAAATTAGATTAGGCCAGAAGAGCAGTGACAAATGAAGACTGAAAAAATAAATTGAACCATACTGTATAAGACCTTGAAAGCCAAATTGAGGAATTTGTATTTCATTTACTAAGCAGCCAAGTTTTTGAGTAGAGTATGATCAAAAATGTGTGTCTATTTATCAGATATCTATCAAACATTTCAATAAGGAGAGCCACAGTACTCTGCTTATCTTTTGAGATAAAAATTTAACAACATTAGACCTGGATTTAGTAAGAAATGTTCAACTTCTACCTTAGATTTGCCTCTCTTAGCATGTTTTCCTCATCTATAAAAAGAAACAATAATAACTAATATTTAATTCACAAGGATATTGTAAGGATCAAACAAGATAATATATTTAAAGTGTTTTGTAAACCTTAAAGCACTATATACAAATCTATTAGTGTTATACTTATGTGCCAAAGAGAAATGTTATCCAATATTTTTCACTTCAGAACTTCATTTTTTGATAGTCAAAGCTTATAGTAAATTATTTCATTACAAATAAAATAAAATTCAAATGAAAATATAAGTTGTTGGTTTTTGTCTTCACTATAGGAGAGGCTGGTTTCCATTATCATATACGAAGCCACTAGAAGAAAATGAAGAGGAAACACTGAATGTGCCAAATCCCAAGTAATAATTTGAATATTTCTCTATGAAAAAATGCACCCTTCACCTGAAAGCTTTATTGTCCAATACTTCTTCAGATGTATTCATTATTCATTAACATACTAGATACTCATTGCATGTTGAATAGTAATAAAAAGCAGCTTCTAGGTTGTTATTACTATTCTGAATTTTTTATCTTGCACTTATGTGATTCTTTTCCTTAAATCTTCTACAACATGAAAATATATTTCAAACCCAGATTCCCTAAGTAGGAGAAGAAATCAATAACAGATTGAAACATTATGAGGAAGGTACATAGTAATTCACAATATCTATGAAAAATAAAAAAATCATCTTAATTATTAACCTTTCTCACATTTTATCTGTACCTAATATGTTCTGAAGATGCCCATAACAAAATAAATGAGATGGATAACAAGTATAATAGAAAGTGATAAAACTCTACTATACTTCCAAGGAACAGTGTATTGGTTTAAAAACAAACAAATTGGGGCATAGCTGACATTTATTATTTGTCAGTTGCTCTTAAGTTCAATGTATATAGAAATCCCCAAGGTGTTATAAATTGTTCTCTTATTTATAATCCTTTTTCAGTTTTAGAAGTTCTCTCAATATTTAGCCCTTTTTTAAAACTCTGCATATAAATTTAGTGCAGATTCTAACCACTAAATGTTAGAAGCTTTGTAGTTTAAAGTGTGTGACTTGATCTAATACATTTCCCCCCACTTCCCTTCATTTCTTCGGTTTGTAGTCCTGCACCTGTTAGAAGCATCAGTACAGTGAACTTAGCAGAAAAAAGTAATGTCGTCATCCCGCCTCCTGATTATCTAGAATGTTTATCTGGAGTTGCTGCTGCAGACAGAAGAATAGATACTTCTTTAAAAAGTTCTACATTTAAGCCACCAGCACCCAAACCAGAAATCACATCTCCTGTGAGTAAAACTGACCAATTCCTAAATAGCAAAAATTTATTACCTAAAGCCAGAAATATTTCACCTCTTGACACAATGAAGTCATTCCTTGTCATTGTGTCATTTCAGTCATATCTGAATTTTTGTGACCTCATTTGAGGTTTTCTTGGTGGAGATGGCTGGAGTAGTTTGCCATTTCCTTCTCTAGCTCATTTTATAGATAAGGAAACTGAGGCAAAGTTAAGTGACTTACCCAGGGTCACACAACTTGTAAATGCCTAAGGTCAAATTTGATCTCACATCTTCCTAACTCCAGCCCATCTAGTTGCCTTGAAGTCATTCCTACCCAGACTTTTATGCTTTTGAAGAACTACAGGTAATGTCTATAGTGTGAGGAATATTTCCTCAATGCCAGCTTTTCAGGTCCTTCTTGGTCATACAACCCTTAACTTAATTCTTTTGTTTTTATACTATCAAGCAATAGTTTACACACCATTATTCTCCTGCTTGCCAGATTTTTTTTTCCTTATACACATCAACATATCAAGCTCTTCATCTCTGCTTCTTGTAAGCCATGCATGCACATTAATCCCTTGCCTAGTTACCTTTATTTGACTTTTCTTCACTTACCAATTTTAGTTTTCCGTAGAGCTTCTTTATTTGTACATCTTGTTGAAATTTAGCTTTACCTGTATCACTTATTGTTTAGTCATTTTCAGTAGTATTCAACTCTCCATGGTGCCGTTTGAGGTTTTATTGGCACTGGAATGGTTTATTTCTTTTTCCAAATCATTTTACAGATAGGCAACTGAGGCAAAGAGATATAAGTTGACTTGCTCAGGATCACCCACCTTGTAAGTGCCTAAAGCCAGAACTGAATTCAGGAAGATCCTAACTCCAGGCCAGACACTCAATTCACCAAAGCCCCTAACTACTCTACCAAGACATTTTTATTGTTCTTCACGTTGGCCCTTTAAGGCCCTTTCTTATCCTTATTTAACTGGAGGAAAAAGTTTTCAAGATGATGAAGTGGGCAGCTAAGTGGATAAAGCACCAGCCCTGGAGTCAGAAGTACCTGGGTTCAAATCCGGTCTCAGGCACTTAATAATTACCTAGCTGTGTGGCCTGGGGCAAGCCACTTAACCCCATTTGCCTTGCAAAAAACTGAATGAATGAATGAATGAATGAATGAATGAATGAATGAAGTGATAAGGACTTGTCCACTGGGTTCTTCCTGTCTTGGGAATTTGGGAAATCTCTGTGCTAATCAGGCCTTTTTGGGGGAAAGAGTAAATCTCTTCAAAATTTTACTCCTCTGAAGTGACTGGTAGAGTGGAAAGAGCAACAAATTCTCAGAGGCCTAAATTCAAATCCCAGACTGCTACTTAATGCTTGTACAAATTGGAGTCTGATTGGACCTTATTTTCTTCATCTGTAAAAATGGAGGGAGTTCTATTTAAATAATCTCTAGAGTCCTTCCCACTTTTAAATGTTCTTATCCTAAATAGGTTGTCCTTCATTTAGCATTAACCTTGATTGTTGACCAAAGAAGTAGATGCCCAAGCAGTGAGCAATATTGGAATGCATTTTAGGCTCTGCAAGTTCAAGTTCTTGGATTCACATTGAGGAACATATTTCTCTTTTATGTGTTCTTTTAGATGAATAGATTATATTTTGGAACATTAATGTCCTGTAAATGTAAACTGTGAAAAACATTTATATCCTGTGTAAAACTACCTTTAAAAGCAGGTGTTCAGAAGAACTTAATGTAGTATTAAAAGTGGACTTTTAAGAATTTTATTTATTTAAGGCAATGGGGTTAAGTGACTTGCCCAAGGTCACACAGATAGGCAATTATTAAGTACCTGGATCCATATTTGAATTTAGGTCCCCCGATTCCAGAGCCAGTGCTCTATCCATTATACCACCTAGCTATCCCAAAAGTAGACATTTAAAAAAAAAATTTCTTTAGGTTTTTTTTTTTTGTAAGGCAATGGGGGTTAAGTGGTTTGCCCAATACCATACAAGCTAGGTAATTATTAAGTGTCTGAGGCCGGATTTGAACTCAGGTACTCCTGACTCCAGGGCTGGTGCTCTATCCACTGTGCCAACTAGACGCCCCTTAAAAATTTTTTAAAAGTAGGTCTTTCAGGGTGGCTAGAGCACCAGCCCTGGAGTCAGGAGTACCTGAGTTCAAATCCAGCCTCAGACACTTAATAATTACTTAGCTGTGTGGCCTTGGGCAGGCCACTTAACCCCATTTGCTTTGCAAAAACCTAAAAAAAAAAAAAGGTAGGTCTTTCCCATTTAACCAAGAGAATGCAATTATGCATATGGCAGTTGACTAAAAAGTTATTTGTTAAGGGAGAAAATATTAATGGCAGATTTGTTTAGTCATTTTCAATTATGTCTGACTTTTTCTTGACACCATTTGAAATTATCATAGCAGGGATCCTTGAATAGTTTGCAATTTCCTTCTCTAATTCATTTTTACAGATGAGGAAACAAGGCAAACAGGGTTAAATGACGTGCTCAGGGAGCTAGTAAGTGTCTGAGGTCAGATTTGAATCAGGTATTCCTAACTCTAGGCCTAGCACTACTTAGCTGGTATATTGTTATATTGCTACATAACAATTATTTATATATCTGTATACATACATTCACACTCATTTCATCAAGAAGCTAAATTGATATGTTTCACATAGTTATGCATTTATAACCCGTATTAGACTTTTCTCTATCAGGGTAAAGAGGAAGAAAGGAAGGGGGAAAAAATGTGAAACTTAAAATATTACCAAAAATGATTGTTGAAAACTATCTTTGCTTGTAATTTTTGGGAAAAGAAATAATTTTAAAATTTAAAAAAACAAAGGAATCTAAATTGAAATTCAGGTTCTATTGACAAAAAACAAAACTATTACTCCTTTGGGTTGGGGGGGAGCGTGGGGGTGTGTATGAAGTGGGGAAAGGAAATTATTTTAGTCCTATTTGATAACCAGGTGTCAAATTTGGGACTGCTCTCCTCATATTTCCTGGGGCATAAAAAATATTTCTTCAGGTGATGAAAGAACCTCTGTAGTGCATTTTATAAAGTTAAAGCTTTTCTAAAAGTTACCACATTTTGCAGTAAACTCAAGCTAGGGCTAGAAAAGACATATTCCTTTCAAAGAATAGTGGCTATTCAATCTAAAAGCATTTTTTTTTAGGTTTTTTTTGCAAGGCAAATGGGGTTAAGTGGCTTGCCCAAGGCCACACAGCTAGGTAATTATTAAATGTCCGAGACCAGATTTGAACTCAGGTACTCCTGACTCCAGGGCTGGTGCTCTGTCCACTGCGCCACCTAGCCTCCCCATAAAAGCACTTTTTAAAATTAAAAAATAATCTCAACCAGAAGGCAAATATTCATTCAACAGTCCTACTGTAGACAAACTCCTCTTCCTCTCTCTCTCTCTCTCTCTCTCTCTCTCTCTCTCTCTCTCTCTCTCTCTCCATGCCTTCAAATATTGTAATCTAGAGTTAAACCAAATCTTAGAGGTAGAGGTCCTCTTAGCCCAACCTTTCATTTCACAGATGAGAAAATTGCAACCTAGAGCTAATATGACCATAGTCACACAGCCCATAAGTGTTAGAGGCAGGTGAGCCTAGTTTTTCATGACTTTACACCTAATTCTTGATTCTACCACATAACTTCTCATGATTGGGATGGTTTCAGATCAAAGTTATGTATCTAGCATACCTCTGCTTCCTTATTGGGAAGAAATATGTATTGAGGTGAGTAAATATAAACTATCTACAAATACAAAACACAAAAGTAATTTCCAGTAAGGGAGGGTACTAGCAACTGGGAGGACCAGAAAGAGGCCTCAGAAGAGGCCTATGAGCTGACCTTGAAAGGAGCAAGGGATTCCATGAGAGGAGAATATTCTAGGCAACAATTGACTATCCCGCTAAGAAAGATACTGGTATCTAATTTTAAAATCAAGAATTTTTATTTTATTTTTATTTCTTGTTTAAAGTGATGTTTAAGAAAAATCTCTTCCACAATTCTTTTATCTCAGTGAGTTCGATAACTAGAAAAATATATACTAGTCAGCATTTCTATAGAGTTTTGAAGTTTGCAGAGCAGTTTATGTATATTCTCATTCCTCCTCAGTACAATCCTATGAGGTAAGTGTTATTATACCCATTTTACAGATGAGGAAACTGAAGCTGAGAAAGATTAAGTTATTTGCTCAAGGACACATAGCTTATAAATATCTGAGGCAAGATTTGAACATAGTCTTCCTGACTCTAAGCTGCACATTGTGTGCATAAATATGGGTGTGTAGAGATATATATGTCAGTGATTGTATATTCATTGATTTATATCTAAATCTAATATCACCTTTTTTACCCCCTTTACTTCTTTGTGTCTTAAGTATTTTGAATGGAGTTTTAAAAAGGAAAAG
The DNA here is from genome assembly GCF_037893015.1 of Macrotis lagotis. Lineage (NCBI taxonomy): Eukaryota > Metazoa > Chordata > Mammalia > Peramelemorphia > Peramelidae > Macrotis > Macrotis lagotis. Next base: position 127,238,177 of record NC_133666.1, on the reverse strand, counting down.
AAGTATATACTTCATTGCAAAGTAATATAACCAAGAAGGGTGTGGAGGTGAAAGGGAAGGGAAGGGAGAAAAGTTAAGGTGTAGTTTCTTCTTCCCCTATCCACTAATTAGGAACAGATGGGGCAGTTAGGTGGCTCAGTAGATAGAGAACCGGTCTTGGAGTCAGGAGGACCTGAGTTCAAATGTAGCCACAGATACTTGTCATTTACTAGCTGTGTGACCCTGGCCAAGTCACTTATTGCCAATTGCCTCACTAATAAAATAAAATAAAATGAGTAGACACTGTAGATTTTCTTTTGTCTCCCTTCATCAAGGAGGTAACGTCTGGCCTGTTGCATAAGCTCCTTTTTTCTGGCACTGCCAAGGAAACCATAAGCAGGACTCAAAATTCCAAAAACTTCCTAGGAGCTTTTTAGGGGTGAATTAATTAAATGTTTAACCAAATATAGCAAGCTAATTTTTAAGTTGATAATTTTGTATGGCCCATGGATGTTATAAATATCCAAATGATCATTGGCAGAAAAAATATTCTCCCCCACCCCGTCCTACCATATACTCTCTTAGTACTCTCTTCCCCTCTCACTTGGCTTCAAGTATCATCTTTGAAGAAATTGAATTCCCAAACTTAGTTTTCTAGTCTTTCATTGGGATTTTAAGCTGTTACTTGAGTTCAAATCTAGTCTCAGAAACTTACTAACTGTGTGACCCTGGGCAAGTCACCTAACCTCTTTCTGCTTCAGTTTCCTTGTCTGTAAAATGGGGATAATATTGCACCTACCTTACGATATTGTTGAGAGGAGCAACTGAGAGGCTATTTATAAAGTACTTAGTATATAATAAATAGGTGCTATATAAATGTTAACTATTATCATTGATGATGTTATTAATGGAAAGTTGGCTTAAATCTGACCAGTAGGCTATGGGTTCTCAAGCCCAGAGTCAACTTTGACCCTTCCCTCTCCCTCAGATGATCATAGCTGAGTTGTCAAATCTTATTAATTCTGTATCCACTTACTCCTTTCTCCCCACTCACAAAGTAGTCACCTTAGTTCTGGCCCTCATCACCTTTCTTTTTTTTTTTAATTTATTTTTATTAAAGATATTATTTGAGTTTTACAATTTCCCCCCAATCTTAACTTCCCTCCCCCCCCACCCAAATCTGTCAGTCTTTACCCCCATCGCCTTTCATTTGTACTATTGCAACACTTTTTTTAATTGGACTCCCAGTTTCCAGTATCTCCTCTTATCCATCCTCCACAAAACTGAACAAAATAATCTTCCTAAAGTGAAAGCCTGACTTTGTCACTTCTGTCCTCAAGAATCTTCAGTGGCTCTCTCTTTCCTTCAGAATAAAATACAGACTCTTAGTTTGACCTTTAAAACCTTTCACACTTTGGCTTTAGTTGACATTTTCAGATTCATTTCCCATTGCTCCCCCATGGGCATGATATATTCCAGTCAAATTGGCCTATTTATTGTTCCTTGAACTTAGCACTACCTCCAAGACTTAGAATGCACATCATCATTATCTCTGCCTCTTCAAGTCCCTAGATTTCTTTAAGGAGCACCATGGATCTTCTCTCCTATCAGCCATTTCTTATTGCACTCTATCCCTCCTCAAATTATCTTGCATTTACATCTCTGTTCATTTATATTCTCCTTAAGAGCCAGGCTATATTTTGTATTTAGCCTCACATTTGGCACTTTACCTTATGTAGGCTGCTTGGTAGATGTTTGCTGAATTAAGTTGAATGTTAGAAGTAATAGGTTTTGTGTTACCTTTTTTGTTGTTTTTTTTTTTGTTTGCTAACTTTGGTATTGCATTTGATCACTCATCTTTTAAAACATTTTCTGATATTTGAGGATAAAGGAAAACCTTTTTTTCATGATATCATTAAAAAGAACTCTCCCAACTAAATTTTATGTAGCACATCCATCATTTGGAAAAAATTTCAATAGCATCTTTTAAGAGGCTTACGTTTTAGTAGATGTGCTATTTCTGTACTTCTATGAATCACAATAAATGCCTAGGGTTATGCAATACAGTTAATAAGTTATATAAAGTCAAAATACTGTTTACTATAGAGATATTATTTCATTTTAATGTTTATATTTTAATGAAACTCATTTACCTCTTCCAGTAACAGGCAAAAAAAAGTGCTGTTTCTGTGTGTATTCGTAAATTGAGAAATTGTTTTTCTGATCTGGAAGTTAATGGGGAAATTAATTCATGTTTCAAGTAACTATCAGTTGAATTTTAGGGTTTGGTAGGGAAAAATGGGGTCCTTTTAGTCTAGAGACAAAACCTGGAATTAGAGACAGGACAAAGCATTTGTGTGTCCTTAGCAAAGCTTGAAAGAAGTGAAGACTTGGGCCTTCATTGTAACATAAGGAACTAAAAGGCAGAATGACCTAGTAAATAGAACACTGGACTTGAAAGTTAGAAAGACCTGGGACCAAATCTCACCTCAGTTAACTTATTAACTGTGCTGTTTCTCCAAGCAAGTCACTTAAATTTTTGAGTCTCAATTTCTTCATCTGTAAAATAGGGATGATAGTATCTATTCCGAGCCTCAAACAAGGAAAACTATATAAATCATAATTTATAGATATATAAATTAAGCCATCATTTTTTATCATAAATAATACTTATGTAACATCAAAAGCAGAATTTGAGGCATTTAAAATATGCTCATTTAGTTTTTAAAATCTAGCATTGTGCTCCTTCTGCCTTTGCTTGCTTCATAGCTCCTATGACCTGTCAGTCCTTTTTTCTCTCTAGGACTAAGAAGTCCTTTAAAGAAGGACTAAGAAATACTCCCAAGATTTTATGGTGTCTGAATAACTGTTCCTTAAGGACTACTAAGGACCTTAACTCTATTTCTCTTGTTCTTTATCTGCAAAAGGATGAAACTAACTAATCTGTCCCTGGCATGGAAAGAGCAATAATTGTGTTCAAAAATTTAAAATAAAAAATACTGTGCCATTATGGCTAAATTATTCCATCCGTTATAAAAATTACTTGGAGCTAACTTCCATCACTAAAGCAGAAAGTGATTTGGGTATTTGATGCAAAGAATTAGATTTTCCCTGTACTGAAAAAGAAAACCAAACTCATCCATTAGAAAATTTTTTTTGTAAAACATAATCATCTATGGATCAGTATACATTTGTTTCTTATTCGTTTATTAAATTCATGTTCAAGAGGTAAATCTTAATATAGTATTTCATTGTTCTCCAGTCAAATGAGATAGTCTAAGGATGTAGCTGTCAACAACAAATAGGTCAGCAGCAGCAAAGACAGAAAGAAAACAAGAATTACTCCAAAGGCAATAACTTCAACAGGTGAAATTACTCCAATTTATAATAACCAGCCTCTGGCAAAGACAGCAGGAGGCACATGATCTAGCTATCTTTATCTCTGGAAGCCCAGGGAAGAATTGGATGTGTTTAAAGAAATGAAAGCAGGGAAAGTACAGATCATACAAAGTAGAACAATGAGCCATTCATATGTTTGATCCAGAATTTAACAGTCAGGAACATTTATTAGAGCTGAAAACAAAACATAAATTACCTGGAGAACAGTCTTCCAAAGCCGATAGAGTTAGAGAGAGGAAATGTTCAGTTCTGTGGAGGTGGGGAGGAGGGACAGGAATGAAATGCCAAAATAAAAAAAAAAAAGTTCTTCTAACATTTATTTGCACAGAAGATAATTATCTCCCTCTTCCTAAGCCACAGGCTATTGATCTACTGAGGATATTGGAAAAACAGATAGGTCAGAATTTAGTCTGAGCACTGGAGCCTACAGTTTATAGTTCTCTAGAAATTTTCAAAGCCTGTATTCTCCAAAAATCTAACATTTATTTCTCCCTGCACACACAGGCACAATCCAAATTCTTAATTTTAAGAGAAAATGCTGCAACATGGAAGGAATCACAAAAACAAATCCTCAGTGAATTAAAAGTCTCTCCTACCAAGAATGGATTCAGAACTTTAGAGCTAGAAGAGGCCTAAGAAATCATTTAGTCCAATCCCCTTGTATGAGGCCAGAGGAATTAAGAGACCTACTCAGGGTCACACAGTTAAGAAGTGGAAGAGCCAGTGTCTTCTAAGTCCAAATCTAGCATTCTTTCCATTGCATATGGTAGAATGTTTGTTCTTGAATCTGCTCACCTGGAAAATATTGTCACCTGCCCTAAGGGTAGTGGTGCTGCCAAGGCTAAAAAAATCTGACTCAGTCTCAAAAGTTCTTAGAATTCATTCTTTCTCTCTCTCTCTCTCTCTCTCTCTCTCTCTCTCTCTCCCCCTCCCCCTCCCCCTCCCCCTCTCCCCCTCCCCCTCCCCCTCTCCCCCTCCCCCCTCCCCCTCTCCCACTCCAATTGGGTGTAAGGCATGGAAAATCCAGGGACATTAGAATCAATGAAGAAGGCAGTGGATAAAGCACCGGCCCTGGAGTCAGGAGTACCTGGGTTCAAATCTGGTCTCAGACACTTAATAATTACCTAGCTGTGTGGCCTTGGCCAAGCCACTTAACTCCATCTGCCTAAAAAAAAAAAGAATCAATGAAGAAGCAGAACAAAGGGGAGGAAGTAGGCAGGTAACTGATTTTCCTCTAGTAATTGTGAAATGAATGAAAATGAGAAAAGGTTTGTTTATGAGATCATAACTCTGGAGCAGCAAGAGACTCCAGGAACCCTCTAGTCTAAATCCCTTGTTTTACACATAATGAAACTGAACTCAGGAAGTTTAAGTGATGTGTCCAGTGTCATCAGAGATAGGCATTAAGTGCAGATCCTTTGACTCACTAGTCACTACTCTTTATACAGGTCCTATATAGACATTTCAGTACCTCTTGTGGGTTTTTTCCCTTTAAAAAATTATCCTGACATCATTCCCACAGGTCAGTATTTCAAAGGACATGTTTGCTTTGACCATGAATGACTTGTGAGGTTTTTTTTTTTAAGTATCTCTTGGTCACAAGCACACAATCAGCACGTGACAGTTAATCAATGTTCACATCTTAATGCTGTGAAAAAGAATACTTGTTTGAGTTAACCTTTTTGTGTAGGCCTAGCAAATACTGCCTCAAAACAACACCTTATTAAAGTTAAGAAAACATAAGACTTTTATATTTTTACATCACCTGCTTATCCTAATCTATTCTTCCCTTTCCTAGAGAACCATCCCTATAATTTAAAGTAAAAAGAGAGTGTGTTCAAGAAAACTAAAAAACATATTATCCAAATACAACATTGTATGCAGAGAGCTATAACTATGGTGCCCACTTCTGTGAATATAGAAAAGGGGAAATATCTTCTCATATCTGTTCTTTAGGATCACTACTTTCCATTGCCCTTGTTTTGTTTATGTTGTTTTTTTCCACTCATATTATTGTAGTTATTGTTTGTATTGTTTTCCTGGTTCTGTTTATTTCATTTTGTATCAATTCATATAATCCTCCCCATCTTATAACATATTCTTCGTGTTTATCATTTCCTTATAGATTAGTAATACTCCATTGCATTCATATATCAATTTTTTTCATCATTCTTCCATCAGTAACCAGCACTACTTTGTTCAAGCAGTGCTATAAATTTTTTGTTACATAGGACATTTATTTTATCATTGAGCTCCTTGGGGTGTGAGACATAAGACTTTCTATATGTACTAGTAACTTCAGATTGGCATTAAACATAAAAATGGTTTCCAGGGACTGACTACACAGATATGGGCAAATCACCAGGTCTTCCTGCAGGCTTGCCTAGAGACTTAGATATAATGATACCCTTCTGACAGGGATTTTGTGAGAATGTGCATGAAGAATTTTGAGATTGCCCAGATGAAAGACACTCCATAAATGCAAAGTGTTATTATTATTTATTAGTTTAAGGAGACCCAGTGATGTAGCACGGTTATAGAAGAAAGGAAGGAAAAGGAGTTTATTACGTGTTTACTAGGCTAAGTGCTGAGAATATAAATGCAAACGCCACCCCCCCCAAAAAAAATTGGCAACATTTACCCTTCAAGAGATTACGTTGTAATAAAGGAAAATAAAAAACAAAACAAAGCTGAAAGGGGTGAAGGAATGGGTAGGGAGGAAGATGAAGGTATCTTATTGGAGGGAATATCCATACTAATGATATCATTTTTGGTGCCACAATTTAAGAAGGGAATTGATCATCGGGAGAATGTCTAAAGGAAGGTAACCAAGAAGGTAAAGGACTTTAAACCCACAGGGATTGGTTGGAGAAATCACAGAAACTTGGTCCAAAGAAAACAAGACTTGGGAGCTGTAGAAAGAAAGTGATAACTTGGGGTGCCTAGGTGGCGTAGTGGATCAAGCACTGGCCCGGAGTCAGGAGTACCTGGGTTCAAATCCGGTCTCAGACACTTAATAATTACCTAGCTGTGTGGCCTTGGGTAAGCCACTTAACCCCGTTTGCCTTACAAAAAAAAAAAACTAAAAAAAAAAAAGGAAGTAATAACTCTCTTCAAGTATTTGAAGAGTTATCCTAGAAAAGAGGGATTTGAGATTTGTTTGGTTTCACTTCAGAGTGTCAAATAAAGAGGAGAAGATGGAATCAGAACTGTCCTAAAGCGGAATGGGCAGCATTAAGACCTGGTGCTTCCACCTCCATGGAGGTCTTTGAATAGAAGCTGGAATAAGCACTTCTCCAAATGTGATGGTGGGGATTCTTTTCATGTCTAGTTTGGACTAAACAGGGGAATGGAATTAAAGACTTATAAAATACTTTACTACAAGCCAACTGTGCTTAGGATATTACAAAAATTATCTCATTTGATCCTGATAACCCTGTGAGACAGGTACTATTATTATTCCTATTTTACACTTGAGAAAACTGAGGCAGAGGTAAAATGACTTGCCAAGGGTCACACAGTTAGTAAGTGTCAGAGGCTGTTCACTGTGCCACCTAGCTACCTCTAAAGATGGTCACTTAAGGCCCTTTCAGCTCTCAAGTTCTGTGAAATTCCACCAATCCCTGGCAGAATATAAGAGTGATGTATAGGAGAGATTATAATAATAGTACCTGATATAGGAAATAAGATTTTCAAAATAACTCAATTTTCCAGATAACTGAACACAAGACTTCTGGAACTTGTACAGTTTCTTTTTTGGCTACTCAGAGGACTTTTTTTTTTTTTTTTTTTGCTTTTCATCCCTAACCCCTCTGCCACCTGAGCCTATTTTTCAGTTGTTTTCTGACAAATTATGTTTTGTTATATGTTAGTTCTTAATGATGGGGAGATTAGTGAATATGTTGATCTCTGAGCTACTGAAGGAATAATTTTAATCCAGCAACATCTGATAAGCCCCTTAGAATATGTGAGGGGCCAGCAAGCTCCCTAACAAGAAGCACACCAACCCATGCAAGAAAAATGGAGATGATTAAATAAAACCTCAGTGTCCTATCAGCATCTGGATCAAGCCTATGAATGTCCCTTCTCTTCCAGCCTAGGCAAGAACTTTCTTTAAACCTAAAGTAAATATGTGGGTAAAGAAATTGCCTAAGATATTTTTTTTAAGTTGAATGACGTCCAAAAAATGAATTCGGTTCCTCGTAGGGAGCAGTACAAACGGAAATAAAATGCATTATTTATTTGAAGGACTGGGTATGATGTAAAATTTGCCATGCCCTGAACCACCTACCTTCTCGAAATCTCTTTGCTCTTTAAAAGTTTGATTTGGCTTTGAATAAACTTTTCAAATCTGAGGGTACAATAGCAAACTTCCTTCTAATCTGAGGACATTTCTGAATTTAAGGGTTTAACTATAAGGTTACTTGTAGAAAGTATGATGTGTTGTGAACCTTCCATCTTCCTTCATTTGGTTTATCAGTTATCTAAACTTTAATAAGGTTTTTTAATCCTGATTTGATCCTGATTAACCCTGTGAGACAGGTACTTTTTCTTTCCCTTCCCTGCTTTTGGAAGAATGAATTAAAAAAATATAGGAATCAAGGCAGCTAGGTGGTGCTGTGGATAGAGCACTCACCCTGGTGTCAGGAGTACCTGAGTTCAAATCCAGCCTCAGACACTTAATAATTGCCTAGCTGTATGACCTTGGACAAGTCATTTAGCCCCATTGCCCTGCAAAAACCAAAAAAATATAGGAATCACTAAAGGAAATAACAGCTGAGCTTGTTAGAAAGACCCAGGTTCAGATGCCACTTGTAACCTAAAGTTATGAGATCCTACACAAGCCATTGTAATCTATCTGTTCCATAAACAACTCCTTAGCATTTATATACATTGTCACAGGTGGTGATGACTTGAGAGTTCCCCATCAGGATAATAATGATAATGTTGTCATGGCTTTCAGGGAGGCGATACCATGATGAGCATGTGAATTGGATTTGAGTGAGGGGGTTATGCTAAGTCACCAGCCTCACTTTCTCCTCTAGATTCACCTGGGTCCCGTGGCCAGATGTGAATCAGGACGACTGGAGATGGCCCCGGATGTGAGACAATTTGGGGTTATGTGACTTACCCAAGGTCACACAGGTAGTAAGCTAGATTCAAACTCCTGTCCTCCTGATTCCAAAGCCAGTGCTTTATCTACTGTGCCAGCTAGCTAGGAATTCCCATACCAACTAACTAAATCCTAGTTCTCATGTCTCAACTTATTGTCAGTATGTCTTATATTCAGCCTCTCCATCATCACTACCCTAGTTAGGACCTCATTATTTTCTGGTGGCTCCCTACTGCCTACTAAATAAAATGTAATCTTCTTAGCATTGCCATTCTAGGAACTTTGGAAGCTGGCTCCCATCCACTTCCGCAACCTTGTTTCACACTGCTTTTTTTAGACTGTAGCCAAAGTAAAATTATTCTGAGCATTCCCTATCTTTGAGCTTTTGCTCACCTCTCATCTGATGAGATGAGAGCTAAAACTCCTGCCTTCTTTGATTCTTCCCACTAAACGTGATATCAGCAATCTCCCTCCTCTGAACTTGTACCTTGCTTTTGTATTCAGTTCAGCAAACATTTTAACCATATAATTTTGCACTGAGGATTCAGAGACAAAAAAGAATGACCCATGTCGGCAAGATGCAAAATGTAGGAAGCATAATAATTGCTGACATTGATGTAATATTTTAAAGTTTGTTCAAATGCTTTACAATTTATTCATTTAATCCTCACAGCAATCCTGAAGTTACTATACATTAGATATTATTTCCCTTTTATAGAAGAGGAAACCGGGGCTCAAAAGGGTTTAAGTGCCTATGATCTCACAACTATTAGGTGTCAAAGGTAACAATAACTAAATATAAGATTTGGGCAGCTAGAGAACCCAGCAGGTAGAGCACCAGCCCTGAAGTCAGGAGGACCTGAATTCAAAATCTGATCTCAGACATTGACTCGCTCTGTGACCTTGGGCATGTCATTAATCTTGACTGCCTTGGATCCAGAATCATCTCCAGGCATCCTAATCCATATCTGGCCACAGGACCCAGATGGTTCCAGAAGAGAAAGTGAGGTGACTTAACAGTGACACTTCATTCAAATCCAATTCATATGCTTGTCATGGCATCACCTCCCTAAGTCATAGTCTTCTTTGAATATGAAGGACAAACATCATTAAATAAAAGATAATTTGAGGAAAAAAGAAAGAGAATTAGCAAATGAGAGAATCAGGAAAGGTTTCTGTAGGAGATAACACTTGAGCCTGAACCCTGAAGAAAAGTACTCCTTACTGCCAGTGCCTTCCATTTGAGGTTACCTCAGACTTATCCTGCCTGTTTTATTTGTATATTATTAGGGGCTTATGTTTTCTTTCCTCTATGAACTTCTTGAGGGCAAGGACTATTGCCTTTTGAGTCCTTAGCATGTTGTTTGATGCATTATGTTCACTTAGCAAATGTTTGTTGATATCTAAGAGACTGAGGTGAAAAGGATCTCAGACATTGGAAGTGGGGATGACAGCTATGTAGAAACAAAGATGAAAAATGGAATGTAGTAGGCCAATTTGGCTGGAATATAGAGTACATGAAAAGTAATATGAAATATCTGTACTATATAAAATTGTAGCTAAATTGTGAACAGCTTTAAACATTAGTTTTTGTTTTGATGAGAATTCTGTATTTTTAAGTAGGAGAATGACAGGTGCCTTAGGAATCAATATACTTTTTTAGTATTCATTTATATGTTTCATGCAGGAATTATGAATAGGTGAATATTAACTGATTATTTTGGCAACTGTATGAAGCATTGATTGAAGAGGGTCTTTCCTAAGATACCAAATAGGAAACTAATTTCAATTGTCTTAGAGATCAGTCTAAGCCAGAGAAGAAGAAAAGATACAAAAGTTTACAATATATTTTTGAATGAATAAACAGATGCATTGGACCTTTGGTTAAAACATTTCCCAGATGTCTCTGAATTACTATATTCCAAATCCAACTTATCCACTCAGATTTCAGAAAAAAGGAATAATCCAAGATCCTGTTTGTAGAATTGCTCTTAGATAACATCTCCAGTCTCTGCCCCATTTTGGGGTAAGAAAGACATTGTCGGTGTACCTGGATGGGTACAGTTATAAAAAGTTACTGACCTCAGTTTTCATGTTAATTCATTGATATACATGCTTATAATGGAAGAGTTAATTAACATTCGGACTCATTTAAACTTGCTTTCATTTTATTGGATTCAATCTAAAGAAAGAGAAGGAAAAACCTGCCATTCCAAAATCTAAGGAAGTGATGATTTCTTTCACTTAAGTTAGTTGTACCATATCATAGGAAGCTCCAAGTTAAGTGATTTACATGATATTGGAGACACTAATGTAACCTCTCCCCAAATAAAGTTTGAGAGTGCTATGTGATGGGACAACACTGCCATCTCCTGGACACTTATGTGAATAACATGAAGAATCCTGAGTAAGTATGTGATTAGAAAAAGGCAAAAAAGTAATTTTGGGACTTTACATACATGCACACGCACATACACACACACACACACCTCCATACATACACACAGATAGGTGCATATGTATATATACACATTTATGTGTAAAATGCAGAAATTTGTTTTGCTTGGCTATACATTTTGGATGAGTTTTATTTTTGTAGCTTCATTGGTGGAAGGGAGAGAGTTTGGACCTGAAAATAAAATAAAATTGATTTTTTAAGTGTATATGCACATACATATTAACACAGACACATAATTAGAATTTAAAAGACCTTATAGATTATCTAGACCAATCACTTCATTTCATTGAGTGCCCTTTTTAATTGATCTTTTTTTTATTAAAGCAGGACTATAATTAGCTCTAAATGTCATAAAAAGAACCCTTTGTTGGAAATGGGAAAGTTGAAGAGCCTGAACATTAATTCCCATGGGAGAAAAGTTGCCAGGATACCACTGAGGTTTACAGTTGGAGTAACCCTTTGAAACCCCATGCCACCCCCCCCAAGAAGATCACTTGATAGCTTTAGTTTGGCACTTAAGTTATCAAGAATAAAATATGAAGAACTTTAAATATTAATTTCATTTTTAATGAGAAGGCTGTATATTATAAAGATAATAAATAATTACTAAAGATTATTAAGTCAGAAAATGACTTGTGCCTTAAGAATTAAATCTGTATACTTTTTTAGTGTTCATATTTCATTTTCATTTCAAGAATTTGAAGTAGGGAAATATCAATTGGACAGATTTATACCATGGGATGATTCTTTTGGCAGTGTGTAAAGGATGCATTGAAGAAGAAAATCTAGCCACCAAGATACCAAATAGGAAGCTATTAAAATAATCCATCCATCTGTCTCTTCACAGGAATTTGGCCTCTAAAAAGCTTGAATACAAGCTAAACCTATACTCCCCACTACCAAATAATTAGAAAAACATAAACAACCTTCATGTTTGAGCCAGAAGGCAGCTTAAGCATCATATAGTCTGTCTATCTGTGTGTCTGTCCATCTCTCTCTCTCTCTCTCTCTCTTGCGTGCGCACACACACACACACACACACATGGAGAAGCTGTGTGTGCATGTGTGCACACGCGTGTTTTGGAAGAGATTTCTACAGCTATTTAGTCCAATCTATACTCAAAAGGATTCTCCAATGTAACACAGCCTGCACGTAATGATTCTACCTCCAGACTGTCAAGAACTTTAGAGATCCTGACTTGGCTATCTCCCTGCTGTGCGATCTAAAGAAATTTATGAATTAACATATATGTCTTTATCCTTTATCCTTTACCTTGAAGAAATTCCCTCTTAAAGAACTGAGAGGTTGTGACTTGCAAAAAAGTAAGGGCTATATTAATGTTATCATCAGTTATCATATTTTTAAATTATCTTTATTGTCACAAAAATTATTACCTAAATTATAACACAATAAGTATGTATCAAAGTAGAACTTGAACCTAGGCTCTGAGGCTAACTCTGGATCCATTCTACATCACTGCCTCTATGTGTATCCAGATCATTATCAAAAGTGCTAAACAGCACAAGATCTGGCATAATTCCTTGGAATACTCCATAGTTGACATTGATCCATTAATCACTACTCTCTGTAAGTCCAGCCATTCAACCCATTCTGCACTTGTCTAACTGTAATATCTAGTCCACATCTCACGCTCTTTTTTTTTTTGGTTTTTGCAAGGCCGTGGGGTTAGGTGACTTGTCCAAGGTCACACAGCTAGATAATTATTAGTCTAAGGTTGAATTTGAACTCGGGTCCTCCTGACTCCAGGGGTGGGTGCTCTATACTGTGCCACCTAACTGCTCCTGTCCACATCTCTCAATATGTTCCATAAGACTATCAGATACTTTATTAAAAGCCTTGCTAAAATCTAGGTCAACCAGATGGCATTTCCATGGCATTTCCTTCCTCAGCAGATTCAGTAATCCTACCAAAAAAAAAGAAAATGAGGTTATTCTGGCATGATCTGTTCTTGATGGAGCCATACTAGGTCTCTATAATAATCACTGCTTCCTTTCTAGGTATTCATTATTTAATAAAAAAAATTTTCCAGGGATCTAAGTCAAACTCACTTATTCTCTTCCCTTTCTTGCAAAGCAGGACATTTGCTCTTCAACAACCTTGTGGTACTTCTTCTATGTTCCATAATCTTTCATATGTGACTAGCAATGAATCAGCAATCATATCTGCCATTTGATAGCAGAGGATGTAGTAACTTGAATTCATTAAGAATAAGAGGGGCAGCTAGGTGGTGCAGTGGATAGAGCACCCACTCTGGAGTCAGGAGGACCTGAGTTCAAATGTGACCTCAGACAATTAATAATTGCCTAGCTGTGTGACCTTGAACAAGTCACTTAATTCCATTGCCTTGCCAAAAAAAAATCTAAGAATATGAAAGAAGTGCTTTCTTACAATCTCAGTGTTTTAAGAATTTCTCAGCTGATAATGACAATCAATACCTATTAATCATTTCTGTTGTCATTCCCAATACAAAGGTCATTTTTGAAAGAGAAAGAAAGATTAGAACAAGCAGTTAGACCTTTTCTTTTGTGGTCAGTTATTTTCCTGTCCCCTCTTATGAATTTCCTTTTTTCCTCTTCTTTTATCCTCTTCTGCCAATATAATTTTTAAAAATAAAAAACCTTTTATTGTCCTTAGCTTCTATCACCAGCCTCAACTCATTCTGAGTTTTAGAACTCTTAACTGCATTTTTATAAGACTTTTATGAATATAAAAGTCCTCTTTACTGGCCTTGTTTCCATCTTCTATGAATTACTTTTGAAAATCTAAGTTGGTTGGTGAGTCTCCTGTGCATCCATATCTGTTTCTCTCTTTTTTTGACATTTTCTTCTATTTTATTTTACAAATATTTACAGATTACTCCTTCTTGAGTGGTTTGGTCTAACAAAATAAAAGTTAAGTAAAACTGTTAATTGTTACCTTAACTAAAGGTTAGAGCAACATTTCATATCTACAGCACTTCTTCCTCGCTCATTTTTTTATTTATTTTATTTATTTATTTAAGACAGTGGGGTTAAGTGACTTGCCCAAGTCCTCCTGACTCCAAAGCCAGTGCTCTATCCATTGCACCACCTCAATGCACTCTTTTTTTTTAATTTTATATAAGACAGTGGGGTTAAGTGACTTGCCCAAGGCCACACAGCTAAGTAATTTTAAGTGTCTGAGTTCAGATTTGAACTCAGGTACTCCTGAATCCAGGGCCAGTGCTCTATCCACTGTGTCACCTAGCTGCCCCTCCCTCACTCATTTTTTAAAAATTAACAGAAAACTAATTTCACACCGTGAAGAAAAGGAGATGAAAAGGGGAAAAGTAGATTTCTTATAAAAAATATGCATGGTCAAGCAAAAGTTTCCACCAATAATTATACACAAAAATATATGTCTCATTCCAAACCACAAATTCATCACCTCTAATAGATAGCATGTTTCATTGTCAGTTCTCTGGAATCAGAGTTCTTAAAACTGTTTATAATGTTGTTATATGTTATACTCTTGGTTCTCCTGATTTCATTATTCATTCATTTATAAAATGTCCTCAAAATCATTACTGCATCAATTCATGTCATGTAAGTCTTTCTAAAATCTTCTATTTCCTCATTTATTTTTTATGTATTTTATTTTTTTCCCCAATTATATACAATAATAGTTCCTACCCATCATTTTTTGGTAAGGTTTTGAATTTTACACTTTTACCTCACTCTCCCTTCTCTCCCTCCCCCCTCCCCTCCCCCCCCCCACAGAGTCAGGAGTACCTGGGTTCAAATCTGGCCTCAGACAGTTAATAATTACCTAGCTGTGTGGCTTTGGGCAAGCCACTTAACCCCGTTTGCCTTGCAAAAACCTAAAAAAAAAAAATCTTTAAATTTCATGATTACAGTCACCATCAGCTATGAGCTTTGAGCTCAAGAATATAAAATCTGACCCTGCTGTCAGCTTCTACACTCTCTTCTTTCACCCTTATCAATAAACTTCTTAATTCCTCATTACTTTCTGTCATCAATGTTATCATCTGCATATTTGAGATTGCTGATATTTCTCCTGGAAACTTCTAATTCTGACTTTTGCTTCATTAAGTCTGGCATTTTACATGATATATTCTGCATAGAAGTTAAATAAAGTGACAATACACCATTGTCTTGCTCCTTTTCCAACCTTAAACCAGTCAATTTTTTCATGTTTTATTTTCCTTTTTTTTTTATTTTAGGCAATAGGTTTAAGTGACTTGCCCAGGGTCACACAGCTAGGTAATTATTAAATATCTGAAGCCAAATTTGAACTTGGGTCCTCCTTACTCCAGTCCAGTGCTCTATTCATCATGTTTGGTTTTAACTAATGCTTTCTGATCTAGATATAAGTTCCTCAAGAAACAAAATGATCTGGTATTATTCCTAAGTCTTTGAGACCTTGCCATATTTTGTTATAATCCATAAAGTCAAAGGCTTTGGTATAATTAAACTGAAGTAACTGTTTTTCTGGAACTTCCTTGCTTTCTCCTTAATTCGCAAATTTTGGCAATTTTGTCTATAGTTCCTTTGCCCCTTCAGAAAACCAACATACTATTCTAGGAATTCTTGGTTCACAGTTGCTGAAGCTTACCATGCTGAATCTTAAGCATAATACACCTGATGTGTGAAATGACTGCATTTGTTTAATAATTTGACCATTCCTACTTTAGGACTGGGACATAAACTGATGTTTTCCAATCTAGTGGCCACTGGTAAGTTTTCAAAATTTGATTTGAATGTAGCACTTTAACAGCATCATCATTCAGAATTTTAATTCTGGAATTCCATCACTTCCACTAGCTGTAGTTCAAAGTGCTTCCCAAGGTTCACTTGTCTTTTCTAGGAAGTCTGACTCAGTAACCACATCTTGATTATCAGAGATATTAAGATCTTTCTTATATAGTTCTTTGGATATCCTTGCCATCTCTTCTTACTCTTCTATTTCTGTTTTCCTGTCATTTTTGTTTTTTTATCATGCCCATTTTGCATGAAACTTTCCCTTGATATGATTTACATTCTATTAATTCTATTTTTTTTTGCATTTCTCATTTAAGAAAACCCATTTTGCATGAAACTTTCCCTTGATGTATGATTTACATTCTATTAATTCTTCTATTTTTTTTTGCATTTCTCATTTAAGAAAACCTGTTCTCATCTTGCTGTTCTTTGAAATTTAGACTGTAGCGCCCCTAGTCTACATATTTGCAGCTAAACAGGACCTCTTTGTTAAGGGCACCCTTAACCTTTTACCCTTTACCCTTAACCTTTTACCCATCTTTCACATCTCATGGAAATTATATGTAGATCCTGGGGAAGAAAAAATCTTAGATGATGAGAATGGCTGAGGAATTTCCAGGAAGTCATGCCCTTCCCAAGTTCACCCCCTCCTTTTCTGCCCTTCTGTCACATCAAACCATGAAACCAAACAAGCAAAACTCATAGGCTCCTCTCTCTTGGGCTATCCTATCCTTCCTATACTTTACAAGGTATTATACATAAATACAAGCATCTAAACCTTACTAAAATTTGAGAAGCTGGAGAGACCAAAAGCTGAGATTAGGGAATAAGTGTCCTCAAAATTGCTTTATGATATGTATGTATATATATGTGTGTGTATGTATATACACATGTGTATAAAGAGAGAAAAACTGAAAATTAAGAATATGATGCATGCTCTAATCTCTGGAACCAAAATTATTTAATTCATCACTTATTTTAATAGTCATCCTTCATATTCTCTTGATTTTACATTATTCACCCTATATCATTTCATATCAATCTTATTTGCTTTGATTTCTTCAGTCACTTCCATAATGTTCCATTATATTGATACACAATCCCTGTTTTATATAGATAAAGAAATTTGGGTCCAGAGAAGTGAAGCAAATTGCGCAGAGACAATTTACAAAGCTGGGTTTCAAATCCAGGTCCTTTTAGGAATAAAGACTTGAAACTGTTCACAGTACCTATTGTGAGATTAACACAAATCCTCTCTGTCCTGTAGATTTTTAAAAATAGGAAATTTAGCTCTAACTTCTACTTCCTAACTCCTCAAACTTATTTCTGAGCCTCAGTCATTTCAACTTCTACAGTAGCTAGTTGTCCTATTGAGCTCTGTACCCTCTTAAAAAACTGCCATTGTTTCTGTTAATTTTTATTTTGATGAAGATCTTTTTCAAAATTTCAATATACAACTGAAATTACCAAATCTTTTCTGTACTAGAAGAGTCCATACAGAAAATAATAAAGCATTCATGATGAATAGAACAATTGTCCCCAAATTCTACAGCTCACTTAGAATTAAATCTACATTGGAAACTATGGAAGGAAAAGTAACCTCATCCCCTGTTGTTATAGAAACAAAATTATACCCTGTACCTATTGAAAAAAATCAGTTGTTTTAACTGATATGAGTGGCCACAGAAATTTTGAATCAGAGACTTGGGCTCAAATTCTACCTCTGACATATGCAGCTTTGGAAACATCACTTTAGTGAACTAGTCTGAAAAATTATTTCTAAAATTGGACCAGTGTCTCCAGTACTTACTTGGAAGGTTTATTGTGAGGGTACTGTTGTATAATTCACTCTGCAAACTGTTCTGTGTGTGTCAATTGTTTTTATTTAAAATTATAAATAGATCTTTCTATTAATGTTGGTGCTTTAATAAAAAAGGATATATATATATTCTTCCATGGTTGTATATTTATTTGCTTTAAATTTAAGGAAAACAAAATGCTTTCATTTTTACTCTTAAATGATTATGCTTGAATGAGACAAACTTTTTTTTAGGTGTGGAAAATGTGTGGGTTTGTTTTGTTTAGCTATACTTGTTAGAAGGATTATGTTTTTTCCTTTTCCCCTAGTAAAGGTTACTAGTGTTAGTGGCCCAAAGAGAAAAAAAGGATGTCATTGAAGTACCTTCAAAATACATAGACCAGAACAGAAAGTTCAGAAAGAAAAGGCAAGTTTCAGACAGTTCTGAAACTAAGTATTTTTTTTAAAGCAAGCTATACATAATAGACATTTAGTTTCACATATAAAATATTTTTCTATTTTGTATTCCAGAATGTCCCTTTTTTGGGTATGCTAAATTCCAAATAAATTTTTTAATTGTGGTACTAAATAGCTTTCATCTTCTTTCTTCACAGAAACCAGATACAAATGGAATAGCAAAGCATCCTTTTCTAAGGTATTTATCTCAATGAAGCAGAAACAGTTTTCCACCATGCTCATAGGCACTTTATTTGGGGGTTACAAATTTGAGCCCCTAGTCCTGGACATCTTCCTTGCAAATATTAATCACTAGGGGATATATTTAAGAATGGCTCAACTCACTGCTATCCTTGCTTTTGGAAAAACACTAAAGCACATGCCATAAAATTTAATCAAAGGCTTTATCAAAATATTCCCCTATATGTTGCAAACCCCAGTAGGATGAATGAAAATTCCAACATAAGAATTGTCTTGCTTTTGTAGTTAACATGAACAACACTAGAAATGTTTCCTAATTGATGTAGCCAAAGGATGGTGACATATTCCCGCTATTCGTCATCTTGACTTTTGTCCTGCTACTGGACTACTGATTGGAAGAGAGAGTGAAGCTAACAACTTTGTGCAACTCTGCCTCACCTAAATTCAACAGACCTACAAGTAAAGACATCAGAATGACTAACAACACAAACAATATTTTCTATAGAGTAGGTTTTGGTAAGAGAGTTTCATCTTAGAACCTCTGCAAAACTATTAAAAAGTGGGCAACTATGAGGCACAGTGGAAAGAGCAACAGCCCTGGAGTCAGGAGAAACTGAGTTCAATCTGGCCTCAGTAACTTTAAATTACCTAGCTGTGTGAACTTTAGGCAAGTCACTTAACTTCATTGCCTTGCCAAAAAAAAAAGCTACTAAAAGTATTGTTACAGGGAAATTGTGCCAATAAGGTAGAACTAAGTACAGTCCTTGTGTAATGCTGTTAATCAAGAAGGCACTATGCATTCTAAGAATATAATAATCTAATACAGAGTTCAGGATTTAGATTAGGAAAAACCCAAATCCCAGTCCCTCGTCAGATATTTCTGATGTCTAACTGCAGTGAAGTCATTTAATGAGCCTATTTTATTATCAAAATAGATTTCACTAAAAGGAATGAAATCCTTCTAATCCAAATCTCACTTTTTACAAATAAACTTAAGAACCAGAAGAATTAAAAGACTGGCATAGCTTTAAATAGTCAGCAGAACTTGAAGCAGCCTCCTCAGATTACAATTAGAGTCACGAATATCAAGATTCAAATCTTGCCTCTGACATCTACTGACTATGAGCCAGTGGCTTAACTTCATTATCCCCAAGCAAATCTTTTTAATATTTTAATGAATGGATTTCTGTAGAACTGAATATTTTATTTTGGTTATTTAAAAACATTCTGAGAAAGGGTCCCATTGGCTTCACCAGTTAAACATGGGGTCCATAACACACACAAGTTAAGAACCCTTATTTACAACTGCTGGTCTGTACTGGAATTTCCACATATATAATTCTATAGAATGATTAAATCACTAATCTAGAAATGAGTATTTTTTTAAAGTTTCTCATAGTGAACTCAAGATATAGAATGAGTCATAGCTTTTGGCAAAACTAATGCAGGGAGGAAGTAGGGAAAAAATTTTTGTTAAAAAGTAAAAATAAAAATTTAATTATGTTCCATTAAATTAGCTAATACTAAATGCTTTGCAAATCCTACTAAAGTGCCATATAAAATATTGGCTATTATTGTCATCCTGGCCTAAGGTATGTGTATAGTTTCATTAGCTTGCTAGCATAATAGAATATGTAAAAAGATTCTGATGTAAGGAACAAAATCTGATGGGGTAAGCTAAAATCAACTAGCTGTTTCTTTTTGATTACCCACTGCTATCTGATCAATGAACAATGGTTCAGAACTCTCTTGGTCTTTCTGTGCCACAATTTGCCCCTTAGTGAAATCTATCTGAAGTTTCTTCCAGGATGGCATCTTCATGTGATCCTCAAAGAAAAAGGTTTCAGTTCTGTCAAAATAATTTAATCTTGGGGCAGCTAGTTGGCGCAGTGGATAGAGCACCAACCCTGGAGTTCAAATCCGGTCTCAGACACTTAATAATTACCTAGCTGTGTGGCCTTGGTCAAGCCATTTATTTAACCCCATTTGCCTTGCCAAATAAATAAATGAATGAATGAATGAATGAATGAATGAATAATTTAATCTTGGTATTGATATAAACTGGTTTCACTGGGGTGGTTAAAATTAAGTTTATCGTAAGATGTGATAGGATGTGGCATTTCTGTTTTCATTCTTTTTACAAGCAGAATGTACTGAAAGTTAGAAGGGAGTTAGAAATGTAATTTCTTAAAATTTAAGATACCAGTTCAGATTTGGCAGTCAAATATCTCTGAAGCTTTTCTTCAGTAACTGGCTATTCTTTTTTGTTCTTGGTTTGCAGTGGAGAAAATCCTTTTGCTACTGTGAAACTCCGACCAACAGTGACAAATGACAGGTCAGCACCAGTAATTCGATGAATGAATCAAGAAATTAATACCCATCATTATTCCTCATGTAAACTACATGTTCAATATTATGATTATCTTGTTTAACATCTGCTTTCATTGTATAGGAATGGAAACATGACAAAAGTTTTTCCAGTTTTCAATGAATCTGTTAAATTAAGGAAATCATAATTGCTCATAAGATTTGAGTGTCTTTAAGTGAATATAATATATATTGTAATAATCACAATTAATAACTTAAATGTTTTCTTGCTCATCTATTCAGCAAACCAAATAAACTGTTCCAGTGATTTTCTTGGGGGTTATAGCATTCTATTTTTTAAATGCTTACTTTTATAGAAATAAGCAGTTATCTTTACTTTCATGCTCTCTACATCCACCAGGTGCAAAAATGATTCTTTTGCTTTAAGGTTAAACATGCACTGTAATATTTCATATTTCATGGATTTGCATCAAGCATAAATCATAAGTTACCTGTGCTGACTTAGATACCATTTCAAATTGTAAAGTTTGTTAGTTTTTTTTAACTTACATTTTTATTTTTTAAAATGAAAATATACAAACCCCAAGTGCAGAACTGTACAAGGGAATCTTTCTCCCTTCCCTAATAGACATACTCAATATCTTGGGAGAAATCATACTCATCACACAAAAAATTTTTAGAACTTTTCTTCCTAAGAAATAACTTGTAAAAACTATTGAATATTAAGTTGTACTTCCAAATTCACAAATAAAATTATAGAGTACAATGTAGGATGCATGTCAGGATCCTTGTATTATACCATGTTAAATAAAGCTATGATGAGATGCAAAACAATGGCCAGTTTGACTTCTAAATTTAGGCATTCGTTAAATGATCTATCTTTTTATTCTACTGGGTCTCACACCATGAATTTACTTTGAGGTATGAATACAGGTTTCTCCATCTTTAAAAGGGAGTGATATGCTTGCCCCAAATAGCATTTATTAATAGATTACTGCTTTGGTCAACCTTCAATAATGAGATTATCTTGTTGTATTGGGTGTTAACTGAATCATCTGAGATAATAATTAGGACCTCCAGAATGCTATGCCTCTGAAAGCTAATCAGATGCCATTTCACCCCCCCCCTTTTCTCTCTGCCCCTTAAAAAAAAAATTTTTTTAAATGCCATTTCATTTAGTTTTATCTGAAATTCAACAGGTTAAACAGCCAAACTTTCTCAAAGCCAATGAAGTGTCCCAGGGCTATTGTGGAATAACATACTCCCCTTGTGAGTGGGGGGGGGGTGAGAGGGAGGGAGAGAAACAGATAGTATCAAGAATACAACCATTTAAATTTAATCTATTGCCTGCATGAAATTTATGTTCACATTTAAGCCAATTTGTGTCCCTATTTTTATTCCAGGTTATATAAACATAAATTTAGAGTGCACAAATGTAACCTTTTTCTTAAGCTCAGTTATTAGAGGTCAAATGCAAAGATGTGTAAAAAATTTCAATTGTGGATCAGCTATCCCAGTCTTCTGTATGTGTTTATGAAAAGTCATTCTCCTCTTAACAGCTTGTAAGATCCTGTAGCTCTGGGAACCTAGCTACTATTAGAGAAAAGCTTATATACATAAAGCTTCTTCAGGATAGTTAAGTTCTTACAATAGCTAGTCTTGTCTCTCTGCTGTACTATTGAGTACTATTGTATTCAAACAGAAGAACTTCATGTTTAAATTTGTTAACATTACATTATTAGGATCTCTGGTATGTTATCCTGGAATGGAAGATTTTTGTTCTTCCTTGAGTAGTTCTCTTAAATACACAGGTTAACTGACTATCCCACAAATAAGTAACACCAAGTGTAATAACTATTGAGGCTTCATGGTAACTGAAAAATATTCATTCGGGGCATTTAAGAAACAGATTTACCTTTAAATCTCTAAGTTTAATTGTTCTTTACAGGCCAAGCAGGTGGGCAAAGGGAATGAGATAAGATTTTGTTTCCCTGGGCCTACAACAAATCTTAGAAGACTGAGGTAGTGAACTTGCTGTTTTCCAGTCTACTGCTGTCCTTAGTAGAGTAATACCTATGTCTGTCTGTCACCTTAACTACCTACCTACCTCACAAGGATGTTGTGAGGAATCTGCTCTGTTTGGATTTTAAAAATCTGTAGTTATATTTTGAGTGAAGTTATATGCTAGATAAATTTCAAAATATTGCAGTTTAATAAAAAAAATCAATTGAAACATTTAGTTTTGTTCAGTTAATTTGAGTTACTACATTAAAAAAAAATTCTGAATATGAATTAAGTTCAAATCCTACCTGCCATTTCTCATCCACACAGTGAGATTAAGGCTTCTTAGAGTACCAGTGATATAGCTTGTGAAATAACAGGTCTATCCAAAATTACAGTGTATAAAAAGCATAATTCATGTGTTCCAGAAGATATAGCAAACTCTCTCTCTCTCTCTCTCTATATATATATATACATATATATATATATATATATGTATATATATATATAGACACACACACACATACACACACATATTTAAAATAAAAGTTGTCAGTAGGCTGTTTTTGGAATAAATAGAATTAACTTACTCAAAGGTAGTTTTTAGAATTACATATATTTTAGAAATAAAGGAATTTACAAATTCACTGTTCATAACAAAACTTGTCCAACATTCTAGTCACATATGAGTTTTACCATGATGCTCTGCACTTAATTTCAAGATAATGATTGAAGTCAGAGTTGAGGTGAGTTAACTTTATTTTTTAAAAATATACAGAGGTGACAATGTGCAAACATCAAATTAAGCAGGACCAGTTAAAATAGTATGAACCTCATTTATAAAAACAGCATTTCTCAATTTGCAAAGTGAAAACTGCAAAAAAAAGCAGTGTTTTTATATCAGAATTGTCATCAACTTTGAAAGCAAGTTTGCTTTTTTTCCCATATTCTGCAAGCCCATGAAACATTGGCTATCCCATCACACCTTACAAAACAGTTCTGATATTTGATCAAATAAAGCTATTATACAAGACATTTACATTAGAAAAAAGAAAAGTGGGGATAGGAAAGCTGGATTGTGTTGTTCCATTTAAAGATAAACTACTCCACAGTTAGGGCATTTTTGCCTTCTCAAAGCAAAACAGCAGATAAGTCCAAAGGGAAAGAAGAGAATGGCCAATAAGATACCTAGGCAGGTGAAAGACTCTTCCAAAACACCAACTCTGTGGGAGAGAAAGAAAAAAAGTTATGCATACATTGTAAGTCAGTTTGATTTAAGAATATTGACTGGAAACTTCTTCCTAGATAAAAATAACCATTTTACAGATGGAGAAATTAAGGTTCAAACTGATTGCTTCATCTACTTTCTCTTATCAATCACAGTAAGTAGACATAGGGTTAATGATTTAACAGTTATCACATATTTCAAAGTTAGAGAAGTTAAAACATTTTAACTAAAAGGAGCCTTGACCCATAAGGATTAATTCATTTAGTCCAATAACATAAGTTCACACCGTGTACCATAATTGTAGGGCTTATTTACCCCCAAAAAAGTATATTTTAATAACCTTCAACTTAATTAGCTCTATTTCAATCAAAAG
Source organism: Macrotis lagotis (assembly GCF_037893015.1). Lineage (NCBI taxonomy): Eukaryota > Metazoa > Chordata > Mammalia > Peramelemorphia > Peramelidae > Macrotis > Macrotis lagotis. The sequence goes on along the minus strand of NC_133666.1, from coordinate 127,214,082 downwards.
AAAAATCACATGAAAAGGTAATCATGACTTCATAATGGGAGGAAGGTGAGAACTCACACTTATTCACCATAAAATTCATTTCATTCCTCTGAGTAAATCAGGACACAGAACCATGGGAAAAGGCAAGAATTTGGACATATAGATTCAAGATGGAAGAGTAAAGGCAGGAATTCCCACAAACTCTCCCTTCGACTACTCCAAATACCTTTGAATAATGATTCTAACCAATATTCTAGAGTGGTACAACCCACCAAAAAGACTGAGTGAAACAATTTTCCAGCCCAAGACAACTTGGAAGATCCAAAGGAAAGTTATATCAGGGTCAGAAAGGGCTACAGCAAACCAGCTTCAACCATTTAGAAACAGGCTTGGGGGCACCTGGGTCCTTGGCAGCAGGGGTGGTTTTCAGACCTCTCAGCCCAAGGATTGCCAAGGACAATTGGGAAAGGCAACAGGAAAACTGCTACACCAGGAGGAGAGAGGAGCCCAGTCCAACATAGACCCCCCCCCCCCCCGCCAGGGACCAGGAACAGGTATGTGGTCAGAGCACCACAGTCAATAAGGGGGTCAGGGGAGACTGCAAAGGTCTCTTTCCTATCTCTGAGGCAGGACTCTGTTGCTTTACCCATACTCAGCTACAGGTGAAAATCTGGGACTCAAGTTTCAGGAAAAGGAGTTTTACTGCCAAAGCAGAGCAGGGACCTTCCTCACAGTGTGAGGGCTAAGGGGTGTGATTGTGGTCATCCACAGACCAGAGCACAGGAGAGCGGTCAGATTCTCTCCTAAGATCTTGGAGGAATTGAGGTCCTGTGGGGGGTATCCCTGAAAAAGCGGCAAAAATCCTCAAAAGCTTGGGACAGTGTGCCCTGCGTCCATCCTGGAAGCAGAGCCCCAACTTAACAAAGAGTTAAAATCAAGTCATAATTACTTTTATCCTTTTGAGGATCAAAATACACATTCAGAAGATAAAAAGGTCAAAGCTAATCATGCAAACCAAGTTAGCAGCTTGGGAAGGAATTACAAAAAAAAAATGAAGAAAATAACATCTTAAAGATCAGTTTGGGTCAAATAAAAAAAAGCAATTCAAAAGGCCAATGAGAAGAACCAGAATTACAGAGCAGAACTGGCTGGATGGAAAAGGAGATAAAAAAGCTCTCTGTAGAAAATAATTACTTCAAATGTGGAATGGAGCTAAAAGAAGCTGATGACTTTATAAGAAATCAAGAAACAATAAAATAAAGGAATGAAAAACTAGAATATGTGAAATATCTCATTGGAAAAACAATTAATCTGAAAAACAGATCCAAAGAGATAAATTTAAAAATTATTGTACTGGGGCAGCTAGTTGGCGCAGTGGATAGAGCACCAACCCTGGAGTTCAAATCTGGACTCAGACACTCAATAATTACCTAGCTGTGTGGCCTTGGGCAAGCCACTTAACCCCATTTGCCTTGCAAAAACCTAAAAAAAAAAATTATTTTACTACCTGAAAGTCATGTCCAAAAAAAAGACCCTAGATTTCATCTTTCCAAATTATCCAGGAAAATCATCCTGATATCCTAGAAGCAGAGGGTAAAAATAGAAATTGAGGGGCTCCACCAATCACCTTCTGAGAGATCCCAAAATGAAAACTGCCAGGAATATTATAGCCAAATTTCATAACTCTCAAGGAATAAATATTACAAGCAGCCAGAAAGAAACAATTCAAATATCATAGAGCTAGTCAGGATTTAGCAGATTCTACATTAAGGGCTCATAAGGCTGGAATATGTTATTACAGAAGGCAAAAGAGCTTGGTTTACAACCAAGAAATCAACTACCCAACAAAACCTAACATACTCATTCAGGGGATAAGATGGACATTCAATGAAACGGGGACTTTCAAAACTTTCCGGATGAAATGACCAGAGCTGAAGAGAAAAATCTGATCTTCAAGTACAAGACTCAGGTGAAGCATTGAGAGGGTAGAAGGGAAAGGCTAATTATGAAGAATTTAATGATGTTGAACTGCTTGTATACCTGCATAGGAAAATAATACTGGAAACTCATTAGGGCATTTAGAGCATATATAGACAACAGAAGGGAGTTGAATCTGAAAGTATAATATATTATAAAGATGGAGTTAATGGGCAAGAAAGGAATGTACTGGGAGATAAAGAAGAGGTAGAATGGGCTAAGATATTTCACATAAAAGAGGCAAGAAAAAGCTTTTCCAATGGAGTGGAGGAGGGGAAAAGGTGAGGGGGTGTGAGTGAGCCTTCACTCTCATCGGAAGTGGCTCAGAGAGGAAATAATAAATACACTCAATTGGGTACAGAAATCTTATCTTACTAGAGGGAAAATAGGTAAGGAAAGGGATGGGGGGTATATGTGATAGAAGAGAGGGAAGACTGGGAGAAGGGTGAAAGGAGAGAGAATAGATTAAATGGGGGTTGGGAGAAATAGAATGGAGGCAAATACAGCTAGTAATAGCAACTGGGGGGGGGGGGGACACTGAAGCAATATTTCTGATGGACTAAAGAATGCTATCCATCCCAAATAAGAACTGATGTCTGAATCAGACTGAACCATACTTTATTTTTTCCTCTTTATTTTTCTTGAGATTTCTCTTTCTTTGGGGGGGGGGGGGTATGTTTACTTTTACAAGGTGACTATTGTAGTAATGTGTTTCATAGCTACATATTTTTAACCTATACCAAGTAACTTGCTTTTTTCAATGGGGGGGAGTGAGATAGGAGGAAGGGGAGAGAATTTGAAACTCAAGGTTTTAGAAGTAAATGTTAAAACTTGCCTTTGCATATAGCTGGGGGTAAAAAAATTTAAAAATAATAAAAAAAAATCCAAGCCAAATTAATTTTTTAAAAAAGAATTGGAACATAAAACAAATACAAGTTACTATAGTCTGTACTTTAATACTAAAATAAAGGCGAACCTTTTGTAAATATAGACTAACAAGTTAAAATGAAGTGACACTCAGTGTTTTACATAGATTATGTACAAGTTTTACACAGAAAAACAATCTTCCTTCCAAGAAGGAAAGGAAAGGAAAGAAATTTTTAAATCCAGACAAGGAAATGCAATGCAAAATGCTTCTTTAACTGCAAACTATGTAGTTTCTTAGAAAAATTTTATATGGCTCTCCATAATCAAATGTTAAGGCTACATCAGTCACTACACCTGGAAGGCCAATTTCATGAGAAAGTTTAGCTCCATTTTTATGAGTATGGTACTCTGACAATTTCAGCAAGAATCTGGTGTTTTGTTTTTTGCAAGGCAATGAGGTTAAACTGACTTGCCCGAAGTCACACAGGTAATTTTTAAGTGTCTGAGACCAAATTTGAATTCAGGTCCTGTCCTCCACCAGCAATAATTTCATTTACAAAATGGGCAACTATTTTTAGGTCTATGTTGAAGTGATAGATTCATCTCTGTCTATAGGTTATATATGTAAATACCACTAACTTTGCAGTTGTTCTCCAAACAGTTTCTGGATAGAATCAAACTTAAAAACTGTTTAAATGAGTTCCAAGTTAATTAATATCCAATAGTTGCCAAAGAGACTTATCAAATAAGGCAACACAAAAGGTAGACAAGGTTATCTTGCTCCAAAAAGGCAAGGCACTAAAGAGAAAGTGAGGAAATAAAATGAACTGACAACCTCAGCCTATGAACAAACCATTTCTATCACTGTTTTACTATGAGAATCAGGTACAAGAGGAAAAATTGTAAAATTGCTCTGCCATTTCACATCACATTCATCTCCACCCCCTACTCTCTTTCCTAATTTAAATCTACTATCACTCACAAATTTACCTGGTCCCCATTTTAAGTTTGCCTCAAATTTTCACTTACAGAGGCAAACAAGGCAGAGTCAGAAAACAAGAATTTTTGTCCCAGGTCAGTCCTTCATTATCTTCATGATCTGATCCCATCCAGTGTATAAATACCATGATTATGCAAAAGAATTCTCCTGATCTAGGTCAAAACAAGACTTGATGTTGACAGCTTTAAGGACCCCACTCTGAAAAGGACAAAAGCTATCTCATTCCAATCCACTTGGCTTGAATGAAACCTTACAAGAGTTTAAAATACATATGACTGTATTCTCCTTATTCCTGGGTATAATAAGCTCTGACCTTGAGCCAGTGAAATAGATCACATGCAGATCTATCACAGACTTTCAGAAACATGTTATTTAGCCTTGGTCTCCTTTCCCTTTGTTCAGTAAGACATGTAACCTTTCTTTTAAGGGGGGCAGGGGGAGGCTTTTATTTATAAGTTTTTGAGAACTTATTAAGATTAATATATACTGCTGTCAATTTCTACATTCCTCAGAAAAATTCTGTTTCCCCTTACTCAAAATACTTCATTCTTCCCCTCTTATCACATCTATCTCCTGACATGAGGACTCCCATTACTTCTCTCCTTTCACTCTCTTCTTAATGCTCTATAGTTGGTTTCCATCCTCATCAACTGAGACTGCTCTCAAAAGTTACTAATGATCTCAATCCAGTGGCTCTTCTCAATCCTTACCCTTAATCTCTGCTGCTTCCAACACTCGATCACACCTTCTCCTGATGCACTTTTCCTCTGGATTTTCAGGACACCACCCTCCTTTTTTTCCTGGTTCTCCTATTATCTGACCTCTCCTCAATCTCCTTTGTTAGATTCTTCATCCAGATCATGCATGCTAACCATGAAAGTTTCCTCTTTTCCTTCTATACTATTTCACTTAAGAGATCTCAACAGCTCCCATGGTTACTGCTATGCTGATGATTTTCAAATCATATCCAGACCCAACTTTTCTTTGTGATGTCCAGTCTCACATCTTCAGCTGCCCATTAGACATCTCAAACTGAATGTCTTAAATTAAACATGCCCAAAATAGAACTCATCTTTTCCTCCAAACCCTCTCCCCTTCTAAATTTCCCTGTTATAGTGGAGAACACCACCATCCTCTCAGTCACCCATGCTAGAAACCTAGATGCCATCCTAACTTCTAAGTCAATCTCTCAGATACAATCTGAGGCCAAGTATTATTGATTTTACCTTTTTAACAACTCTTGTACACTTACCCTTCTCTACTATGAAACTACCACCACCCTGGTGAAACCCTTTATTCCCCTTAAGCCAAAACTAATACAGTAGCCTTCTGGGTGGTCTCATAAGTGTCTAGGTGCCCATAGGTGTCTCTTCATTCCAGTCTTTCTTCCATGCATCTGTCAAAATGACCTTCCTAAAGTTCTGACCACATCATTCAAAACACATCCCTAGCTCAATAAACTCCAGTGAATTCAGGATCAAATATAAAATCCTTTCATGAGCTAGCCTCTCCTACCCTCAGTCACCACACCCTTTCAAGGATGGTTCTATCCTGTGAGACAAGAAGCTCTCTCCCCTACAGCTTTTTCACTGGCTGGTCTCATGCAAAGAATAGCTCTTCTTTACCCCTCCACCAACTCCCCAAGCAGTATCTCTACTTTCTGGTTTTCAGCTTCTTCAGAAAGTCATTTTCATTTCTTTTAAAAGCAAATATTAAAAACTTTTACATGCTGTTGGAAAAATAAAATATTAAAAAGAAAAATATTAAATTTTAAAAAATTGTTCATTTCCAAGAGGAGGGAAGAAAGAGAGAAGGAAGAGAATTTGAAACTTAAATTGTTAAAAAAAATGAATGTTTAAAAAAAGATAAATGGAGCAAAATATAAATCTAACTTTCAAAACTTTAATAATGGATTAAACATTCCAATAAAATAAAAAGGAATGAAAGATGAAGGGGAAAAAAGCTATACATATCTGAGGAACAATTATTGTAAAGCCAGTTCTCTTCCACTGTCTGGTTGATAAAGAATAAAAAATTTGTCATAATGAGACTATAAAATATCATTCTAATTCTAAGTTGCTTAAAGTGATCAAACCAGCCAGAAGTCTGTCTTCTGGTTTCATAGTTTTACCCTCACAACCAATAATAAATTCAGTTTGGATTTCACTCAGTAAGGATCTACTTATGTATTTAATACAAATTATGTGCAAGTCATTATGCCTATGTGCTGGGAATACAAAAATGAACTGCTCTTGCCCTCAAGCAGCTTTCCTACTACTGAATTTAACTAAAGATCCAGGCTAAAATAAAGCCTACTTTGAGCAGCCTGCTCAAGACTTGATAAGGATAATTACTAGGTGTTTCTCAAACCCTGGAGATCAATAACCTACAGGAGATCATGTTATTTATACCAGTCTACCATGAAACAATAATATCTCAATCTGGAAACTTCCAATTCATTCATTTTTTTTTGAAACATTAACAGTGATAAAAGCAACATGAAAGTTACTATCAAAAAAAAAAATCAGAACATAGCTGAAAATAAACCTTAGAAAGCATCTAGTTCAAATTCTTTTTCTAAAGAAGGGAACCTTCAAGTCCCTAGGTTAGTTGGTAAACAGAGACAGGATTAGAACCCAGGTTTCCCCATTTTCCTCACTCTACCATGTTGCATTTCTCCCAAAGAATAATCACGAAAATCCTGTCACATCATTTAGATCTATTTCCTCAATCTTTAAAATAATGAAGTAAATTCTATGATTCTGTGGTCTTATATCTAAACATAACCCAGATAATTTAAAAGAGAGAACTGAGAAACCAGAAGAAACTGAGGGTAGAATCTGGGGTCTGGTGGCTTGGCAAAATCAGTATGGGTAAACACATACATAATTCAAGGGGCTAGGAAGCCAGCCCTCCGTATTGCAATTCAAAAGTCTATGTTAAAAATTCAATGGACCCTCTCTAAAATGGGTGTGGGAAATGTATTCATTCTGCTCTTATGATTTTAACATGATTCAGAAAGTGAATGGTTTTAAGTCAAAGTCCCACAATGGATAGTTATTTAACAGTTACACATATTTTGAGAAGGACTTTTGATCCTATAGAAACCTTTTTGATCAAGTTCTCTGGGGAGCAAAGTATTTTAGAGTATGAAGTATTTTCAATTATCTAAGCCTTTTACATAATCTCCTTGCTATTTTCTCACTCTTCACCTCTCTAGGATTATTTGAAGTTTTAGACTGTAAAAGGGGGGAAAAGGGAATTGGGGGGGGGTCGAGATTAAATGATTTTATATCCCTGATATTTTTTAAGCAAGAAAGCAATGAATATGGTGGCTTTATTGATGATATAGAATATGGGACTCTGTTTCTCTCCCTTACTAAAGGGCCATTTTGGGGTAAGAATGTGAATAGTGCATGGGATTCCCAGTATAGGGAGAGGGATTAGGATCTTTTTGGCTGGAAACAAGGATCCATGGTTTTCTATTTTAATCCTAGGAGACAATGTGGACCATGACATCTAATACCCTATTGCTATAACCATACTCACTGTCATACCAGGAAATGAACTTGACGACATCAAACATATATGAATTTTCTCGGTGTAGCCCAAGATGTTCTTAAGGGTCCTTCTGATGCTTCACCACTTTCTTGATTTCATCATTATCTGACAGGTTTCTTCACGCATCATGTCAGATCCACAATAGATATACCAGGAACAGGAAGACAGAAGGTCATGACTGTGAGCTTCCCATTCAGTTTTGGTATAACCTTGCCCACAGTCATAGCAACACCAAGGGAAAGAAACACAGTTGATGTTTTTGGAAATAACACATCCATCACAATCACAGCTTGACAGAGGGTCATGACTCTCTTCTGGGTTGCAGTAATGTTATGACTGTGGTCATGAGTCTTCCCACAATGCAAAAGTTGTCATGATTGACCTTGGCCAAAGAGGTCAAGCAGTTGGTAGGGCAGAAGGTATCACTGACAATTATTATCTTTTTCCTCATGGTTTGTTCCCATCATGAACATAGAGGTAGCAGAGATAGTGATCCTCTTAGCTCTACCTTTCAAGTAGATTCTGGTCTATTCCAGGGTGATAAAGACACCAGTGGACTCTGCAATATCTTCCTATTTAATACTGGTGGGATCTCACTCCTAGAAGATGGTAATGACTATTCCATTGATCACCAGCCTTCCATTCTTAGGCTTGATAGTATGTGTCCTTGAACTTGCCATGGGAAGAATCATAATGAAACATATGAACCATGTATAATTGAGGTCACTGAAGGGATCATGGATGGCCACAATACTCCAACTGAGATTACATGCAACCTTAGTCACCAGGCACCCAACACAGCCCAATATATTGTCTCCAAATTTCACCCATCTTGTCTCAGAGATTCGATTGCAGCAGCAGATGTTGGCACCAAATTTGGGAGAAGACCTGACAGCCTTAGATTTCTTTTTTTTTTTTTTAGTTTTTTGCAAGGCAATGGGGTTAAGTGGCTTGCCCAAGGCCACACAGCTAGGTAATTATTAAGTGTCTGAGGCTGCATTTGAACTCAGGTACTCCTGACTCCAGGGCCAGTGCTCTATCCACTGCGCCACCTAGCCACCCCTTAGATTTCTTTTTAAAAATTCTTCCTATACAGAAGATTGACTTAAACACTCCAAATGGGCTTTTATTAACAAATGAAAAGAACAGTGGATTTCAAGAGTTATTAACATGTCCCTTACAAGTTAAACCTCAGTTGCTTTTCCAAGAAAAATGGGAGTGATATTCTGATGCTCCATTCTAGGTTCACCTGGCTGGAAAGACTCCAAGTCTGCCATTGGAGATTCTGCTTAAGTATTACCTTAAAAGGCTGCTTCAAATCAGAGGTTCTCCCCCCCACCCCAACCTTCACCACAAGACATTCAGGGTTAAGTGACCTGTCCAGCTTATAAGCATCCAGTCTCTGAGATAGGTCTGTTGCTCTATACACTGAGCATCCTACTTGCCCCCAAATCGAAGCTTCTTAGTCTCCTCTATATCATAGGGTCCTTCATGGACAGTTTGGTGAAGCCAAAAGACCTTCCCAGAATAATGCTGCATAAAATTATAATACCAAGATTTCAGAGGAAATCAATCATATTGAAATAAATGCTATTTTTCCCCTATACAAATTCAGACACTCCCTCAAAAAAAATGAAATCCATAAAACCCTTAGAAATCTGTACATCCCAGGTCAAGAGCCCCTGATCTGGGGCGGCTAGGTGGCGTAGTGGATAAAGCATCAGCCTTGGAGTCAGGAGTACCTGGGTTCAAATCCGGTCTCAGACACTTAATAATTATCTAGCTGTGTGGCCTTGGGCAAGCCACTTAACCCCATTTGCCTTGCAAAAACTTAAAAAGAAATAAAGCCCCTGATCTAGATAACAATTTATTTTGTTTTCCACTATCATTCAGGAGACAGTCTAACATATTAAGGATGGTCTACAACACATGCTAAGTATTCATGGGTTGGATTCAATGGTGGAAATTTGTGTTCTAGTCTCAGCTATACCATTAACTAGCCACAAAATTGGAGACAAGTCATTAATGCTACAAGTTTCAGTTTCCCTATCTGAAAATAAAGGAGTTGGGACTACAGAGGTCAAGTGACTAGCCTAAGAAAATATAGTTAGTGGCACAGGCAAGACTAAACCTAGGCCTCCTGATCCAAAGTCCAAAGTTTGCATTTAACACTTTCATTCAGCTTCTCTCCAAGTTGCTGTGATTTAAATCTTCAAAAGGAATAACTTCCATAAGGAAACTCAGAGTACCAACACTACAAAATGAGGCAACTTCAAAGTTCAAACTCTCCTTTGGGTGGGGAGGGCGAGCTAGGTTGGAGAAGCCCAGGAGCAAAAAGCACTTTTGACAACTCCCTAGTTTCACTTGTGAATTACTGCACAAGTTCAGTCTCTGACCTTCAATGCAGCCTAGAGAACCAGTCATTCAGCTAAGTGTCAGGGAAGAAGAAGAAGTATATACAACTTCCTCTCCAGAACCATTATGAAAACCACATGACAGGAAGAGTGGTGACTCACATTTTTCTATGTACTATTCTATAGAATTCATAAAGGAAGTTGTACATCTGATTACCCAGTAATAGATCTATTGGTTCAAATACTAAACTGATCAAGTCAACCAAGGTTTTATGAGTTCAATCCCCAAAGAGGATCTTTAAAATTTGTCTCATAGTAACAGATCATTTTTCAAATGGTCTATGGTTTCAAAGAAGAAATACAAGGGGTACTTTTGAGAAGGTCTATATCAGAGAAAATAACTCAAAGAGCACATTCTACTAATGGTGACTCCATCGTCTCCCCTCCAATATGATCTACGTAACAGACAATTACATTAAGAGCTCCCCGAGAACAGGGCCTGTCTTTTGCCTTTTTTTGCATTTGAAGGACTTAGCACAGGGTCTAGTAATTAATAATGTTTAATGACTGACTGACTGATTATTTAACGATTTAACGATACAAAAAGCATAAATTCAGCCATGACCTAACAAAAGTCTTAAAAACTTAATATCATAACCTGGGTCATAAATTATAAGAACTTACTGAAAGAGAGAAGAATTCAATTTTATCTTACCAGAAACAGGATCAATATTCTGGTTTAAAATGCTAAAACTCAGTATCATCAATTAATATCAATGCAGTACTTCTTTAGAACATAAGTTCAAAGTACATATTTACTTAGCAAAGATCCAGGCAAACCAAAGGGTCCACCCTCCTTCCCTTCAATCTACCTGGCATTCTATCTATGTGCAAGTTTTAACAAAATGACTATTTGTAACTAGCTAATTTGGAACAGAGGGTGGAAAACTGCTGAGATAGAGGAGACTCACATTTCTATACTTTTAAGGTTTATAAAAATATAAGTGGCCAAGTAATATCCCAATTTGATAGATGGGAAAACTTAAGACTAAAGAAATGTAAAGTGGCTTCTACAAAGTCACAAAGCTCCTAAGGACAAAAGACAGCATTCAAATCTACATCTCCTGACTCCAAATCAGGACCCCTCTCCCTTCTTGGTAGCCAGAAGTTGTGTAGAGAGATTCATAGAGTGAGGAGATATGGGTATGAATCTTTTCTCAGACATTTAATAGCTATGCAACCCCTGGGCAATCATTTAACTTCTGAGCCTCAGAGGTTAACAGCAACACATGCTTCAAAAAATTGTTCTGAGAATAAAATAAGATAATACATGATGAAGAATTATGCAAACAATACAGAAATATAAGCTTCTTCCACAGCAAATTCTTGTCAAGTACATACTATGTGTAACACACTGTTTAAGGAACTAGAAATACAAAAGTGAAAAGAAAACCATGTAGCCAATACAGTAAAACCCCTCACTAGATTGGTCCCATTGAGTGAAGCCCTTAAATGTTTTCCAGAGAAAGGCTGACTCCTCCAGAAAAAAGTCTGTTTAATGAAGCAGCGTGATTATGTAAACTGTCTTAGCTAAGATACGGTGATTCACAAAGGCTTTCCTGGAAAACATCCCAGGTTGCTCACAAAAAAAAAAAAGGACTTCTTAGGATTGCCTTTTCAAGTTAAAAACTACAAAAATATCTCCCTCACAAACTTTGAAGTCCATCATGACCAATTGCAATTAATGACAACCATTCTAGTTCTTTACCTAAAAGAGGTCACTAGAAATTAGAGCACAAACTAACCTAAAAAAGTGGGGAGGGAGAATGCTAAATCTGGTTCCTTTGCTATAAGTTCTCCCCAAAGTAGCTGTACACCTTACATTTTTAAAAATGAATGCACATTTATGGTGAGAAAAAAAACCAATATCTTGGTCCAATCCTAAACCAAAAACAAGCTTATAAATTAGATGGTATACTTCTGTTTTCCCAACACTGAGTGATTTGAGGATTATTTTAAGTAATCACATATAATCTTCCAGCTATATCCTACACTACAAGTTTTACTACTGGATGACATATACACTACTCATTTTTTTTCAATTTTTTCATAGACTTGTGACAAGTCTCTGTGACCCCATTTGGGTTTTTTTTTTTTTTAGTAAAGACACTGGATTGGTTTGCCATTTCCTTCTCTAGCTCATTTTACAGATGAGATAACAGTCAAATGGGGTTAAGTGACTTGCTCAGGATTATACAGCTAATGAGTATCTGAAATCAAATTTGAACTCAGGGAGATGAGTCTTCCTGACTCCAGCTCTGGCTCTCTATTCACTATGGCATCTAGCTACCCCATATTCCCCCAAAGAAGCAAGTCATTACATCATTTATATATACATACATAGTAAGATTGGGGGTTTTCCACAAGATGATTGAGACACTAACCATGTAACAAAGTAAGATTTTTCCAACAACATTTCCTCCTGAATATGGCATTTTGAAAACATTTAACAACGACTCAAGCATTTCCTTTGCAATGTTCACAACAGAATGTGAGCTCCTGGAGAGGAGGGATTGTCTCTTTTTTTTTCTTCTACATATCCTTGATACCAAACACAATGCTTGTCTGGCACAGGATAAGAGCTTAATAGTGCTTGTTGGATCGAACTGAAAGCAGCACAGGACATTAAAAAGAAATTTCAATTCATAGGATGTGGGTTCGTATCCAACCTTTACCATTACTTGTGGGGATAAATCATATCAACTTTCTGGGTCTCAATTTTCTCATGTGCAGACTGAGGGGTATGGATTGGCCAGCCTCTAATATCCCTTTCAGTTCTAAATCTGTGATCCTCTACATTAGGTTCTTAACATTATCATTTCCCCACTTTTAATGATAGATGCAGGACTGATATTGACATAATTTTTCTGAAACTATTTCTGAAAGTGTGGACACTATATTCATAGGGAAAACTTAACTGATTTTTTTTAAAAAAGACTGAGAAGACAGAAAACTCTGGGTTCCACTGTTCCAGGTTTTTCCACCAACTTGAACATGTAACTTGAGCCCTCCTGGCCTTGATTTGCTCAACATATATTACAGAGGTGGAATTGAATGGTCCCTAAGATTTATTCTAACTTTAAAATTCCACAATGTTATTATCTATCAAGTAAAAAAAAGTACTAATCCCTAATAATGTCAGAAAACTTTTAACTTGTAGATAGATAAGACATAGAATTTTAAAGTTAGAATGAACCTTAGAGACCATCTAATTCCACCACTTCAAAAAAATTTTACTAAATCCCCATATAACTTCAGAAAAGGCAACAAGGTAGCAATAGGCAGGGGATAGAGCACCAACCCTGCAGTCAGGAGGAATTCAAATGTGACCTCAGATACTGCTGTTTGACCCTGGGCAAATCACTTTTCCCTGTTTGCTACAGTTTTATTATCTGTAAAATGAGTTAGAAAAATGGCAAACCACTCCAGTATTTTTGCCAAGAAAACTCCAAATGGGGGAGGGAACTGAAATGACTCAACATCAACATAACTTCAGGGGTAAGAGGGGAAAGATGGGAACAAATGAGCTGGAGACATTTATGTCCAAAGGGTTAAGTGTTTTGAGCTCCTGGGGGTCCAATTCTATTACAACAAATTAAAACTAAATTTTATAATGATACTAGTGAACAGGTGAAAAAGTAGACAGCTAAAAGAATATGAATTGCCATTTACCATCCAAACAACAAAATGCTAATGAAAGCAAAGAACAGGACAAAGGCCCTTCATTAAAAGAGACTGAACTTTGAATGCTGCTCTCTCTGGAAAGTTAGAATTTTAAAGCTGGAATAGAACTTGGGAATAATTTAGACTGTCCCCTTCTATTATTGCCAACTTTTAACTATAAACTTTGGGAGTCATAGAGTTCAAAGGTACCAAGACATTAAGAATCCCTTGCCCTGAAGAAGCAACTACTGATCTCCATCTCAACCTGTTCTTACATGCCTTCTTCTTTGTCCCCAACAAATGCAAGGAGACAAAGTCTAAGTCAAGATGAGGCAAGTCCCAGCTATTTATCCCTTGGCTATGAGGATGATCTTAACATGAAGCTCTTCTTTTAAAAGCTTTTTCAAAAATCTGTTTAGCATTTTCCCTCCTTCCTTAAAAATTATTCCCCCCTCCAAGTCAAAAGTGTGTTGAGTGCTTTGGTTTTTGGGGGGGCGAGGGAGAAGGAAGTGAAGATATTAACTAATTTTTGTACACTTCACTCAATTCAGTACTTTTAATAAATAGCAAGCAATTGGTACTTATTAACTAAAAATGTTTAGCAAGCATTTCGCATACTTGATTTAGATATGAGCAAAAGGTGAAGATTCAGAGTAAAAATTACTTTTGAAGGGACAAAATAATTAGGGTGAAATGAAAACAATAGGACATCCAAATGTCACTTCAGTTTCACTGTCTTCCCTACTTCATATTAATGACATGACCAGTAATATACATGCCATATGCATTTGAATGAATGCAGTCAGCCAAAAGAGATGCACGAACAAATCTACCCTGAAACAAATATTAGTTGCTTCACAATTAAAATTTGGTAAAATTATTTCTCTGAACTAAAGACTTATGATTATGACTTGCAAGATTCAGCAGGCTGAGAATACATAATTACGAGGTACTTCCAGTCTTGCAACCGGAACATGCAATTAGAAAGCATTTTCTCAAAGAACTAACCCCTTCTCCACACCCACCAAGATGCTGTCCAAGTATAGTAAAACAATGTTCACCACTCCAATAAGACTGATAGAGTATTAGCATCATCCTCTATTAGACCTTCTTAGACAAAAACATACTAGAAGCCCTTATTGTTAGCTTTAGAGCTCACTTCCAAACTACTTCCCAAAAAAAATTTTTTGCAACAGGAAATCATCTCAATGCCCATACACATCATATCTAGTTTTAAACATTAAAACGTTTTGAATGCTGTCCTATAGCACCATTTTTCCACTTCTTTTTGATATATTAAAATCTCCAAGTCACCTTTTTCATAGTTTTCCCCTACTAATTGTATCCAAAGTCCTCTTTGTTCAATTCACCTAAGATTTGTGACTTTTAGCAAGTCAAAATTTCTCTGTAGCCAAAAGAAGGCTTCATTATACAATAGAACAGATACTCATCTGCAGGGATAAAGGAATTTTTTTTCACGGGAGCTTCTTATAATAATGAAATGAAGGCAAAGTCCAAAAAAAAAAATCAAACAACCAATAAGTCAGTGGTGCAGTCCAAATTTGGTGCAATCCAAAAATCAAAAAACAAAACAAAAAACGTAAACAAAAAACTTTCAAAAGTTTTTTAAAGTTACAAAAGAAACTGAATTGATAGAAGCAGCACTTAAATCTCCTCATTTGTAAAATACAGGGATATTCGACCAACCCTAAAATACTGTGAGTTTATATCAAGGAGACACATATAAATGATAAAATAGACGAATTCAGAGAACCTTAAGAAGATATGAATGAGAGGCGGCTAGGTGGCACAATGGTGAGAGCACCAGCCTTAGAGTCCAGAGTACCTTAATTCAAATCCAGCCTCAGCCACTTAATAATGACCTAGTTGTGTGGCCTTGGGCAAGCCACTTAACCCCATCTGCCTTGCAAAATCCTTAAAATAGAAGAAGAAGAAGAAGAAGAAGAAGAAGAAGAAGAAGAAGAAGAAGAAGAAGAAAAAGGAGGAGGAGAAATGAATGAACTAATGTAGAGTAAAATGACCAGAAGAACTATTTTTTACAATAACAACAGTATTAAAAAAAAAAAACAACTAATCATAACAACTTTGGAAGACTGATGATAAAACATCTTTCTCACTTCTTGGTCTAGAAGTTATGGGCTATGAGTGCAAGAATAAGTTACATATTTCCTCCAAGAACCCCAATACAAATGTTCTGCTTGACTAAACTTTATTATAGTGGACAGTTTCAGAAAGTCAGGAAGGCAAAAATGAGAAAGTGAGGGGACAATGCAAGAGGAAATGATAATGATGCCAAAAATAAGAGAACAAAAAGTATCAATGAAATATCTTTAAAACACAAAGGAAATTACAATGGGAGACAGAAAGGGGCATGAAGCAAAATGTTATTAGTACTAATCATGTTAAAATTAATTTCTCAAAAAGGGCTATATAAGTGACTCAAAGTTTCAAGATCAATCTCCATTTTGGGGAAGTTTTCTGGAGATAAATTTCTATGTTATGTTAATTCCACATCTGTTGATGATGATCTACTTCTTAATAAAAAAATGTAAGTAGTTATATATACCTAGGTGGAAATCCAAGAACTTGAGGAGAAAAAGAAGATGACATATGGAGACCTTTTGGATGAGATTCCAAAGAGAAAGAAACCAAAACGCATTACAAAGTACCTGCCCCAGTGGAGAAAATAGTTGATAAGTTCTCAGAGATCACAAAACAAGCAAAATATATCAGTGATGAGGAACTTCAATCATGAGATGGTTGCTCCAAGTCTCATTCTGCTACAAGAAGAAAATGTGACAAATTCATTTCTCAAAAAGAAGAGGAAATGATCAAGGGAAGTGTTCCTTTGAATATGATTCCAGGCAATAAGGGAAGAGCTTATTGGTAGAATTTAAGTAACATGAAATCTTAGAAGAAAATGGATATTCACACTAGGGCTTCTGATAACTAAGGAGTACATTGCTGGGCCAATGTCTTGGTCTACCAGAGACTTAAGGAAATTCAAATTTCAAAGAGTTTAGAGAAAAGTTAGGCATAATCACATGGCTTGAGTCTAAATTGTTAATAAGTTACCAAAAATTCACTTGAATTAAATGAGTTCTAATATTAAATTAAAATTCAGATATTAAATGAATTAATTCAGATTATTAAAATAGCACACATAAAGAGACTACAAAGATCTGGCAGCAGCATTGGTGGTGGCTGGAAGTGCAGAGATTATCTGTTTTGGTATCAATGCAGTGCTCAATGAGAAGACCTGATGAAAATGCAGCACTCTAACCTGCTGTGTCTTCCAGAAAACTCTCAGGTGAAACACTATTTCTATTATGGTCTATCATGGCCTCAGCTCTCTTACATTGCTGAAGATGAGAATGGGAAGATCAGGGCTATGTCCTAGCCAAGATGGAGGTAGATCTAGACATACCACATCCCTGGACCTAAAGTGTCCCCATCATCACCTAGGTCTAGCAAGAAGCTCATGAACTAGGTCTTGAGGGCCATCACAGAATACTTCATTACAAACTATGTCTCCTTGTATGTCTGAAAAAGTAACCAGGTAGTTCTGCACTGTATTCCAATACACTTAACTTTCAGATTAGTGAAGTGGAACTAAATACTATGTTGATGAAGAAGATGCCTATGCTAATGAAGCAGGATCTGATGGCAGAAAAGCTGAGGAAGTACCTGAAGATAAAGGAAAAAGACAAACATCTTGTGCTGTCTCCCCAGAGATCAAGATGGGCCTCAAAGCCAACCACGTGGGGGACTGCTGCTTTGAGGAGAAGGGCCTAGGCCCCACAGCCAAGGGTAGCAAGCAGCAGTGACAGCAAAGACCTTAGTGAAGTCAGCAAGACCACAGAGAGCACTGCCTCTTCTCCCCCTCTCCTCCCCTTCTTTCCCTTCATCCTTCCCCCACCCTGGATGTTCATGAGCCAACCCAGTCTTTGTAATTCTCCCCTTGTCCTCTGATCAATTCTTCTAATTAAACCATTTGGGGTGCTGAGGGCTGTGGATTTCTGTAGGGGAAAAAAGAGAATATAGGAAGAGCTTATTGGAAACTTCAAACTAGATCAGAGACAGCTTCATAAAGTTGACATTTGAATTTGGAACTAAAGAAAAGAATTTCAACAGCTAGAAATGAGAAAAGCATTCTTTCCACTATATGGAATTTCCAGAATCTGGGTCTATCCTGTTCTGTCTTACCCAATATTCTGTAAGTATCTTGAGGATAAGGACAATCATTTCTATAACTTTACAGACTTCCCACCAAGTTTATGCTGCTGCTACTATTCCCCAAGAGGAAAACTAAAAATAGGATTCTCCCACACAAAGAACACATCCCTAGCCTACCACTACTTATCCTAAGTCAGAATACAAAAGAAAGAATTCTCACAGTTAACTGTCAACTTTTTTTTGGAGCAAAGGTTCTTAACCTGGAGTCTATGAACTTGGTAATCTACCCTCCCACCCCTCCAATATTTTGAAAACTGAATTTCAATATAATTGGTTTTCCTTTGTAATTTTTTCTTTATTTGAAGTTAGAACATTCTTTTGAGAAAGGATCTATGGACTTCATCAGACTGCCAGAGAAGTTCAAGACAGAAAATAAGTTAAGAGAACCACCTGATTTTAGAGCCTAGAAGCTCATAAGTAAAAACATACTTGGGTCTCTTGCTAAGAGGCCACAGGAGCTTAGGGAAAGGCTCAGGTTCTTTAGATGAGAGGAGTGAAACTACATCAATCCCCCAACATCAGATTAAAATGTATTTGGAGGGGCAGTTAGGTGGCACAGTGGATAGAGCACTGGCACTGGAGTCAGGAGGACCAGAGTTCAAATTCAGATTCAGACACTTAATGATTGCCTAGCTGTGTAACCTTGGGCAAGTCACTTAACCCCACTGCCTTGCAAAGATCAAAAAAAACATGTGGGGAAATGTTTAACAAAGTAAATAAAAATACAATACAATATAATGTTCGTTTGTAGTTTTCTAAGTCAATATTTGACACTAGGAAGCAGTTTCTACTTGAGTTTAGGTTACTCACTCACCCTAAACATCAAATAATCACATCTCTCACTAAAAATAAAAATCCTAGATATCAAAGACTATAATATATAGGCTTTTCTTAATGTTTATGGATCACCAGCCTAAACAAAAGCATGCCATTTTTCCCTTCCCTTCTAAGTATTTTTTGCCTTTTGCACTATTAAATGTTTATTTTCATATATAGGCACAATTAGTGATTCAGTGATTTTTTCCCCCAAAAAATATATAAGTTGCTAACTTCTGAATTTAACCAGTTAATCATGGAATAGCTCTCGCAGAGCTTTAAATGTGATAGGCTTTGTTACTGAGACTTAACAGACTTGGTTCTAACTTCTTCCAAATTTAACTTAAAGGTTCACTGAGAACAAAGATCATTTTTGGAGTTCGTTTCTTCCTAGATCTAGCACGAACACAGAGTATCACATATCAGGATATTTTTATTGTGTTCATCCAACTCACAGAGAGGCAGAAAGGAGCCAAAGGCTACCTCCCTAATCTAGGTTTGCAAATCCGACCAAGTCCCACAATCTAAACTTTAGTAAGAGTCTTGTGGCAACAGCTAAAATAGTGTAAAAATAGTAAGTAGCGATTGGATGAGCAAATAGAAAAAAAAAAATCATTTCAATCCCCAGGATTCATTTTGAGAAACAACAGGCAGCTTGAATCTACTCAAAAATTTTTATTTTTCTATTGAATTTCTTGCCTGAGCTTCTCTAGAAAGAATACCATGGATAACTTGCATGCTAGAAGGCAGAACATAATAGGATAGTAGGGTTTATGTTCATTCTGAAAAGTAAATGTGGGGGGGGGTGCAGCTAGGTGGCGCAGTGGACAGAGCACCCGCCCTGGAAGTCAGGAGTACCTGAGTTCAAATTCAGCCTTGGACACTTAATAATTACCTAGCAAGCCACTTAACCCCATTGCCTCGCAAAAACTAAAAGTAAATAGGGAACAGGCTGAGGGGGAATAGATACTTAACAAGGGTGTCAAACTACAAAGGAACTTATACCCCCTTCTCCAGAGATAACATAATGATTGTTCTTAATTAATAAGCATACAGTCTTTATCAGTTTAACATAAATCAATGCTTTCTTTGCTCCAAAACCAAATTTAGAGTAATAGTCTGTAACCCTAAGGCCAAATGAGTCAATCATCCTGGAATACTTTTTTCTTTCGGTCATCCGAATTTTAATACTCCTTTGTATAAATTTTTATAGGCAACTCCCCTTGCCTTGGTAGATGCTCTGATAAGAGAAGAATTTCCCAGGAAATCTAGTCCTCATCCTTAATTTTATAGTAAGTCTTTTTCTGCCTGGAATTAACAGCTAGAGGAGTCAAGGCAACTTTCAAAAGGGTGGCCAAGCAGCCAAATCTAAGAACTACTTACTAATGAAATTCTATCTATGAACATCTGATCTATGATCTCCAAGAAGAAAACCTATCTAGAAGATGGGCTGATCCCTGTGATCTCCACAAAGCACTAATCTTTTGGACCTTTAAAGGGATAAGTTTTTTGAGAATCAGTCTGAGCTGAAGAAAACCACAGGCACTTTTGGCACCCTGCCCCTCATTTTTAAATACAAATGGACAACTGTGTAAGCAATTATCTGGGACAAAATGGCTCCATCCTCCTCCTCCTCTCCTTCAGATCACCCTTTCAAAATGCCCCAGTCTCTGACTGCCTTAAATCCTAGGAGGTAAAGGGTCAAGTTTGTCAGACCAACAGTGAGGGATTCCATTTTTTTGCTCTGGTTTTCAGACTGTGGCCTTGTTAGGAAGGGGAAGTAGTCGAGAGGCCAGCTGATTAGGTAACAGAGCAAGCCTCTCCATCAAACCAAATTCGAAATTAAGACAGTATTTTTTTTGTCAAGAGGACTGAAAAAAAGGGGAAGCACTGGTGCCTTAAAAGCCTGGGGAAGCTATTATTCACAAACATAGACTCTTTCTGTCTCTTTCCCCCTTATTCAGAAAGAAATACTCAGTGAACAACTGGAACCATTAGCTACCCCATATTTGGAGACCATTATCTTAGTCATATTGGGGGGCATGCCTATTTTGAAATAGTTATGACATACCTGCCAAATGAAAACTGTTCACTATTCTTCCAATCATCAGTTTTATTATGAACATGTTAAAGCAGAGGCTACTTGAAAAAAAAAAAGGATTACTTTTCAACTTATTAAATTTTGCTATCATGGAATGTGGTATTTGTTACTTTGTTATTTTAAACTAGAGAATCACTAAATAAAAGGATAATGTAGGAGTGTTGCCTTATTAAATTGATTTTGAAATTTTTTCCCCTTCAGTTAATAGGCTAGATCATTTTTAAAGTAGTCTATAAGATATAAAGGAAGAGTTGTGTTATGACTCAGGACAGCTGCCTACAGTGTTCTGGTGATACTTCTGTTAGGACTAAGTTTTTATGAGTTCAAAGTTTGCTCTCCGAGAAAAAAATCAACCCCCCCCCCAATAGCTATAAATCACAGATCACTAAAACTTTAAAACTGGCAAAATGAGAGATCTATTCCACCACCTCCACCACTACCCAAAAAATAGAGAAAAGGCTTGGGGGAGGGGAAAAGGAAGGAAAAGAAAGAAGGAAGGATTTAAGCAACTCTAAATGTCAGATTCCCCAAGTGCATCACAAATACCTCTTCTGAACATCACAACAAGTTTGTTAGACAGATGCTGCTATTACTCCCATTTTACAGACAGGGAAATTGAAGTATCATAGAAGATTCAGAGGAAGAGAAGACAAATCTTCCATGCACATAAAATCTAATTTAAACTTTTATAACCTTGTGAACTAAAACACCCCTAAGAGACTTCAAATATCAAAATCTTATCTTACTAAAAAGTACAAAACTTTTTATCATGGTCTTGAGTTGAAAAAGTCAAAGGGAGACAGCAGCAGTGAGTTTACCTACAGGTAAGTCTGCTCTACCTATCTGCAAAAAATATATATATTCAGATAAGAAATTCTCCCAATTTGGGGCAGAAAAGACTCAGTTATTTGCAAAATAACATTTACAAACAAAGCACTGCAAAGAGAAAGTAATATGAATACACAAAGTTTTCATGAAGTAAGACTGGTTAAAGGAACCAGTGACATTAACATTGTAGCCACAAGAGCTAGTTTCACAAATCCAGCTGCCTAGGTGAGGGCTAATCCTAGTAAAATATCCTCTATCAACCCCAAGGAGATCTGAAGGCTACCAATGTGGGGATACAGGTACACTCTCTAATTATCACAAAGTCAGAAGCATTTGGCTTCTGAAAAAAAGAAAACATCCAATGTTTGCTTGAGGCTTGAAATACTGATCCCAAAGGGGTTGCTCTAAGTAACCCTTTTGAAGATTACATCAAATATCCTCCAACCACAGCTGAAAACCAAGGTGAAAGGGGAGGGAAGGGGGGGGGGGGAGATATGGAGACGGAAAAGGGAGATGAAAAAGAGAAAGAGTCTCTGAGACTTCTCACCCATTTACCTATTTCCTAGGGATAAGGATTGAGGGCTTATTCTGTTGCTACTCTCTATGAGCTTTGACAGGAACACAAATTTAAATACCAAATATGCACATACATGTACTAAAAAGATACCAATCCTAAGAATTGGACTTATATATTATTTTGGCCATTTAAGTTCATCACTTTGAAAAGACATGAAATAATTAAAGTTAAGTATAACTTCTTCCTTTCTTTTAATAAATGGTCAGCTCTAAATTGGGAAAAATACAGAATATAGTCAACAAAGACTGGCTTAATAGTCATTAAAGATGAGTTGGCATCCACCTTTGGAATTTACTAGTTGATGTGGTATATGTCTATCATGGCACACTATTGTTCTATTAGAAACCAGGAGGGATGGGAATTCAGGGAAGCCTGGAGGGATTTGCATGAACTGATGCTGAATGACATGAGCAGAACCAAAAAAACACTGTATACCCTAACAGCAATATGGGGGTGATGATCAACCTTGATGGACTTGGTCATTCCATCAGTGCAACAACCAGGGACAATTTGGGGCTGTCTACAATGGAGAATATCATCTGGATCCAGAGAAAGAACTATAGAGTTTGAACAAGGACTATTACCTTAAATTTAGAAATAAAAACTGATATCGTATTGTCTGATCTTGCTATCTCTTATACTTTGTTTCTTCCTTAAGGATATGATTTCTCTCTCATCACATTCAATTTGGATCAATGTATACCATAGAAACAATGTAAAAACTGGCAAATTGCCTTCTGTTGGGGGTGGGGGGAGGGAGTAAAATTAGGGGAAAAATTGTAAAACTCAAAATAAAATCTTAAAAAAAAAAAGAAATTTACTAGTTGAGTCAAAAAATAAGCAAATATAACACTCTCTGGATCTTAATTTCCTTAACTGTAAAATGGGGGAGAAAGGAGAGAGAGGTAGACTGACTAGATGGTCTCAAGAACCTTCCAGCACTAAAAATCTATTTTCTTATTGTATATTAAATTCTCTACTTAATTTTTTTATTTAACCAATCCACAGAGGGGAAAAAAATCTCTTCTTTATGAAACCAAGCTAAAGATAAAAATATTTGATTTGAAGGAAAAAAAATTAGAAAACTTCCCTGTTTATCTATACCTGACATTATAAAACCCATATTCAATACATCAAGGTTCTTTATTCCTAGCACGCTATCATTCTGTTTTTTGAGAATGCCACAAAAAAACTTAAAACTATGTTACATCAAAAGCAACACTCAAATCTGGAAACAGTAAAAGAAAATAATGTCCAAATTAGTGAAATGTTTTAAATAATTTTTAAAACCTTTGCTTATAAGGCACTTTATAACTTAACACTATTTATAGAGTACAGTTTATAAAGTCTATTATTTATACTACTCTAAAAAAGTTTAATATTTGTTCATTATATATGTATATATGATTACACATATTATATATGGGTGTGTGTGTGTAAACACACACATATTCCCAAAGCAAATGAAAAGATGCTATTTATTTCAAAATTTTTACTTAAAAAGCAAAATATAGAGCACTTTATGAATCAATGTAAAAGTCAAATCAAGAAACTGTTTTGAGCATTTTATTACCTGAGTAAAAACAAGATTTAAATGGATACAAATAGGGTCTTACTTAGGATATAACTTATCAAGGGTGTTTGTTCCTATACAGAATACAAGTTTCCCCACAGAACACTAGTAATGAAAGATGTAGGTTAACTGGCTTAAGGATAGTTAAGTATAGATGATGTTCTCAAATCTCAGACATAAATAACTCAGTATTAATCTGTATGTATACTATACCCAATCCATATAGAAGGCCTTTAACCTAGGTTCACACAAATACTAAGCCAAATGACATTTTAAGAGTCAATGATGGGGGGGCGGCTAGGTGGTGTTGGGGGCGGCTATGGTGTAGTGGATAAAGCACCGGCCTTGGAGTCAGGAGTACCTGGGTTCAAATCCGGTCTTAGACACTTAATAATTACCTAGCTGTGTGGTCTTGGGCAAGCCACTTAACCCCCATTTACCTTGCAAAAAAAAAAAACCTAAAAAAAAGAGAGTCAATGATGGGGCGGCTAGGTGGCGCAGTGGATAAAGCACTGGCCCTGGAATCAGGAGTACCTGGGTTCAAATTCAGCCTCAGACACTTAATAATTACATAGCCGTGTGGCCTCGGGCAAGCCACTTAACCCCACTGCCTTGCAAAAACCTAAAAAAAAAAGTCAATGACCTCAAAAAGGATACAATGCGCTGTTCCTAGGCTACAACCTGGAGAGGGAAGAAGCACAGCAGAGAGCAATACTAGATCTAACTTATGAGATTCAACACTGTAGAATGAGCAATTTATCCCTGTATTGACTCTCAACTGAAAAGATTTTCTACTGGTTCTGCTAGTTTCAGAAGTTCACAAAGCAGGATTGGCAATACCCATATATATATATATATATATATATATATATATATATATATATATATATATATACACACACATACATATATATACATATATGTACATATATATACACATACATATATATACATATATGTACATATACATATCCAGAAGAATTCCAAGAAAATTTATGGTCAAGCATAGTTTAATGAATCAAAATTAATACTACTTATTATTAGGTTCCAAGAAAATTCAGCCAATACTGTTCTCAACCTCACACCACCAACCAAACTTTCCAAATGAAGGAAGCAAAGTCCTATATAAAATACTAATACTGCAGCTAGGTGGGTCAGGGATAGACTGCTAGGTCTGGAGTCAGAAAGATTCATTTTCCTGAGTTCAAGTCTGGTCTCTGACATTTATTAGTTGTGTGACCCTGGGCAAGTCACTTAACCCTGGATGCCTCAGTTTTCTCATTTGTAAAATGAGCTGGAGAAGGAAATGGCAACCACTCCAGCATAAGCACCAAAGGGGGGAGGGGCATAACACAAACTAAAACCTTTGAACAAACATACTATTATTCAAACCCATTACTATACTGAGGAATTATACTAGAATAACTTTCAACCTGACAAAGTTGAGCAGAAAAGAATTATTTGCAATCAGGGGAATGACTTCTCTATCAAATGAAACTCATTCCAGGTTTAAAAAAAAAAAAGACAATACAGTCTAAGAATTTGGAACATTAGATGTGCTCCACACAACTTTAAGAATAGTCCCTTCAAGGGCAGCTAGATGATACAGTGCACAGAGCACCAGCCCTGGAGAACCTGAGTTCCAATCTGACCTCAGATGCTTAATAACTGCCTAGCCGCATGACTTCGGGCAAGTCACTTAACCCCATTGCCTTAAATAAATAAAATTTAAAAAGAAAAAGGAAGAATAGTCCCTTCAAACCATAAGAAAAGAGATACAATACAATCAAAAACTAGTAATTATTTTCTGCTCACCTGATAGTTTAGATCCTCTACTAGTATACCAATCCTTTTTTTCTATAATGGTCTCCCCCTTCACATACATACTCATATATTTTAATCAAAAGTTAATTGTAACAAAACAACCTGCAAAAATGAACAGAAGCAAGGGAAGGAAAGGGGGGAAAAGAAGGGAATGAGTAACTTTTCCGTTTCCACTGACTAACAAATTGGCCTATGTACCTAAGATAATGATACTGAGCAACTCGGAGTCTGATTAGCACTTATTTTCAATGTCAATATAAAAAGCTCTCTTTATAAGAACCTTTTAATGCAATCTACCTAAAAGAACAATCTATCCTGTATAAGGATTTGAGATGCCTCCCTAGAAGTGCCTGAATGGATTGTGCCTTGTCTCAGAATCTACATAACTACTGACCTTGTGCCCTCATCAAATAAAACTGGATCCTTAATAAACCCTCATTATTCTAATATTACATAATCCATTGCATCTGGAGGAAAAGTACAAGGAGTGCTTTCCATCTCCAACAAATATAGGAGCTAACCAATACAAACCTCCCACCAAAGCTTTCAAAATTCTTTAAGAAGCTATTCAATCTAATACAGTTAAAATTAGAAGGGAAAAACAGGTAACTGGGGTAAAAAAAATTTTGCAACAAGTTTCTTTCATAATAGTCTCATATCCAAGAAATGAACTGAATCAGATTTATAAGAAAATGACTCATTTCTCAAGAAATACATGGGAAAAGGATATGAACAGGCAATTTCAAATCTATGCTATTACCGACCACACAAAAAAGTGCTCCAAATCATTAACAATTAGAGAAATGCAAAATAAAGGAACTGAGATTCTACCTCATACCCATCAGATTGGCAAAGCTGATCCAAAAAAAAAAGAAAAGAAAGAAAATCACAATTGTTAAATAGGTTTTAGGAAAATAGAAACATCAAATCATCACTGTTGAAGCTGTGAAATGCTCCAGTCATTCTAAAAGGGTGGGGGGCTGCAAGGCATTTTTTTTATTGTAGTAGTTGTAGCTATATTATTATTAATGAAGGAAAGAGAACAGGAGAGCCAAAAACAAAACATAGACAAGAAGGTTTAAAGTTTGAACTTAAGTTATCTTAAACAAGGAAAAGGTCAAAATAGGTTAAAAAACAAAGTTTTACATTCACATTCAACTTTTAATAGACGGGACTCATTAAATCTTGAAAAGCTATTAGAGAGTCCCTTCTCACCAGGAGGGACAGGAATTCAGGGAAGCCTGGAGGGATTTGCATGAACTGATACTGAATGAGATGAGCAGAACCAGAAAAACACTGTACACCCTAACAGCAACATGGGGGGTGATGTTCAACCTTGATGGACTTTCTCATTCTATCAGTGGAACAATCCGGGACAACTTAAGGCTGTCTGCAATGGAGAATACCACCAGATAAAGACCCGTGGAGTCTGAACAAAGTTCAAGGATTATTCCCTTTAATTTAGAAAAAAAAATAGATTATCTTATTGTCTGATCTTATTAGCTCATACTTTTTGTTTCTTCCTTAAGGATATGATTTCTCTCTCATCACACTCAATTTGGATCAATGTACGCCATGGAAACAATGTAAAGACTGACAAAT
Organism: Macrotis lagotis; assembly: GCF_037893015.1. NCBI lineage: Eukaryota > Metazoa > Chordata > Mammalia > Peramelemorphia > Peramelidae > Macrotis > Macrotis lagotis. Next base: position 127,187,043 of record NC_133666.1, on the reverse strand, counting down.
TTCTTTCTGTAGGGCATGGAGGGAGGGAAGTAAGATTGGGGGAAAATTTATAAAACTCAAAATAAATAAAATCTTTAACAAAAAAAAGTTCCTTCTCAAACCACTCCCAACAAGTTCCTTACTTAAGTCAAAGGAATTTCTCAGTGATCAATACACTAAAATCCCCAAGGAATTCAGGAAAAGGTTCAATTATTCACCATACAACCTTGTGGTGGGTCAAAACTCTCATTCCTTCAGGGTATGGGGAAGGAAATGTCCTTAACTTGTGAGCAACTGGTTACCCAGAAACCTTAGCTTTAGTTCTAGACCTCTGGCCATATTTCTTTCTAAAGGGAAAAATCTGTAAGGACTTTAGGTTAGAGAAATACTATTCATATCATATTCATTTTCTGTTCAAGTAAATAGAAAAGCTATCATTTTAGCTTCTACAAAAGTGACTTGGCCAGAATTACAAAACCAGTAAGTGTCAAAGGTTGAACTTGAACCCAGTTCTTCCTTACAGTTGAGGATAGTACTCTAGCCTCTCTATCAAGCTTCCTCCCTAGTTCTTTTTCTAAAGTGGTCCTACTAATAGCTGTTCCCCTCCCCTCCCCACCCCAGGCTCTGTCCTGGGTCCCCTTCTCTTTTCACTTTATCCTAAGACATTTGATTACCTCATCAGTTCTCATGGGTTCAATTATCATCTCTGTAAATGATTTCCCAGATTTATACACACATGCACATATGTGTGTGTGTATGTGTTTGTGTCCATCCAACTTTAGGCTCTCTCATGAGCTACAGTCTTGTATCACTAAGGGCCTCTAAGATCCCTTGAAATAAATGTACTATAGACATCTCAAATTTGATATATCCAATACCAGCAATCCACTAGACAAGCACTAAACTCAGGCAAGATCTAAATTAAAAATGAGTCTCCATTTCAAAGCCAAACAAGAATTTAATTGGATTATGCAATTTCAAATTAGCCTCACCTCAGACAGCCTCATTATTGTGCAAATGATTTGACTATCATAATATAGCCATACATACCCATACTGATTGTCTATCCAGTAACTTGATCTTCTTTATATTTGAATGTATTCTCTCTAGGGGAAAAATGTGAGTTCTTTAACTTAAACCCTCAATTCATTCAAGGTTATATGCAGTAAATATTCCCCCAGAAAGTTTTTCAGAACAAGAGATATCAGTTTCCCCAGTACTATCCATTCACCTGAGTAGTTCTCTTCCTGTTAAACTTAATTTCAAACTTTTCTAAAGTCTCAGCATAATAATAGTCAGAACTCACTTGTAACTAGACAATGCAGAGGTATAGTTCCAATTACACTGGAAATGAAAAAGGAGGCAGCTCAATCTTGTAGTTGGCAATCTATTATGCCAGCCTCCACATATTAAAAGCCCTAGAGAATCATTTCCAGAGCATTAGGAAGTTCCTCTCTGAAGGACTTAAAAGGGAAAGGGAACAATCATTTATTAAACCCCATACTATGAGCTAAGTACATTACAATTATTATCTCATTTGATCCTCACCACAAGCCTGAGAGTAACTGTCAGTCAATAAACATTTATTAAGGGGCGGCTAGGTGGCACAGCGGATAGAGCACCGGCCCTGGAGTCAGGAGTACCTGAGTTCAAATCCTGCCTCAGACACTTAACAATTACCTAGCTGTGTGGCCTTGGGCAAGCCACTTAACCCCATTGCCTTGCAAAAAAAAAAAAAAAATCTAAAAAAAAATAAAATAAAATAAACATTTATTAAATGGCTAATTTTGTGCCAGATATGATGATGATGATAATGAGATAATGATGCCTGTCCTTAGTTCTCAAAGAAGATCATGACAGCAGGGCCGTGATACCCTGACAAGCACATGAATTAGATTTCAGTGAGGGGATGCTGTGCTAAGTCACCAGTCTCACTTTTTCCTCCAGAGTCATCTGGGTTCAGTGGCCAAATATGAAACAGGATGACTGGAGTTGGCCCTGGATGTGAGGTAATCAGGATTAAGTGACTTGCCCAAAGTCACACAACTAGTAAAATTATACATCTGAGGCTGAATTAGAATTCCTGTCCTTCTGACTGCAAGGTCAGTGCTCTATCCACTGCATCACCTAGCTGCCATGATGTGATGCTAAGTCCTATGAATACAAAAAAAGAGCCAAAAGCCAATCCCTGCCCTTATGGAGCTGATAATCTAATGGAAGAGACAATAGATAAATAATGAATATGCAAATAATTTAAATATAAGAAAAATAGAAAATAACTGAGGGAATGAGCTAGAATTAAAGGGGTTTTTCCATAGAAAATGTGGTTTTAACTGAGACTCGGGATACCTCGATAAAATAGTGGAAAGAATGCTGGGCCTGAAGCCAGGAAGACTCATTTTCCTGAGTTGAAATCTGGCCTCAAACACTTACTAGCTGTGTGACCCTGGACAAATCACTTCACCAAGTTTACCTCAATTTCATCTGTCAAATGACCTGGAGAAGAAAAGAGCAAGTCATTTCAATATCTTTGCCAAGAAAACCCCAAATGAGAAAAGCAGATACAACTAAAACAACTGAACAATAACAAATAAAGGAAGCTAGTTTGCAGGGATAAGGAAGAACATTTCAGGACATCCAGAGAAAATGCCCAGAGCTAACAGATATAGAGGTCTCATTCTGAAATAGTAAAGAGGTCAATCACTGGTTTGAATAATGGGGATGGGGGGGGCAGGGCTAAAACTAAAAAGGTAAGAAGGGACTAGGTTATGAAGAGCTTTAAATGCCACACAGAAGGTTTTGTCTTTGATCCTGGAAGTGAAAGGGAGTCACAGGAGTTTAAGAGAGATGGAGTAGGAGAGATGATGTGGATGGACCTGCATTTTAGAAAAATCACTCTGGTTGTTGAATAAAGAATGGGCTGGGAATGGGGAAAGACTTGAGGCAGCCCAGTACTGGGACAGTGCAGCTGTGAGGTGATGAGGGTCTGCACCAGAGGAGAGTCAGTGGAGGGGACATAGGAGAGGAAGAAGAATCAGAGATATTGCAAAGGTGAAACAGAGCTTGGCAACAGACTGAATAATGGGGAAAGAAGGAAGAAAGTGAGGAGTTGAGAACAACACATAGGTTGTAAGCCTGAGGAAACCAAACTCAACTCTTCTAGACTCCAGGTCCAGAATGCTACCCAATTGTGTTAACAGCTGCTTCCTAACCCATATAGCTGTGAAAAGATGGAGATTTGCACCAATAGAGTTAATGAGATTCACAGATCTATTAAAATGTAATTGCCACTAGTTCAATGCCTCCTTCTGACTCAAGTATACAGAAAATGCAAAGAATTGAATACCTTATCCCTATCAGAATCACACTGTTTCATACATTTAACTCATCCCTTAAAACAAAACTCCTGGGTCCACAAAGCCAAGTTCTTAACCCACACAATCACCTTAATCAAAAGCATTGAGCTTAACCAAAGAATAAAAAATAGGAACAATTAAAATATTCTTAAATGGTATTAATAATCTTAAATACATTGAGCAAGCATTTTGCCCTCTATACAAGCTACTCTGTAAGATGCCTTGGCAATCCAAATCTACATGATTCCTGCCTTCAAGAAGGGGAGGGGAAATAAGATACATACACAAATAAATATAAAACAATTTTTAAAAAAAGCAACATATCCATCTAATTGGAAAAATTAACATAAAATAAAAATGATAAATATTAAGGAAGACGCATAAAAACAGGCAATTAATGCACCATTGGTGGAACTATGGTCCAGTCATTCTGGAAAACAATTTGAAAGTATGCCCCAAAAGTCATTGAATTGTACATTGATGCAGTAGTAACAGAATATACCCCAAAGGAGTTCAAAGAAATAGAACCCACACAAATAAAAAAATATTTTTATAGAACTATTTTTTTTTGTGGAATCAAAGGACTGAAAACTAATGGAGGGGCGGCTAGGTGGCGTAGTGGATAAAGCACCAGCCCTGGAGTCAGGAGTACCTGGGTTCAAATCCGGTCTCAGACACTTAATAATTACCTAGCTGTGTGGCCTTGGGCAAGCCACTTAACCCCATTTGCCTTGCAAAAAAAAAAAAGAAAACTAATGGAGTATTTCTCATTTGAGAAATGGCTGAACAAATTATAATATATGATTATAATAGAATATTAAAGCATAAGAAATTATGAGAGTCTTAGAGAAATCTGGGGAAGATCTGTATAAACTGATGCAGAGTAAAGCATGCAAAACAAAATAATTTATATAAAATTTTGAGCAATGCAATAGCCCAATATTGGGCCAGGGGACCAATAATGATACCTTTTTACCATCTACGCAGAAGATAATAAATTCTTAGATATAGAAACGTCTATTTTTGGACGTGGCCAAGGTGAGAATTTGTTTTGCTTAAATATGAATATCTACTATAAGGATTTTGTTTTCATTTTTTTTTTCCCTTTATGGTTGGGAAGAAGGAGGGAGCTGGAGAAGATAGTGGAGAAAGTAAATGCTTTCTAAACTGAAAAAAAATTTTAAAATAGAAAAAAGTGTTGAGAAAAGTCATTGCTTAACCTCTAGCTAGTGCACAAAAGGCACTAAAAGATATAGAAGTAGCACCTGCACTAAGAAGGTAATAGATGGTTGGAACAGCATCAGAATAGAGGGTGAAATACAATCCAGACAGAGAGAAAAGCACAAATAAATGAGTAAGGCAGAACAATGCAAGCATGGTCAAGATAGAGAATTATTTGGTTAACACACAGGTTATATGTGTTTAAGAGAATAACAGAAAATAAAATTGTCAATGTAAATAAGAAACAGTTAATAGAAAGCCTAAAATGTAATACCAAAGAGTGTGGACTTGATTTTATAAGAAAGGGAAGCAAACTAATGGTTTTTGATCAAAGGAGTAACATGATCATAATCTTGCTTTTAGAAAGACTGAGAGGCAAGGAAGACCAGATAAGATAATGAAACAACTGGAAAAGATTAGGTACAAAAGAAATAGTACATGATTATCATCATCTATTGTTTAATAAACCCAAATATTCTAGCTTCTGGGATAAGAATTGACTATTGGACAAAAATTGCTGGGAAATAGTATGGCAGAAACAAGGCAAAGACCAACATTTCATACCCTATACCAAGGTGAGGTCAAAAAGGGTACATGAATTACTATCTAAATTTTAGACATAAAGGGTGATACCAAAAACTAATTAGGAATAGTTTATATGTCAGATCTATGGAGAGGGGAAGAAGTTCTGACAACACAAGACATAAGAGAATATTATAAAATGCAAAATGGATAATTTTGATGACATTAAATTAAAAAGATTTACACAAACAAAACAAAACCAACCACGATTAGAAGGAAAGCAGAAAGCTGGGAAACAATTTTTACAGTCAGTATTTCTGATAAAGGCTTCATTTCTAAAATATATAGAGAACTGAGTCAAATTGATAAGAATACAAGTCATTCCCCTATTGATGAATGGTCAAAGGATATGAATAGTTTTCAGATGAAATTAAAACTATCTATAATCATATAAAAACTGCTCTAGGGGCGGCTAGGTGGCGCAGTGGGTAAAGTACCAGCCCTGGAGTCAGGAATACCTGGGTTCAAATCCGGTCTCAGACACTTAATAATTACCTAGGTGTGCGCCCTTGGGCAAGCCACTTAACCCCATTTGCCTTGCAAAAACCTTAAAAAAAAAAAGAAAGAAAAAAACTGCTCTAAATCACTACTGATTAGAGAAACAAAATGAAGTACCACCTCACATCTCTCAGATTGGCTAATATGACAGAAGATATAAATGATAAATGTTGGAGGGGATATGAGAAAACTGGGAACACTAATGCATTGTTGATGGAGTTGTGAACTGATCCGACTATTCTGGAGAGCAATTAGGAATTGTCCCCAATTGCCCCAAAGGGTAATGAAACTGGGCATACATACCCTTTGATCTATCAATGCCACTAAGTCTGCATCCCAAAGAGATCATTAAAAAAGAGAAAAGAACCCACATGCACAAAAGTATTTTTTAATAACTCTGTGGTGGCAAAGAATTGGAGATTGAAGGGATGCCCATCAATTGGGGAATGGCTGAACAAATTGTTATATATAAATGTGATGGAATACCATTTCTCTCTAAGAAATCATGAGCAGGCAGATTTCAGAAAAACCTAGAAAGTGTTGAGTGAAGTGAGCAGAACCAAGAGAACAATGAACACAATTAACAGTAACAGTATGATGACCTTTATGACAAACTTAGCTCTTCTCAGCTATACAGTGGTCCAAGACAATTCCAAAAGACTTGTGATGGAAAATACTATTCACCTGCAAAGAAAGAATCATGGAATCTGAATGCAGACCAAAGCACACTATTTTCATTTTTAAAATCTTTTTTTCTTTTTTCTTTCTCATGTTTTTTTCTCTTTAATTCTGATTCTTCTCACATAATATGAAATTATGTTAAATATGACACTATATATATTATATATATAATATATATGCTATATTGGATTATTTGCTGTCTTGGGAGGAAGAAAAGGAAGAGGAGGGAAGGAAAAAATTTGGGACTCAGAACCATTGATAACATTCTTGTCAATTTAATACATTTGAACATTAAATAGATTAATAAAAAATAAAAAGATGATACAACTCCAGGAAATTGGGATAAAACTCAATTAAGATAACAATGAGAATGGAAAGAAGGGAAAAAAATGTTTCATCTGCAAAAAAAAATGGAAAAGCCAATAACAAATATAGGAATTTACAAAGACAAAGAAAGAGGATAAGCTCCCTTTGAATAATGCTGGCCATTTCTACCTGGTTGCCTTGCTAACCATTAGATTCAAATGTCAATATCAAGATGAAAGTAATATTTAGAGCTAACAATTTAGGAGTCATGTTTATAATCAATAGCTGAGTAGATGAATTTGTTTAAAAGGAAAAATAGATGAAAAGATTAAGGAAAGAATTAGAGGGAGTAAACAAGAAATTACTGAAAAGAGACTAGAATAATAGTCAGAATAGGAAAAAGAGGTATCATGGAAGTCAAGGGATGAAAATTCAAAGAAGGGGTAGTAAGAATCAAATGCTGCAAATTAAAGCTTCTCTGAGGTACCACCTCACACCTCTCAGACGGCCCAATATGACCAGAAAGGATAAGGATCATTGTTGGAAGGGTTGTGGGAAATCTGGGACACTATTACACTGTCGGTGGAGCTGTGAACTCATCCAACCCTTCTGGAGAGCTATTTGGAACTATGCCCAAAGGGCAACAAAAATGTGCATACCCTTTGACCCAGCAATACCACTATTGGGTCTATATACCCTGAAGAGATGATGAAAAAGGGTAAAAACATCACTTGTTCAAAAATATTTATAGCAGCCCTGTTTGTGGTGGCAAAGAATTGGAAATCAAGTAAATGTCCTTCAATTGGGGAATGGCTTAGCAAACTGTGCTATATGGATGTCATGGAACACTATTGTTCTATTAGAAAACAGGAGGGACGGGATTTCAGGGAAGCCTGGAGGGATTTGAATGAACTGATACTGAGTGAGATGAGCAGAACCAGAAAAACACTGTACACCCTAACAGTAACATGGGAATGATGTTCAACCTTGATGGACTTGCTCATTCCCTCAGTGCAAAATCAGGGACAATTTTGGGCTGTCTTGCAATGGAGAATACCATCTGTATCCAGAGAAAGAACTGTGGAGTTTGAACAAAGTTCAAGGACTATTCCCTTTAATTTAGGAAAAAAACCAGATATCTTATTGTCTGATCTTGTTATCTCTTATACTTTTTGTTTCTTCCTTAAGGATATGATTTCTCTCTCATCACACTCAATTTGAAACAATGTAGAACATGGAAACAAAGTAAAGACTGACAAATTGCTTTCTGTGGGGGGGGGGGAGTAAGATTGGGGGAAAAATTGTAAAATTCAAATAAAATGGGGGCGGCTAGGTGGTACAGTGGATAGAGTACCCGCCCTGGAGTCAGGAGAATCCGAGTTCAAATTTTACCTCAGACACTTAATAATTACCTAGCCATGTGGCCTTAGGCAAGCCACTTAACCTCACTGCCTTGAAAAATCTAAAAAAATAAAATAAAATAAAATAAAATAAAATCTCTAATTTAAAAAAAAATTTAAAAAAAAGAATCAAATGCTACAAAGAAATCAAGAAGAACAAAGTTCAAAAAAAGTCCCGTTAGTTTTGGAGATAGCAATGGTTATTTCTGAAAGAACTATTTCAGTAGAATGATGAGGGCAGAACAAAGAAAACAAACAGTGGAAAGAGCAGGAGCTGAGGAAGTAGCAGCAGAAAGAGTATATAAACTAGGCAATAAATGGAAAGAGTCAAGAAATTTGGAGAGGGAGGAAAATAAAGGTCACTTAAACTTATTTTTAGGCAACAGAGTCAGTGGAGGGAGAATCATTTTGCAAGAAAGAGAATGGATAAAGTAATGGATTGAACTTCAATAGGAGAGGAGAAAAGACGGAATTACCACCACATACTCATAAGTAAACTATGGAAAGGAAGAGTAACACAAAGATGAGTGAAGAAAATGTAATGTTCAGATGAAGAGAAAGAAGCTGAAGGAGCTTACTATTAGATGGTCTATATCTTCTCAAAAGAGGAGGCAAGATCATCCATCAACTGAAATTAAGAGAATAGGGCCTGGCATGTTGGAACATAACACTCTCAAATGTTCCTCTTGCTACAAATCATGTACATCAACCTTTCCTACTAATAATTTCCCCCCAAAATTGACATCTATTTGCAGTTATACCTTTGTCTCCTTATGACCAAACAATCTGGTTTGTTAGATTTTGTGTGAATGTATTTAAATTGGTTGAGTCAATCAATAAACATTTATTAAGTGTTAACTAAGTGACAGATTCTATACCAAGCACTGAGAATATAAAAGCAAAATCACAGTCCCTGCCCTCAAGGAGCTCACAGTTGTTGGAGGGGGGAAGACAACACACATACAAAAATGAAGGTATATAAGGTGTGTGTGTATATGTGTGTGTGTGTGTGTGTGTATATATATATATATATATATATATATATATTAGGTAATCTCAGAAAAAAAGTACAGGGGGGCAGGAATGGGGGAAAAAAGAGGAAAAAAACATACTGAGAAATGACTACTGAAGAAGCATGGAAATTCTGAAATGAGATATGAGTTGAGAAAAAGGTGAAAAGAAGGAAAAGTCTCTCAGGCATGGATAACACCCAGAAGTCTAGAAATGGAGCTCAAACAGGGCAGCCAGTGTTACTGGATCACAGAGTGCAAAGAAGGAAGTAATGTGTAAGAAAACTGGACAGTAGGAAGAAGCCAGACTTAAAACAAGAAGTCACTCTCTTTAAAAAGTAATAATAATTCAATGTAGATAGAGCTACCATACCTGCAGGCTGGACAGCCTCCAACAACTACTATGGTACTGGAAGGCTGGAACACACCTTGTGGTTGAATATTGTAGGATCCAGGTGTATATGCAGGCCGACCTATCAGGAACAATCATCACATCCAAGGAAAGAGAAGAGGAAAGGGGGGAAAAAATGAATATTTCATAAAACTCAATCCTAAAGAACCAACAAAACTAAATTTCCTTACTCTTATTTGATGGGGGAAGGGGGAGGAGGAAAGCAAAAATGGCAGTTTCCTAAAGAGAAGATGTCTCACAATATGCATATTGTACAGTTTCTCATTAATAACCAAAAAAATAGGTGAAAATCACCTGGTTTGTAAAATATTCAGCATCAGGTCTAAAAATACCTGAGTTTAAGTCTGTAATAATCAATACTTCATTTCAAGGCAGATTATTTAAAATATGATGGGAATAACATAGATTTGTATCTTGATTTATGATATATGAAGCAGCTTTCTTCACTATTCTGGGTTGAATGATATGAATATTATTACACTAATTATTACACTATTAGCCAAAAAAAAGCGTCACCTCAGTTTCAGGTGCACTCCAGTACTTGCATTTGAGTCAATAACAGACTTCATTTGAGCTGGCTAAACTCACTTATTAAAAGTGTATTCAGGTTAGTGCAAGCACAATAACTGGCCCCGTAAGAACTACTTATAAAAGATCCTTGATAGCTAGATTCAAAGACCATTTATCACAATTTTAACCAGTAGTCTAATGTTTATCTTACATTTGCATTCAAATGGTGACAGGATGTGTCAGTAGTGCTTACCAGTTCAACTTCAAGTTCACTTTTCAAGTTAAACAGTAACCTGAGTACTAAAAACAAGGTGAAGGAAAAGAAAGACAGCCACCTCAAAAAGAGCACTCTTTCAAGCCATGGACTGAGGCAACACTAATCTTTCACTATTATTTCTCTCAGAGAACTTGAAAGGGAACCATAAATACAAGTAAAATCTCCAGGCAGAGTAAAGGGAAGTGGAAAGTTAAAAAGTCTCATAAAGAGGATATGCTAGAAAAGGACAAGTATTTATTTCCCCATCACCAGAGAGACTGAGCCAAAACATAGAAACTCTGGATTCAGTGATACAACTATGCTGAAATTACAAACCCAAATATTCAAATAAAGTTAGGCATGTTTCCTTTAAAATAGTTACCACATTCAGCAAAGCTTCTACTAATGCCCTACTCTGAGTGTGGCATGGGTAGTGACCTTGGGTTATCTAAGAAGGCTGCCAGGAGAGCACAAGCTCTGTCTGGCAGGTCCTTCCAAGCTGGAAAGGCTGGGATAACAGGCTGTCCTGGAAGGGGCAGTCCGGCTAAGTTTGGAAAGGGCCTGTCACCAGAAGGTTGGCCACCAGGTGTTTTTTTTTCCCCCCAGCCACAGCAACTTATGAAGGCCATCAAATACACGAGGGCATAAAGATGAAATCTGCTATTGGTGAAGCAAGAACCCACACAAAAGATGTTAGGGATCCTTGGACTTGGTGAATGCCACTCTTCACATACAAAGATTAGAAAGAACACAAATATTAACTAAAGTCTCCAGAAGTCGATAAAACTCAACTCCAAACAACTACATACACCTCTCCACCAAAAAGACTTCTAAAGTTGAAGTTAGATGAGTTGCAAAGAATCGATTTGAGCCTGCCACCTTTTCTAAGGAGTGAAGTGGGAGTAAGCTGGTATCAGGGAGAACAAATAACAAGGAAAAGCCACAACCTGTCCCTTAGAGAGTTCACCATGCAGGAGGAGTTCTTTCTTTCCAAGACCTCCAGAGAATACGAGCTCCCAGTCCCAGAGACAAAGAAGGAAGGGAAACAAGGCAAAGGCCAAAGCCACACTAAGGAAATACTAGCTAACTCTAATCTTACTCCAAGTTGTTCAAAAGTGAAACATCTCATCTTAGGCCCAAGTACCCAGACTGTTTTCTCAATATTTTTTTTTCGGACTGTTATGAATAATTCCTTCGCTGGCAACAGAAGCAGCTATTCTACAAGCCAGTGGTGTTATTCACACTTGCTAATAAATAATTTCCACTTGAAACAAGTGACTTCAGCAACCCAGAAATCTTGTTACCAGCCCAGATGAGGTCTGCATTCCTAAACCAACTCCTCTTAATACACAGAGGTAGGCACTCTACAAACTAAAAATAAGCTAAGTCTGGTGAGATGAGAGTGCATTCTAGGCAGTGCTAACTGGGCAGCGGCTAACTACCCAGTAATAAAGGGCATAATCCCAAGGGATGGTTTGTACCATCCCCAAAAGGTTTCCGAGTTTGTTCCCCACGCAGCCCCCCCCCCCCCCCCGGCGGTCTGGGAAGCTTCCAGGCCAGAAGTTGTGGCCTCGGGCATCCGGGCCGCCCGCAGTCCTGGCAGAGAGGCGAGCATGCAGCTCGCGGGCAGAGCGGGCAGAGCGCGCGGGCAGCGCGGGCAGAGCGCGCAGGCCGCCCCATGCATACAAAGAGGAAACTTGAAGGCTGAGAGCGTCTCCGCGGGGAAGAGAGTTTCGAATGAGCCCTGGAAAAGTCTGCCTCTGCCGGGGCTTTGTGCCCCTCGGCAGATGCCCCCCCGCCCCCGGGATCCCCCCACGCCCAGGCGGGGCACGGGCACAGCGGGGCAGGGAGGGGCTCGCGGGTGGCCGACTCCGGCCGGCTGCCCCCAGGGCCGGCGGGGACCCACCTGCAACGCCGTAAGGGTAGGGCGGCGGGGGCTGGAAGCCGGCTTGGAAGCCCGGCTGGAAGCCCGGCTGCAGCCCGGGCTGGGCAGGGGCGCCCGGGATGGCCCCGTAGTCGTGGCGCCCGTAAGCGTAGTCGCCCTGGCCGGCCTCCAGGTTGTAGGCAGGTGGTCGCTCCTGCAGCAGGGGCTTGTTATCCATGGCGGGGCGCGGGGCGCGGGGCGCGGGGGGCGGCACCCGGAGCGGCGGCGCGGCGTCCTCCTCCTCCTCCTCCGGGCTCGAGCCTCCCCACTCGGCGGCGGCTCTAGGCTGCAGCCCCGGGGAAGCCCGGGCGCCACTGCCCCCGCCCCCTGCGCGCGGCCCCGCGGGGGATTCCCTCCGCCCGCTCCCCGCGGCCCCCGCGGCGCGGCTGCAGGCGGAGCGGGGCGGCGGAGCGGGGCGGCGGGGCGGGGCGGCGGGGCCGGCGGAGCGGGGCGGCGGAGCGGGGCGCGGGGCCGGCGGGGCGCGGGGCCGGCGGGGCGCGGGGCCGGCGGGGCGCGGCCCGGACCCCAGCCCTTCCAACTCCGGAGCGAGGGGCGTGGAGGGCCCGGGAAGGAGGGGCAGTGGCGCGCGCTCGCGAGCGCGTGTCTGGCTGGGCGCGCGCGGCTGCTGGCTCCCGCCGCTCCCGCGCGCAGCCCGAGGGCTCGGGCCGCCTCTCCGGCTCCCGCTTCCCGGGCGGGTCACAAGACTGGGGGTCACGTGTCCTTGCTCCCCGAGGGGGGGAGGGGAGGGGGCGGGAACGAGCGCCAGAGTCTTAAAGGAGCCGCACCCTCGGCTCCCCACTTGCTCCTCTTTCCCTCCACCTGTTGGCTCGGAGCCGGGGAGGGGGGTCGGCCTCGGCGCCCCCGCCCGCCCCGACCGAGAGTGGCGGGCCTCGCACCCGGGCCACGCCGACACACTCACTGTCTCCCGCCGGACCCCCAGCTCTAGCCCCAGATGCCCCGACCCCCCGCCCTTTCCCTTCTGGCCCGGGGGGAGGGGCATTTCCCAAGCAGCCTCCCACCCGCGCCCCACTCTGCTCCCCAAGCCTGGCATGGGGCTGCCTCCCTCGGGGTGCCAGACGCGCCCCCCACCCGCTCACGGGGGCCCCCACGGACCTGCCAGCCGAAGGGAGCCCCGTCCTCCGGGAGGGCACGCGCGGGCGCGCGCGCGCGCACACACACACACACACACACACACACACACACACACACGCATACACACGCACACACACGCATACACACACACGCCCGCACACACACACGCATATACACGCACACACGCCCACGCACACACACACGCATACACACGCCCGCACACACACAAGCATACACACGCACACACACACACCACGTGGTGGCCACCCCCAAAGCCGCTCCGCTTCCTCCCCACCCCCACACAAGTCACATTCCAGGCGCAGCAGGGCTCTGCGAGCCCCCCACACACACACCGACACCCACGTGCTGGCGGCCCCGGGCTCCATTCCTTCCCCACACAGAGGCACGTTCCGGTGGTCAAGCTCCCCAACAGTCCCCGTGCCCTGCACACACACACACACCATCCTTCCTACGATACCAAAAAAAACCATTCTTTTACCTTACGAGTTCCCCAAAAATAAAAACACCCAATTGGTGGCTTCTGCCCCTTCCCCTCCTGTCACACACACAGTTCAGCTTTAGGCCACCCCTCCCCCAATTTCCATGCCCATCCACCCCACACGAATATGCTCAAGGCCTGTGGGTGCTTGTGTTGAGGCTGACTTCCAGAAGGTCCTTGAGACCTCCTACCATACACACCCCATGTGGTGGCTACCTTTCAACACACACACACACACACACACACACACACACACACACACACACCCATCACAGGTCCTGACTTGTGATGAGGCTGATCTCCGGGGTCTCCCATTCCTGTACTCCCCACACCCCATAGACAACAAACCAGCAGCCTAGACCTGCATCAAGGCTATCTATTTTCCCTAGGATCCCCAATCTCATTTCATACTACTCTCTCTAGTCAAAGGATCATCATCCCTCTAGATGCCCTTAGATGTGTAACTTTGGGCAAATAATTTCACCCATCTGGGCCTCAATTGCATCATCTGTAAAAAAGGAAGGAGTGGATGAGATGGGACCCTGAGGTTTCTTCCCATCCTAAATCAATGATTCACACAATATTAAGTATCCCCACATACATACAAACAAATGCACTCCATAAACAAGGTCCCAGGGCCACATGTAAACAGGTACACCCACGTACCTACACTGGGCCTGAGTCAAACTTCCTTTTCTTATATTCTCTATTGCCCCATACAGAGACAAACACATTATCCTCATCCCTGAGGACAGGGAAGGATCAGTGAGCCCCAGGGGGTCCAATACTTTGCAAGAAAAAACTCCTAGTCCAAAAGCAAAATTAAATTCTAGTGGAGAAGAGGGAAGACCCATCTCTGGTTTCTAGGCTGGAGATGGGAGCAGCCCTCTTCCCCAGGTTCCCCCTGCACTGAAGACCCTAACAGAAGACCAGCTGCTGGCTGAAAAGCTGCAATCCATCCAGTACTGGAATTCCTGCCAATGCGAGACACTAAGTGGGTTTCCTTTCTTCCACTCTTCCCCACTGTCCTTTCCTCAGAGTTTATCTTCTGTTAAGTTTTTAAAGCCTTTCACAACCTAGTTTCAGACTATCTTTGAACATTGCTGAACTCTTGCAAACTAGCCTATTCTAGGTTCCTCAAAAGAGGCATCTGGAACACCACCTTCAACTGGAAGTCTTCCCTGATCCCTTCCAAATATCATCTCTTCCAAAGAACTTTGCATTGAACTTGTATTTAGTCTCTTTATATTTATTCTGCATATCTTTATGTGTGTGTGTGTGTGTGTGTGTGTATATATATATATATATATATAATGTCTTTGTTGACATTAGCTACTTGAAAGTAGAAACTTTTATTCTTTTTATTGATCTGCCTAGAACCTAGCACATTTATTAAGCAGTAATAAATGTTTATTGATTGGTAGATTTGTACACCAGTAGCTCCAGTGACATTGGGCAGCTAGCTGGCACAATGACTAGAGCATTAGGCCTGGAGTCAGGAAGACTTGAGTTCAAATTTGACCTCAGACAATTCCAAGCTATGTGACCTTGATCAAGTAATTTAATCCTGTTTGCTTCAGTTCCTCATCTGTCAAAAACGCAAACCACTACTGTATCTTTGCCAAGAAAATCCCAAATGGGGTCACACAAAGTTGGACATAACTGAAATGACTAAACAACAAAGCTCCACTGACTTCTACTGGAGATGGAAGGAACTTGGTTCTGGAACTGCCTCCAAAAGAGTCTTAGGCTGATTTGAGGATAAAAGATGTAAACTAAGAAGAAAATTTACTATTATGCTCATTGAGACAGATTTTTTCCATTGCAGGGTAGTTGTCTGTCACCTAGTATTTCCAACCCCAATTTATACCTTCAATTTATACCTCTATAAAATGAGAAACTAAACTAGATGAAGTGTAATGTTCCCTCTGTCATTAAATCTTGAGTCCTGTGCCAGCCACCTTCCCTTTTTTGTGTTGATTTTTGCTAAGGTCATCTAGTCCAAACCCCTCATTTTGTGATGAGAAGAGTAAGGCCCAAGAAAGTTAAATGAGGGTCAGCTCAGCACAATGGATGGAGCACTAGCCCTGGAGTCAGGAGGACCTAAGTTCAAGAAATTTAAATGACTCATCCAAGGTCACTAAGGTTGTATAAAAGGATTAACTTGAACCCAGCTTCTTTGAATCCAGAGTTAGTGTAATTTCTGCTATACCAAACTCCTAGGATTTTGATGCCTTTTTAATGCCAGTCCCAGGAGATCCCAGAGTTATGGTAATGGAAGAGCCAAGCTAAAACTTGGGACACTAAGGACTTCCATATAAAAGAGCACCAACCACCACTCCAAACGCCTAGTTTCATGACTTTAGCATTATCCTTGACCCTTCACCTCTGCATGTACTATATCTCAGCAGTTGTCAAATCTTAACCATTCCTACCTGTATATCTCCCAAATGTATCCCCCTCAAATCATTGCCTATATAGCTACCCCTCTTGTTCAGGTATCACCCCTCTCCTGCACCATCACAGTAATCTCCTAATCAGTCTCTCTAACCTCAAGTCTCTTCTCTCTCCAACTCATCCTACAGAGATCTGTCAATGATTTTCCTAAAGTACAAATTTGGTGGTTACTCCTCTACTCAGTAAACCCTAATGTCTCCCATCAAATATAAGTGTTTCTGTTTGGAATATAAAGCCCTCCACCACCTCTTTTGATGTGAAACTATTCCTGTTTTCTGCCGGTTTTAGTGCCTTTCCCACAACTACCACACATAATTTATATTTATTTTATATATATTTATATGTACAGAAGTTTTCTGGAGAACCAGAACTATTTCACTTGATTCTTTCTGTCCCTAGTACTGTAGTAGAAGATTAACTGATGCTTGAAGATTGATGCCTGATCATTGATTGACAGTATAATAGAAAGAATGTTATTTGATATCAGCATCTCCCTTCTAATCCCAGGTCTACAATTTATTAAACTTCTCTGGGTTTCAGTTTTCTCATTTGTAAAATGAGGATTAGACCAGATAAGATTCCTTCTATGTCTAAATTTATGTAGTCCTGTGACTAACAATGTAAGAATTCAAAGGGTGGGAACTATAAGAAACAGGGAGTTGCTTGAGGCCTTTACCTTTCACAGACAAGTTAAGGAGTTGGAACCTAACATCTATCTTATCCACCCCCACTAAGGACTCCTTTTTCTTTTTTCCTACTTTTTCAACGATATTCAAATATTTTATCCAATCAGTCATGGATTGGATAAAATCTCTACTCAGATTTTGCAAACTTTAAATTTCTTACTTAATGCTTCCCTTTTGGAAAACTAGTATTTCTTTACCTGCATAATATTACATTTTCTTTTATTTTCTCCCTTCCCCCTTTCAATTTAAAGTTTCATAAAATGTTCAGCTTTGGGTTACTTTCTATGCTCCTGTCCTAATAATTTAACTTGCTCTGAAAACTAAAACTATGACCTTCAAGAAGGAGAGGGGAGGAGAGAATGTAGTTTTAGATGATCAGAGACAAATGTCCCAGCAATAGTGAGGTTGATAGGGTTACTTATAATAGTAAATTTTGACATTGGTCAAATCTATCCAATTTGCATTCAGTTTGTGAAAACTGTGGGGGAAATGGCTTGACATTATTCTCAAGCCCTGGATATTATTAACTGGTTTTGAATCTTCTCAGGTTCAGCCAGGGGAAAGTAAAAGGGATCATTTCTTCTTTTGCCTACTTATGTGAATTGCTGGTGACCCATCATGTGAGTTTCTTGGGCACAAATCAAGAAGTTAGTATCACATGATGGTGATTGTATTTGCTGCAGAGGAAATACAATCTAGGATCACAGGATTGAGAGTTTGGAAACCATGTGTGGTCTTTCCTCCCTCCTTTTATAGATGAGAAAAATGAGACCAGAGACGTTAAATAATTCAATCCAGGTCACCCAGGTAGTGATAGATGTTGGATTTGAACTCAGATCCTCTCACTCCCAAATCAGTGCTTTTTCCACTGTATCAAAATCTAAAACTATGATTAAATTATGAAGGCACTTTTGTTGTATGAAACAGAGGTATTTCAATCATGCCAAAGAACAGAGGGGCTCCCTCAGACTACTCTGCTGTACACATATCAATATTAATACAGTTATTGCTCATTTTATATATATAATTGATCACTGTCACTGGATAAGAATACCAGGACTCGAAGTCAATGAGACTCATCTTTCAGAGTTCAGATCTGACCTCAGGCATTTACTAGCTGTGTGTCCCTAGGCAAGTACTTAATCTTGTTTGCCTCAGTTTTCTTATCTGCAAAATGATCTGGAGAAGGAATGGCAACTACTTCAGGATCTCTGCCAAGAAAACCCCAAATGGGGCTATGAAGAGTTGTACAGAAATGAAATGACAGAACAGCAATATATTTATTAGACATCTGTTATGAAAAAAATTTTATTTATCAGTAATATGCATTACAAAGGAAAAATATATCTTTATATCAAGTGAAATAGACACATGAGAAACCTTATCAAACATGACTTGTGTTTTGCTTTGTAGTTTTCTTTTTTTATCCAAATGCAACAGTGTCCATATCCAAGTTATGAACCCAACAACTCTGCCTATATAAGCTACAAAGCAATTTACTCATACTACAACATGACCATATCATATACAACATAATAAGCATTGTTCTTAGCCAACATTTACCAATACACATCAATTCTCAAAAGAATATAGTCTTGGAATACCAAGTTGCTAGTCAGATACACTTTCAAGCAACTTCGGTGTCTCCATCTAGTATATTAAACCAGGGAGACAAGTGGGTTTTTGTGTAATTGTGAATAGAATTAGAATAGTGAATTTTATCTGTGCTCCTCATTTCTTATGCTCCTCAGTCTCATTGTCTCAGAAGGACTGCCCATCACAAGAGTATAGAGCACTAGCTTTCTAGAATCAGATTATAAAATGGAAATGAAAAGGAAACTCTAAGTTAACTTTTCTTTTGGAGACAACACATCTCTTCTCTCTCCCCCTGAACCTTCATTTCCAGCCCAGTCCCAGAATCAAAGACTCATGGAATTGCAATCTCAAGTGATCATCTAAAGGATCATAGGAAGAAAATCCTGATTAAAATCAGGGCAACTAGGTGATGCAGTGGATAGAGCACCAGCTCTGGAGTCAGGAGTACCTGAGTTCAAATCCAGCCTCAGACACTTAATAATTACCTAGCTATGTGGCCTTGGGCAAGCCACTTAACCCCATTGCCTTGCAAAAACCTTAAAAAAAAAATCAATATAATCCATGTATGAATCTAAGGCTTTATGGAAGGCTGAAACTCTATACTTGGGAAGAAGTCTTCAGATTCAGCTAAGGTTCTATGAATTAAAAGCCTTGTTGATACCATCATTCTCTTTATTTTTATTTTTTCCAATTCATGCAAAGATAGTTTTCAACATTCATCCTTTTACTGACTTTTGAGTTTCACATCTTTCTATCACTCTCCCTTCCCTTCCCCATGGCTGCATACATTCTGATATAGTTTGTACATGTACAATCGTGTTTAACATATTTCCACATTAGGCATGTTGTGAAAGAAGAATTAAGGGGGGGAAAGATCATGAGAGACTAAGAAACAACATAAAAGACGTTTTAGAAAGTGAAAATAATATGCTTTGTTTTTTCTTTGGATGGAGACAACATTTTTCATAACAAATCTCTTTCAGTGAAAGAAGAATGAAGTTGATTGCAGGGACTGTGTTCAGGAAGCCAGTAACCTTGACTCTAGAGGTCTGGTTTTACAGCCATGCTTACATATTGATCCTATTGGAACTAAGGATGATTTGTGTAAAACAACCACATCTTGTCAATGGAGATATATCCTAAAATTGTCAAATAGGAACCATCCTGGCTACCAAACTTCAACAAATGTTGTGGAATTCTGGTGCCAATTGATGAGTTTGAGCTATTTGATTATTTCAAACTCTTTCCAGAAATTGTTTTTGACTTGATGGCTGATGAGACAAACCATTAAACAGAACAGTTCTTTGAACTGATGAACTGCTACCAACTTCTAATCCCTACAACTACAGCAGAAATGAAAGGCTTTTTGTAACCCTTCAATCAATAGGGTTGGATTAGAGATTTTTAGTAAAGTATCACTGATCTACACATACACTTTCACCTGAAGGTTTGGGGCAAGGCCTTCTTGCATTTTTGCAACAACAAATTGCAACCTACTAAGGACAGTCCAAATTTCAACCTGCTATTCAAAGTTCAGCCTTACTGGACCTGATACAGTCTACCTACTTAGCAGTGTTATCAACCCGGACAAAATTTAACAGTAGAAAAATTAATGATAAAATACAAAGGTAGGCTTAGTTTCAGGCAGTATTTGCCTGATAAATCTATGTAAAATGTTATCAGCCAATTTACCATCGAGTTTGTGAAATTGCTCTCATCAATGGTTCTATTATCTTCTCATGAAATTCAAAGAGCTCTACAAAACTTGATGCTGCAAAGTTTAGAGAAAGAGTCACTGATGACATCCCTGCAGAAAGCCAGTATTTCGAACCTGGCAGACCATCAACTAATCCTCTCCCTAATCAGCTGACTGAACTGCATTTTTCAGCATCATATTCTAATGAGACTTAGAAACCTGAATGTGAGCTATGTAGTAATAGAGCAAAACATGAACAAAACATCAGTGTACCACATACTCCAAACAATATAATGTATCAATGTTTGCAAATGCTTACTTTGAGCACTACTGCAACAAAAGTATAAGTTGTAACCCAAAAACCTTGTTTGGAAAGATTTTTTGCTGTTATTGACAAAGCATGTTATATTGAAAAAATACATATTTTCTGCAAGTTTTTTTTTGTTATTCAGTTGTTTTATGTTCATTTATAGAGTAGTTAGGAAGACACTAACACAAATTGCAACTATAGTTGATCCCTTGTGAAATTTGTATTTTGGATCAAATTTGGCACAAAATATTCAACCCTGGGATGAGAGGAAAATTTTTTTTTGGTACTAAAAGAGTTAATCACTTAACTGCTAAAAGGAGCTGCTTCCATCATAACTGATCATCTCATGATGTTACTGTTAATGAGTACAAGTTCTCCTAGTTCTACTCATTTCACTCAGCATTCTTTTTTGCAAGTCTTTCCAAGTTTTTCTAAAGTTTGCTCACACCACAACTTATTCAGCCATTCCACAATTGATGGGCATTCTCTCAATTTCCAGTTATTTGCCACTTTTTATGCATCTTTTGAATCTTGTATTTGAAGATCACATTTTCTGTTCAGTTCTGGTCTTTTTATTAAATTTGGAAGTCTTCTATTTTGTTTAAAAATCCATCTTTTCCCCTGAAATCCTATGCTTAATTTTGCAGGGTAGTTGATTCTTGGTTGTAATCTAAGCTCCTTTACCTTCTGGAATATTACATTCAAGGTCCTCTTGATTATTTAGCATTGAAGCTGATGAGTCCTGTGTAATCCTGACTATGTTTACCTGATATTCAAAATGCTTCTTTTTTGGTAGCTTGTATTATTTTCTCCTTTAGCTGAGAATTCTGAAATTTGGCTACAATATTCATTGGGGTTTTTATTCTGGGATCTCTTTCTGGGAGGATGGTTTCAAGGTCTATTTTGTGTTCTTGATTTCCTGTATGATTTTGTCTAGAGCTCTTTTTTCTGATTGTGACTTCCAGTAGACCAATAATTCGTTAATTATCTTTTCTGTTTCTGTTTTCCAGTAGTTGTTTTACGTAAGAGGTACTTTACATTTTCTTCTTACTTTTTCAGCATTTTTGGTTTTGTTTTGGTAGAATCTTAGGAGTCTCATAAAGTCATTAGTTTCCATATGTCCTATTCTTATTTTTAGGATTTTGTTTTCTTAGTTGTTTCCTTTTCTAATGATTAATTTTACTTTTAAAGAAGTTGTTTTCTTTTTCCATTTGGTCAATTTTACTTGACATTTGGTCAATTTTACTTGACAGGGTATTGTTTTTCTCAATCAATTTTTTAATAATTTTCTTGAATGACTCATTTCTTTTCTCCATTTTTCTTCTTTCTCCCTTTTATGGTTTTTAAAATCCTTTTTTAAGATCTTCTAAGAGGGGGGTGGCTAGGTGGTGTGGTGGATAGAGCACCAGCCCTGGAATCAGGAGTACCTGAGTTCAAATCTCAGCCTCAGACATTTAATAATTATCTAGCTCTGCGGCCTTGGGCAAACAAACCACTTAACCCCATTGCCTAGCAAAAAAAAAAAAAAAACACAAACAAACCTAAAAAAAAAGATCTTCTAAGAGGTCTTTCTGAATTTGAGACCAACTCAAAAACCCCTTTGAGGCTTCACTTGTAGCCATTTTGTCATTGCTTTCCTTTTTCTGAGATGATGTTTTTCTCATTCCTATCAGAATAGTGTAGCTTTTTAGGATTAGTGTTCTTGGGTTTGGTTTTGTTGTTTGTTTATTTTGTTTTGTTTTGGTTTTTTGCTCATTTTTATAATTGAACTCTTCTCCTGGAGCAAAGGAGGCACAGTTCCAGGTTTTTTGTGCTGGAGCCAGGGTTCTGGTTACTCAAGCTTACTGCTTGCCTATGGTGTTTCAGGTGCTAACAATTTGTTCCCTGCATTAGGATAGCCCAAACCAGTCCCACCTGTTGCACCAGCATTCCCAGGGCCTGAACTTTGTCTTCCCAACTAGGGTTGGGACCCTTACACCTGACCTATTGCAGTGCTGGATTGGTAAACCTGAACCTTAACTACACTGGGCTAAAATCTTTCTGCTAGCTTTCCAGCTTTCCCACCTACCCTTTTACCCACACCATATAGACCATTACTGAAGTTCCTCTATGATATCTTGAGTTGAGAATTTGTTTCACTCTGATTTTTGGTGGGTCCTGTCACCATAGGGTCTGTTTAGAGATTTCATTTAGGGGCAGCTAGGTAGTTCAGTGGATAGACTACCAGACCTGGAGTCAGAAGGACCTGAGTTCAAATTTAGCCTCAGATACTTAATAATTACCTAGGTGTGTGATCTAGGGCAAGTCACTTAACCTCATTGCCTAGCAAAAGCAACAACAAAAAACCTCACTTAGAGGTTGTTTTGGGGATAAGCTCTGGGAGCTTCCTAGTTTCATGCAAGCAATTTGGTTCCACCTCCCAATACCATCATTCTTATATCTCAGTAAACCCTACCCATGGATGGAATTTCATCCTTTTTATAGTCTCCATGTCCCAATATGGGCAGGCTTAGCAAAAATAACCTGACATATACATTGTTTAACATTAGTAGCATCAAAGTTTTCATGGAATTTTTTTTGGGGGGGGCAGAACAGTTAAAATGTCAAAAGGAAAGAGAATTCACTCCCTTTGGTTTAATAAAGTACTTTTGTAAGTTTGTTAGATAATACAATGTGTGCTTTTGTATCCATTCTTTCTTAGTTCCTTTCTGTTCAGAATGTTCATTTTTTAATAATAATATTTTGCCCTTCTCCCAAGCTTTTCATGTAGCATAAAGTGAGGCAACAAACTTAGAACCTTTTTGATATTTCATGGAGGCCTGTTTGAACAACCTTGGGCATGAAACTTTGGGTCTTAGTTTTCTTGTCTCTGTTAAAAAAAAAAAGGCAAGGATGGATTTGAAGATTTCAAAGGGTCTTTTTATCTCTTTATCTATGAGCCTGGCACTTATTCCATTGTAACTGAGATCTACAAGGCAGAGGGTCCACTATTCTTAGAAACTGACTGAAATCTTCTGAGTAATGTGACAAGAGGAGGCTATCAAGGGTGCCTCCACTTCCCATTTCCATAAACAGACACAAAGAAACAGGAAATGGGGACCTCTCTCTTTTTTTAAATTTATTTTTATTTTTTTTAGGTATTTGCAAGGCAAAATGGGGTTAAGTGGCTTGCCCAAAGCCACACAGCTAGGTAATTAAGTATCTGAGGCCTGATTTGAGCTCAGGTACTCCTGACTCCAGGGCTGGTGCTCTATCCACTGAGCCACCTAGACATCCCGGGGACCTCTCTTAGTCATTATTGGCATGATTCTTGACTTATTCTTTACCTGAAAGATGATCATCTATCCAAGAGTGAGTGTGACTTTAGAAAGGGCCAAGAAATGCCAGAGCAGAACAGAGGTCTATACAGAACTTTTATCAACCTGACCAAAGCTTTTGAGGACTTGTAGAAGGTCATGGCAAAATTTGGTTGCCTGGAGAAGTTCATCTGTATCCTATTGCACCTCAGTGATGGCATGCTTGCATGAGTTCTAGATAATGGACTATGCTATCATGTTTTCCTAGTCACCAGTAGAGTTAAGCAGGGCTGTGTGCTTGCTCCCATGCTGTCAGAATGATGTTTTCCTCAATGTTGTCAGAATCCTTCAATGAAGATGAAAATGGTATCAAGGTCAGTTACTACACAGATAGTAAATTATTTACCTTTAAAAGACTGCATGCCATGACTAAAGTAGAGGGAGAGTTGATACAACTACCTATTCAAAGATGTAATCCACACAGCCTTTTAGGCTGAAATATTACAAAGTATGGATCAGTTCTCTGCCATTTGTGCTAATTTTGTCCTGACAATCTACGCTAAGAAAACAGAGGTTCTCTACCAGCTAGTACCACACCATCCGTACCTGGAAACCCTAGTTACAGCATATTGAGAAATTTTGAATACTATGAATAAATTCACTTACTTTGGCATCATACTTTCCAGGACGTACACATAGATGATGAGGTTGACACGATCGCTGACATCGTTCAGCATTTGGGAGACTCCACAAGTAAGGGTAGGAGGGAAATACTAGATGCCTACTAAATTGAATATTGTAGAGCTATTGTGCCTGACTTCATTGTTGTATGCCTGTGGAACCTAGACAGCCTGCTAGTGCCATCTCAGAAATCAGAACTACCTCCATTTGAATTAGGAAGATTCTGACAAGAGAAGGTAGCAGACACTGAGGTCCTCTGAGAGAGCACACTCCTATGGGCTGCCAAACTTAAATTTACCTACAAGGAGAACTTGCCCAAAACAAATGCTCACATAAGATTTGAAGAAGCAGTACAAAGAGACTTTCAAGGTCTCTCTGTAGAACTTTACTATTGATTGTGAGACATAGGAGATGATGGCACAGCACCATCCAACATAGTGGTGCTGGTATCAAAGAAGGCTCTGTGCCCTAGGCCAAAGCAGAATCACAGTAGTACAAAGGAAAAGAGAGATATGCAAAATCTAGAGGCATCTCCATCCCCAAAAAATCAAACTATTTGTGCCCTACCTATTAGAGCCTTCCTAGTTCATATTGAACTGTTCAACCACTGTGGAACCCACTGTAGTTTGACCCCAGTATCAAAATGTGAACCATGACATGGTTGCTAATTTTTTTTTATTTTACAAAGTGTTCAAAAAGTTTGGAATTAATGTTAAAATAGAAATATGGGAAGAGTCATGAGGGAAAATAACCAGAAAAAAGGAAGGAGAACAAAGTATTATTAATAAAGATCAAGGGATTTATAGAGAATAAATCAGACTCCAGAAACCTTTGAATTTACTCTTGTATATACTGCTCTCTCCTCCCAGAATTATCATCATCAGCTTTAATTTCATCCTTCCCTGATTTCCTTCTCTTATTCCAAGTTCTCAAGCCCTATTTTGGTTCCATAGTCCCCTTCTCTTTTTCCCTTCCTCTCTCTTTTCTAGCCTACCTGCTGTTTGCACTGTGGACATTTGTAACTTCGGTCGTGACTCTCATCCAACATGAAAGGGAGCAAAAGGATGTTATTGGGAAAAACTCCCTCAAGATTCAGCAGAAGGCAGACTGACAGATATGGTCAGAAGGGAAAGCAATAAATTAGAGGACTAATGAGAGAAGTCCATGGCAAAAGAGAAACTACTGAAAGGTTGGGGGAGGGACAAGTAGAATGCTGCCTCATAATCTAACTGAACTTGAAAATTCTTTGTTGTCAACCAGAGGATTCTTTGAAACTAGGCAATAAAAGAGAGAAAGCTGAAAGTTCCTATTCACATGTATACGATTTTACCTCTTGAAGGTAGAGTGTTTTGATAAATGAGTAGGATACAGAAAAATGACTATTACCTAGGATAAGAGTACCAAAAATTGGTTTCCACCAGTGTATGCATGCCCACAAATACCAGTCAACAACATCATCACAGTTATTCCCTCTTTACCCTGTTCTACCTAACATCTTTTTTCTTATGATTCTTCTTCCCTTCCTCCTTCTTTTCTTCCTCCTCTTCCTCTTCTTCTTTTATCACCATCAGCTTGGGCATCTAGATAGCATAGTTGACAGAAACAAGCCTGGAGTCAGGAAGACCTGAATTCAAATGCTGCTCAGATATTCACTAGCTATGTAATCCTGGGCAAGTCACTTAGCCCTGGTTACCTCAGTTTTCTCATCTGTAAAATGAGCTGGATAAGGAAATAACCACTTCAATATCTATGCCAAGAAAACCCCAAATAAGATCACAAAGAGTCAGACGTGACTAAACAACTATCAACTATTGACTTATCAAGACTTCCTATCCCTAGGAAATGACCCTTAGAAATCAATCAGGATAGGCATGAAGGTCCATCAACTAATCTCCCCTGCCCATTCTTTCATCTTCCTGCTTCTTCTTGGTCAACTGTCCTCCTAACTCCCATCTGATTCATTCCTACTTAATTATACTCTCTCCATCAAGGAACAGTTTACCTGTCAGATCTATGGAAAGGGAAGCAGTTTATGAATAAGGAAGAGATGGAGAACATTAAAAACAAACTAGATAATTTCAATTACATTAAATTAAAAAGCTTTTGCACAGACAAAACCACTATAACCAAGATCAAAAGAAATGTAGTAAATTGGGAAACAATTTTTATAACTAGTATTTCTGAAAAAAAGACTCATTTCTAAAATATACAGAGAACAGTCAATTTTTAAAAAAAAAAACAAGCCATTCCTGAATTGACAAATGGTCAAAGGATATGTGAAGGCAAATTACAGATGAGGATTCAAAGCGATCCATAGTCATATGAAAAATTGCTCTAAATCAGTACTTATTAGAGAAATACAAATTAAAGCATCTCTGAGGTACCATTTCACACTTTTCAGACTGGCCAATATGGTCAGAAAGGACAATGATCAATGTTGGAAGGGATGTGGGAAATCTGGGACACTAATACATTGTTGGTGGAGCTGTGAAATCATCTAACCTTTCTGGAGAGTAATTTGGAATTACATCCAAAGGGCAACAAAAATGTGCATATCCTTTGATCCAGCAATACCACAACTAGGTCTATACCCTGAAGAGATTATGAAAAAAGGTAAAAACATTGCTTGTTCAAAAATATTCATAGCAGCCCTGTTTGTGGTGGCAAAGAATTGGAAATTGAGTGAATGTCCATCAACTGGGGAGTGATTTAATACACTGTGGTATATGTATGTGATGGAACACTATTGTTCTATTAGAAACCAGGAGGGATGAGAATTCAGGGAAGCCTGGAGAGATTTGCATGAACTGATGCTGAGTGAGATGAGCAGAACCAGAAAAACATTGTACACCCTAACAGCAACATGGGGGTGATGATCAACCTTGATGGACTTGCTCATTCCATCAGTGCAACAATCAGGCATAATGCTATGGCGAATACCATCCATCTACAGAGAAAGAATTGTGGAGTTTAAATAAAGACCAAAGACCTTTAATTTTAAAAAAAAATTATCTTATTATGTAATTTGGCTATTTCTTATATTTTATTTTTTTTCCCTTAAGGGTATGATATCTCATCACATTCAACTTAGATCAATGTATACCACGGAAACAATGTAAAGCCTAGAAGACTGCCTTCTGTGGGGGATGGGGAGAGGGAAGGGAGATTGGGGGGGGGGGGAATTGTAAAATTCAAAATAAATAAATAAATTTTAAAAATTACAAAAAAATATACTTTCTCCAGCATATTATTTATATATTTTTAGAAGATAGTGTACCACAACAATTTTCACAAATCAGTTGTGAAACTTTTCATCTGTATTTTAAAATTCAGACAAATCTTCTCTGCTCTCTTTATACCCAAGAAGTTACTAGATTCTCTCTCTAAAAAAAATGAGACAACTTTTCAAACCCCCATTTTGAAACTGTGAAGCCAAAATTTCAAAGAATTGAAATTGTCATGATAGAGAAAAAATGTTTGCAATGATCTTAAATTTGTCAAAACTTGGCCTGTTTGTATCCCATAACTTGAGATAATTCAAAATTAAGAGCTGAACAGGTCCTCAGAGATCATCTAATCCAACCCCTTCCTTTTTATTGCTAAGGAAACTGAGGCAAATTTGAACTCATGTTTTCTGATGCCAAATCCAGAGTTCTTTCCATTATGTCAGTTTCCTTCTTGGAACTTTCAGATGGACTATGGAGCATGCAGACATCCAACCAATAAATTCATTCCAGGCTACCGTACTTTTCCCTCAACTTTTCCATGTAAAGGACTGCTGCTTGGTTTTAGTCCAGAATTTATTACCTCAACATCTTACATGTTTTTTTCTTTCATTAGCTTTTCTCATTCTTTCTATCTTCAAAAAACTGAGTATTATCAAGTATCTGTCATTGACCTGCTTCTTTTTCCATACTTTGCCTTAGAAGCCTTATTTATTCCCTGGACTTCAAGTACTAACTCTATGCAGATGTTCTTTTCTGTCCTAATCCCCCTTCTGAGATCCAGATCCTAAAATTCAGCTACTCTCAGGATATGATCTTGTGTATATCAGCCAGTATCCACAACTGATGATTTACCATTCTTCAACATTTTCCAAATTCTTTCCTTCTTCTCAATTTCCACTGATGCCATCTGTCCTAGAGACCTTCATTATTATTCCCCCATACTATTACAATGTATTGCTAACAGATTCTCCAAATCTACTCTTTGCTCCTCTAAAATTTATCCTTCATACTGCTACTAGAACAATATTTCTTATGTCTCTATATAGTCCTATTATTCATGCTCAAAAATAGTCAGTGGTCCTCTATTGCTTTCCTAAGGTGGTAAATAGTGAATAGAACGTAGGACCTGGAATCAAGACACACTGAATTCAATTCTGGCCTCATATACTTGAATGCCATGTGATCCCAGGCAAGTCATTTACTCTTTGCTTGCCTCAGTTGCCTCAACTGTAAAACAGGGGTAATAACAGCACCTATCTTATAGGGTTGTTATATCAAATGAAATAATATATGTACATATATTATGTATGTATAGATAAAAAATCTCATTTGATATTTCAATATATACATATACACATATATTTATTCATTTTGTGTGTGTGTGTGTGTGAATAAACTTATTCCCTTTCTTTCCCTCTTCTCCTGCTCTAAGATATCTTTCTTGATTATGTTAGTTTGAAATAACTTACTTTCCCTCAACTCTTATAATGCTTATCTCTACCACTCATGTGACTCTTATTTACTACCCTGTCCTGGTCTCTGTGTACTTGTCTTATCGACCAACTAGATTGTAAAGTCCTGGAGGTTCTTTCTATCCCCAGAAGCAGCACCTGACACAATATCTTGCTCATAGTGAATGTTCAATAAATATTTGTTGAATGAATAGTTCCTAGAAGTTATGTTTAAATGAAAATAGATAATTCTAGGGAAGCTCAAGGGCTTTGTGTTGTGATCCCTGATGCTAGAACACAATCTCTAATAAGGACTTTTGTCAACCATATGCCTTAATTATTAATTTATGAATTTAGTAATTCATAGGATTCTTGAGGGAAAGGGATGGTTTGGAGTCAATAAAATGTTGTTTTCCCTACTTTATTTCATGTATGGTTACACAAAGGATAATGAAACAGACTTGGGCCAAAAAACTTTGGGCCAATAATAAAGTATTACTATAGAATATTTTTAATTTTGAAAGAACTAGGGAAAAAACAGAGAGAAGATAAAGTAATATGGAGTTAAAAAGTGGGCCTGTTCCATTCCACAAAGGATGGAAGGAGAAGAGAGTGAGGAGACTAGGAGACATAGGGGGCATCCCTAGAGAATAGGAAGGACAAAAGAGAGCTTGGGGATATGGGATACCAGAGGAACACAGGAAGGGGACACAGTTAGGCAATGGAAGTATAAAGTTTCAATGGACATAATATGTTTTTAAAAAACAGGGCACCCCCAAACAAGAGGCTGCACAAACCGAAATTATGCACAGAATAGCTGACCACTCATGTAATATGATCACCACAAAATGATTTCAGTTGCGATTACAATGTTCCCCAGTCCCTTAAAAATATTTCTACTTCATCTGAAGATGCCTGAGAATCCTTCACAACAGGTAATCTTAACATGAAGTCCATTTCAGGATGAAAATGAAGTTGGATATGAAAAAAAATAATAATGTTTACATCTTTAACTAGTCTCTGTTTTCCTTTGTAGTCCTATGTATTTGATACATTTAAAAACAGTATTCTGAGAAATCCATAGGCTTCTCCAAACTGCCAAAGAAGTCTTTGATTGTTTTTAAAAGGGTTAATGAGGGCAGCTAGGTAGTGCAGTGGAT
Source organism: Macrotis lagotis (assembly GCF_037893015.1). Classification (NCBI taxonomy): domain Eukaryota; kingdom Metazoa; phylum Chordata; class Mammalia; order Peramelemorphia; family Peramelidae; genus Macrotis; species Macrotis lagotis. The sequence goes on along the minus strand of NC_133666.1, from coordinate 127,156,757 downwards.
AGAGCACCAGCCCCGGAGTCAGGAGGACCTGAGTTCAAATCCAGCCCAAGTCACTTAATAATTACCTAGCTGTGTGACCTTGGGCAAGTCATTTAATCCTATTGCCTTGCCAAAAAAACAAAATAAAAACAAATAAATAAAAAGGGTTAACAACTACTCTACAAGGAGTAAAATGTTTAAATTTTACAATTAAGATAAGACTTAACAATGTAAATGTCTTTACAATGGTTGGTACTTTGGTTTCAATCAATTTTCTTATATTAAATTCATTTCAATAATTCAGGATTCTTGGATTTATTTGTATGACTATTTTCTCTACCAGTGAAGACTAAAATCTGCTTTGTGCATTTGTAGAGATCTTTGTGAGTTGCTGTGGCCAAAAACATTTATCCCTTGGTGGCCAATTTTTGAACATAGGCTAGACTCAGAATGACAGAATGGATGAAATCCATCTCAGACCTATAGCAAAGTCTGTGCAATTTGGTGAGAACTGCCAGAATTTGGAGTTCCACCTGCATATTCATTGAGAAGCAAGGTCATCACCACACTACAATGTGGTATCAGAAGGAAACTTCAGTGTTGGCTCACCTGTAGCACTGTTATGATAATCATAATGAAAACAACATTTATATATCACTTTAAGGTTTGCAAAATGCCATGCTTATATTATCTCTTTTGATCCTCAGAGCCATTTTGTGAGGTAAATGCTATTATTAATTCCATTTTACAGATAAGGAAATAGGCTGAAAGGTTAAATGACTTGCCTAGAGTTACACAGTTATTAAGTGTCTGAGGGAAGATGTGAAGTTAGAGTTTGCCTAATCCAAATCTATCACTCCAGCCCCTGAGCCAGATGCCTAATGATACTTGTATTACCTGCTTCATAAGGTGTTTTGATAAAAAAAAAAGTTTTATACATATAAGATACTCTAAAAATAACAATAGTTCACATGAATGTGAGACTGATTCTCATTTATTGAAAACAAATTTTGACTGGCTGTTAGATTGGAAGAAGTAGTGTTAACAGCATTGGACCACTGAAGAATGGGACAGGAAATTATGAAATGCTGAGAGTACACAGAAACAGGAAACCAGAGTCACCAAAGACATATTTCTTCCCCTTCATAATTGTGTTTATAGACAGTTCTGATCTTCAGTAATTATTGCTGGTAACTTTTCCACTCTCACCACTCAGGTACCCAAAGGCTACCTTTTCTTAGACCACATTCTTAACACCAAAAGCCTTCTCCTTTTCTCCAGCAGCCCTTCTCCATGGTGGTGCTACATCTTATATTTCCCAAAACTGTCAGCCTCATTTTTTCCTCCAGATCACTGAAGTCCAATTCACCCAACAGTTAAGATATTGCCCTTGTGATGTCATTTGATCGTTTTTGAAAAAGGAAGGACAAACAATAGCTCATATAAAGAGCAAAACTATTCTACTCTATAAGGAAATAGGCAGGAAACAAATATACATGTAGGTAAGTTATAAGTATTCCTTCAGTAGACATTCCTTCATTCCCCTCTTAGGAGTATTTCTGACTCTAGGCTTTACCACCCTCACTCAGCTGCCTTTTTTACCCTGAAGCATCCCTTCAAAAATTCCCCTAGGCACCTGCTCCCAGTCTTCAGCTTTTCCCCATATGACCCTACCTTTGGACAGGTAATGTATTCTTTTCAATTGTTTCTTTTTCATTCTCTGTCTCTTTTTCTGTGTGTGTGTGTGTGTGTGTGTGTGTGTGTGTGTGTGTGTGTGTGTGTGTGTGTGTGTCTGTGTGTGTGTGTTTGTTTCTCTGTGTCTATGTCTGTGTCTCTGTCTCTCTGTTTGTCTCTCTCTTCTTCTCTCCCTATTTTTTGTAAATCAAAGTTAGTTTGGCATGCAGAATGTAGTTTGTTGGTCCCTGCTCTAAAAAGAAGACTTTTTTCCTCAACTCTGTCCCCAATTCCATGGATAATTGTGTTAAAATTGTATCTTTTTCTGTATCTTTTCCCTTGCCAACTTCTCCCTTTCTAGTCATTATAGAAAGTTAATGAGTTGCTGGTGTAAAGGGGCAGTAGCTGGAAATAAAATTGCAAAGGAGAATTTGGAAGTCACATACTGTTCCAAGGATCAAGGAAGCATAATTTACAAATTGTATCATATATTAACTAAAATTCATAAAATATGCCAAATGAGAAGAAACTACCTAGAAGCTATCAGACTTCTGGTCCTATGATGTGTAATTCACACCTCTAGAGCCTCAGGTCAGCAAAACATCAAAAAGGTGATAACTTTGGGCCCATTTAGGAGTTGAGGGGCCCTGCCTCCACACAAAAAAATGAAACTTCAAACTCCTGCCCTCCAGCACTCCTCCATCTCCATGGACAAGTGTTCTCTAGCCTAATCCACGGTAATTGTGAATAACATTCTTTGCCTCTCCTCCTCCCTCTCCCCTTCCCCATACTGTTTGCCTTCCATCACCATCCATTCTGTTCTCATGCTGCTGTCAGCCTATATACCACTGTTTACCACTTGTCTCTGTCTTTGTAAACGTTTTCCCTCTTCATTTCTGTATTTAACTGAAGTGTGTTTATGGCCTCAATCTCACTGCCAGATCCTAACAAATACCCAAAGAATTGGGAGCATCTGCCCCCATTTCACAAATTAATAATCCATTCATTGTCTACAAATCCATTCAATTTCTACAAACATTTAATTGGATACATTAAGTAAAAGACAATTAAGTGGTGAATGGCAGTTAGTCATGATGTTCACATTTCTAAAAATCCACCTTTAAAATATAATAAAATCTCTCTATTTATGTGGAAATAACAATTGGGAAGTGGAAGCATTTCCTGGACCAGTTCACCCCTAAAAACAGGTAAATATATTTGTGCATATTTAGGAGAATGAAATGATCTACATGATCAAACTAGGTTAGAGAAAATAAAATTTTTTCTGATTTTCCATCTCTCATTAAATTGTTTATTCTTCATTCTTGGATCATATATTCAACCATCTGACATTTTTTTCTCCACTATTTCTCTGGTTTATATTCACTTTAAGCAACCTCGATACATCCAGACCTTTAGCCTTAAAGTCTCAGGGGTTAAGCAGAAAAAAAAGATCAGATAACCAAAGGAAGTGTTTTCTGTTTAATAAGACATTAGCTTTACTAACAAAGCAAGGGGTGTGGAAACTGCTTCTGTTTATATTATCTCCTCCATCTCAGCCCAAAAATAAACAGTTTAATGAGTGATAGAAAATCAGAAAGTTTTTTTCTTTAATCTTTTTTGATCATGTAGGACAACCATTTTGTTTTCCCATAAACTAACTCTTGGAATCACTGTATCAGAGATAATACTGGGATGGGAGAGACCCTTGGACCCTGTGTGTCATTTCCTGTATTCTTGTGTAAATACTTGTTTGTGATGGAACTCCCAACTCCATTTCTACATTATGCATTTTTTTCTAATATGATAGCTTATTATTTTTGTGTTTCAAGTAACAATTTTCAAAAAAATTGATTTATCCTCACTTTCCCTTGCTCATTAAGGAAGGAAAAAAAAAACACTGAAAAACAAATACCTCATTACATATCTACTGGCAAAGCAAATTCCCCTATTTAGCCAAATCCAAAAATGTATGCTTGTCTTTTTCTGCATTTTAAGGAGAGGTCAGTGGCCTGTTTCATTCTCATTTTTTTTTTTTGACTTATGGTTTATGACTAAAATGACTAAAATGACTAAAATCTTTCAAAATTTTTTCTCTATAATATAGTGTTGTCCAATTATTTTCAGGTGTATCCCAACTCTTTATGACCCAATTTGGGTTTCTCCTGGAAAAGATATTGAAGTGATTTAAAATTTCTTTCTCCAAATACAAAGTAGGTTAAGTGACTTGTCCAAAGACACAGTGTCTGAGATCAGATTTTAACTCAAAAAGACAAGTCTTCCTGATTCCAAATCTGTCACTATATCCACTGTGTTATGAAATTGCCCCCTCAGTAGAATGTAATCATTGTATAAATTGCTTACCTAGTTCTGTTCACTCTGCTCAACATCAATTCATAAAGGTTTTTCCAGTTTTCTCTGAAATTGTACATTTTATAATTTTTATTGGGTGATGATATTCCATTATATTCCATAATTTGTTATAGGTGGACAAGCTCCTCTGATTTCCATTTGTTAACTACGATAAAAAAAGTGCTACTATACATTTTTTTAAATAAATAAATCCTTTTCTCTTTTTTTATTTGTTTGGGTAGAGAAGTTATAGTAGGCATTCTTAAAGTTAGCAATAAAGAAATGCCTAAGTGTGAGAGAATATGACCAAATGAAGCTTTCTCAAGTAAGTGCTTTGATGACTCTTTGAAAGATGGACTCAAGGGCTTCATTGGTATACTTATAAAATATATTATGCATTATAGAGGAAGACCTCCAGCACATTGTGAAGATACCACATGGAGTACACACACACACACACACACACACACACACACACACACACACACACACACATATATATACATATGTAAAATCATCACTCAGGATGAAAAGGTATATATGGGTTGTAATTTTTATATGTGAAGGGAATACGCACATGAATAAGACCATTGCTTTATTGAAGTATTATTTTTAGCAATTATAATAAAAATATCAAATAATTTTCAAATCGTCCCTTTCATTTCTTCTTGAAATACAGCACCATCAGAGTCCAAAGGAAAAATAAGACATCTAATGTGGTTTCCCTCAATACTTCAGAATTAATAGGGTAAGGTTTTTTAAAACTTCAACAAACTGTACAAATCACAACTGAAAATTTCTTAATGGGTTATTAGAACATAGGGACTGTTCTCTAAAGAAGCATTCATCCAAAATATCAGTCATGTCCAAATAACGAATGAATAAAAATGTATTTATTATGTGCCAATAGCTATGCCAGTCACAGTGGTGAAGCAAGCAAAGAAGTATTTGACCTCAAGAAACTTAACATTCTAACAGGTAAAGACAATACCTGTAGGGTACTCTTGGACCAGAAAGAATATTTTGTTTAAGAAAGTCAAAGGAAATGGTGATTGGAGTATAGGACAACTGATTGATATGTCCTTTTTGAGGAATACCATTTTTGATTCAATTAATAATAGCGTGTGTGTGTGTGTGTGTGTGTGTGTGTGTGTGTGTAAAGCTCTTGAGTATAGGGTGACCCCAAAATTTTTAGTTTTGCTATTAAAGCTTAAAACTGAACTAAAAAAAATAAAAATAAAAAATAAAAAAACTGAACTAAGACTTTGGAACATTCATGTTCTTTTTCACCCTTACAACAACCTTTTGAGGAAACCAAGGCAGAGAAACATTAAGTGACTTGTCCAAGGTCACTAGATAGTATCTGAGGCAAGGTTCCAGCCCATGGACCCCAATCTATTCATTCCACTGTAAAGATACACTGATAGCTATTGGAAAGCAAGTGTGTTAATATCATAACAAGTTTCAAAAAACCATTATAAAGAAAGCATAGCTAGATAGAATTGTGCTAGATAATCCATAACCCAGATAAAATAGATACTATGCTCCCTAAGTAGAAGCTCACTATTTTAGCCAAAACTAATGTACACTGGTCAAAAAGAACAATGCCAGCATGCCTGGAAGTCTACAAATTTTACATGCTCAAATTAAGTATGCTTTTGCTATGCACAAGTGTTCACTAAATGGTATTTTCATAGGGAAAAATGAGGGGTGCATAAATTCTGACCCTCTCTTCAAAACACTTTCTGATTGGTACCATGGCTTTATTTGGTGAATTCCTTGTTAATATTCTTTATTTAAATCAATCATATCTCTTCCTGTCTTATCTTATAGTTATTTTCACTACTCCCTCCTCCTCTTCCACAATAAATTGATTTGAAGCTCTTTGAGGGCAGGTACTATCATTCCTCTTTTTATCTGTGCCACCAACACACACACACACACACACACACACACACACACACACACACACAAACACACACACACACACACACACACACACACACACACACATATAGACACACACAGTGCCTGAACAAATACTTATAAATATTTTGAATAAATAAATGGAGTATCTTTTTTTAGATTTTTCAAGGCAATGGGGTTAAGTAACTTGAACAAGGCCACATGGCCAGGTAATTATTAAGTGTCTGAGGTTGGATTTGAACCCAGGTACTCCTGACTCCAAGGCCGATGCTCTATCCACTGCACCACCTAGCCACCCCTGGAGTATCATTTTTGCCAGATACCCAAGATAAATTCTTTTGTCAACAGAATTTTGGTATCTGGATACCAATTTTAAACAACTGACATATATGTAAACATATATATTTTAAACAACTTCCATATATGTACTTCTGGTCTTAAATTCCAGGTCTAGCTTAGAATTTGTAAACATATGCACAATTTCAAGGTATTAGATGTTTGTGACTTCATTTTCATTTTCCTTCCTTAGAAACAAAGTGAATTATTTTCTTGCATTGAACCATTAGTCATATTGAGATGTGTGAATCCTGGTATAGGAACTCTTGTAGATTTTTCAGTCCTTGAATGATTTGTAAGTTTCTGTACTAAGCAAGGTTTTTTTTTCTCTTTCCTGTAAGAAAACACAGTTTTTCAGTCATTTGACTCAGCATTTGAAATACTACATTAGAGAAAAAGTGAAATTGTTAGACTGAATTAGTTGATACTGTATAATGGACAGTGAGTATACATTACAGAGTTCTGATTCTGTTGGCTCCTGGAGGGAGAGTTGTATAGAGGCTAATTTTGGGAAAGAATAAAGATTATAAGAAATAGTGTAAAAAATAATTATGTTATAAGCTCAGAATCATAATAGCATAATCATGTCATGAACTACTAGGTTCAGTCCTGGCATACAGAAAAATCTCCTTAATATTAAATTCTCTTCCTTTTTAACTTTATCAGAAGGGTGGCAACCATAAGCAATATGAAAATGAAAATGTTATGAATCATTTATGATTAAGTGTTTACTCCCAGACAATGACATGATAACCAATCTGATTTTAAATAATTCATACAAAAGGAAAAACCTAAAGGTGAAAAAAAATTTTGACCAGAAAGAAAGTTATGCTTTAAATTGTGTTATTAAACAATGGAAGATATAATAATTCAGGGCTTATTATATTTTATTATATTATAATTACATACGGTAGTTCAACTCCAAGACTAGAATGAAAGGAGATTACTCATAAGTCATTCCACAATTAACAAAAGGTTTACTGAGCCATAGCAGAGGAAAGACTTTCAGAAGAAAGAAAGGACAGTCACTAAGAATATAGCCTTGATTCATCTAGGCATAACTCTCTAGTTCTGGTATTATTAATATTCCCATGGTATGAGGTTAGAATCCTAAGGGAGGAACTCTAGCTCCCCCTTGGTGTTTTTGTATTCAGATGACCAAGAAGCTAAATAAATAGCCTAAAGTTTAGTTGGACTTAACTTTGGTCCAATGAGTCAATTAAATCTTGAGGACAGTTTTAATACCTTTTTACTGAAAAACTAGACTAACATGCATAGAATGGAGCCATAGTATATCTCTCCTATCGCATCCCACTCTTAGGTGGTAAGGTTCTAAAAGTCCTCTAGAGAACCTTCTTTAGAACTGTTGCTGACCTTAAAAAAAAACTGTTAATGGTTATGCAAGAAGCATTCATAGGCAGCATGAAAGATTCTGAAATGAAAAACTAAAATAGAAAGATAACTAAAACAAATCATTTAAGAGGCCTTTGAAGAGGAAATGACCAAATATGGAAGAGGATCAGAAATCCAAGGCTTAACCTTCCACTTTTGAAAGACTGAAGTCTTGAATCTTAACAATCTATCCATGGTATGTGTAATGTCAAATTTAGCAATTCACAGTGGATTTCTCAATGTAATGAGAAAATGATGACCAGGAGCAAAGTCAGATGATGACTCTTAGACAATTCATCATTCATCATCATGAGTCAATCATCTATAGTACAGTAGTTGAGAAATTCTCCTTTTGTATGAGACTTGTCCCAATACCAAGAATCATCCTATATGATTATCCATTTATTATTCCCTAGTCCACCAAACAGAATCTTAATATTAAATCCTTGCTCCTTTAGAGGTGTCTTCTAAAAGAATGACCCCTTATCCCAAACAACCTGGATAGATCATTTCCTCCTCCCTTCTGTCACAAGAAAGCAAGCTATCACCTAGAAATATCAACCTAATGTTCTTCTAAGTATCCCTAGTGATATGTCCAATGACTATTAGTAGTAATATGGAGGCAACCTATCAGTTCCAG